>NC_081407.1:313734795-314047427 GCF_030272615.1 Cryptomeria japonica
AATCACACTTCAAGTACTCTTGTGCCAATGTCAATCTTGCTTTCACATTAGGTTTATGCACTTGAAGGTGAGATCCACAACAAAACTATTTGGAGAAGAAAGAAGGACAATGGAGCCGCATGAAGGAAGCATTTGGATCTACATCTGGTTTGCATAATTTTTTTGAATGTTTCAATTTTCATGTCTCTATTGGATGTAATTAGGATTGATCATTGCATTTGAGCTTTCGTGATTGGGCTAGATTAGTTTTTATATTGTTTGTGATGATTCCTAATTTCCTAGCTACATTAATTGGTGAACCCGACGTGAACACTAACCATCTAACTCCTTAATTGTTTTTTTGAGTGCTTTTGAGTTGATTTGCAACCCAAAAACCCAAAATCAGGGTAGTGCAGCGTTTTCTGGGGACTTATGTGCCTGTGTAAGACAACTTGTGCCTGTGTTAAGCATTATGTGCTTTTGTTAGAGACATTATGCGCCTGTGTCATGAGTTCTGCACCTGTGTCATGAGTTCTGCGCCTGTGTAAAGTCTAGAAACAGAGGTAAAAATGCAGTGTTTTACTTGAAAATTGTTTGTTTTTGCATTCTGTTTTCTATTTTTTGGTTTTTGGTACTAATTATCTGTGCAGCATCTTGGCATACGCATGGCAAAGACAACAAATGAAACTACTAACATGTTTTATGCAGAATCTAACAACAGATGTCCCAGCTCCTAAATCTCCACTAGATGGATCACGTCGAGTGAGCCCCATAATAACTCTTCTCTCTGTCCTCGTATAACTATGACTAGATCGAGTGGATGTCATTGCAGCATATCTAGGAGCTCTATAATCTCGAGGGACCATCTCCTCGCTAAACGCCTATATTACTCGGCCTCCTTGGTTGAGTATTGTATCTCTCTCAGTGTGTCCCAGAGTGGGGCACCAACCAAGGCTCTCTCTAACCTATCAGCAAGGGCCTTTGCTTAGTCCTGGTGCTTGACTGTCATATCCCTCTCTTCCTACAACTTCTTAATCTATAGTTGTTGTGCTAACACCTGTTCCTGTAGCTCTTGCATCGAGACTTATAGCGCTCTAATCTGTGAATCCTGTCGGTGGGTGGGCACCCTAATCTGAATGGGTACCTGCATCATGGTCCCACCTACACCTATCCCTTCCTGAGGCATTGGTGGAGGTATAATGTCAGATCTCCTCCTCTGGGTAGGTCTCCTATCATCCTCTATCCCTCCTATAACAGCTAGCACCACACCTATCCTACTGGTGCAGTAGCACCTAATTTTGAGCTAGTTTTGAGTTCAGTTTTTACATTTTGGTGTGTTTGTTCATAGTTTGGTTTGGAATGGTGAATAAGATTCTTCTCTTAGTCCTTAATATTTTTTTCTAGTGCTCTAGTAGGTTGAATATCCTTAGGACAATGCATTTGCTCAATTTTGGCTTGTAAGCCCTTGTAAGCCTAAAATGGCAAAATCTTGCATTTTGATGAAAAATGCCTTGACTAGCTTTTTTTGGCATTGGAACATGTCAATTTAATATTTTTTATTCATCTTAGATGGTTTGAAGGAGAGAATCAAGCATGTAAGGCAAAAATACACTTTTTGGCAAAAGTTGTCAAAGTTGCTTGACAACTTTTTGCAATGTTGAGCAACTTTTTGCATTTTTGTGCAAAGGGTTTGTTAGGGAACCAATGGAGAGTTAGTTAGGCCACAAATGGAATATAAAATATTTGAGAATAAATGTAATGAGTTTGTTCAATTCCTGGATTATATTGGAATACATTTTGAGACCATTTTGAAGTTTTACATTGCATTTTGTCAAGAGTTAGAGCAGCAATCCGTAATTAATGGATTGATTGCATTATTGTACCTTGCTTATTGTTTTTTTCATGTTATTTTAGTGCTCAAGATGCAATTTGATTATTTTATTTGCAGGTTTGAATTGAGTTTCTCATTTTGTAAGCTCTCGGTTTGAGTAAGGGTTTGAGAGGGCCAGACATGGTTCCTGCTTGAAGTCCTTTGAGTTCTTCTCAATAACCCTTGGGACTCAAGCAATGTAACCTTTGTATAGTGTATATAACTTTTATTTTCCTTTGGATTTCATTGAAATTCCAATGAGCATCATTTCCTAGGCGAGCTCAGTCATAGCCCGGTTAGGAAATGCATGAGATTATGCAAGTGTTTGCAGGAAAGAGTAGGGTTGGAGTTACAAAGTGTTTGGGATGAACAAGTGATGTGTGGAAGAATATATGTGTGAATTTGGAGGTGTGGCAGATCAAGGAAGACACCTAAATCTTGGAAAAAGACCAAAACAAGCCCAAAACCACATAAAACAAGCATTTCTCAAGTTTCGTATCTGTACGGTCAGACTTAGATTCCTAAATTCATATGTTGGAAATTACTTCCAAAAGGGTATCCTTATCAACAAACAATTTGTGTGAGTCTTTGGATAAGTTGGGAGAAAATTCACAAAAAATGGTTTGGTAGGGCTAATTGGGGCTTTAGGGCTACTAGGCCTAGAAAGTAGGAAAAGGAAGGAGTGATGGGGAAAAGAATGAAACCCTCACTCAAAACCAACTAATTGACATACGAGAACATCAAAAACACCTACTACAACTCCTGCAAGCACTTATGAGGAGTTTTAGAGTATAAGGTGGGATTTACCCTAGTGAATCTCAACCATGCTTGAGCAATCAAGGAGCACATCTAGATTGGGAGCACTCCTAGGGAGCTTAGATGTCCAAATTGTTTTGAAGACAATATGAAAAAATCATGAAGCCCACTAGGACAAAATCTAACTGCCCTTAGACAAGTTGTAAGCTCTCTATTGAGTAACCTCCCCATCACCTACCACCCCCACCCGCACCAAGAACAAGACCACCTAAACCACCTCCACCTATATCAAAACCACCACCCCCTCTACCTCTATCTCCACCACCACCTCCACCTCTTCCATCACCACCACCACCTCTACCTCTATCTCCACCACCCCCTCTACCTCTACCTCCTCCACCACCTCCACCACCATCTCCTCCTCCACCTCCATCTCCTCCACCTCCACCGCCTCCACCTCCATCTCCTCCCTCCTCTCCCTCATCCTCCTCTCTCCATTTGGCACCTCCTCGCCTCTATGACTGCTCCTCCTCATCATCGTCAAAGGTTGGAAAATACTCTGTCGGATCATAAATGCATGCCATGACATGTGCCACAAAGTAGGCTAAGAACTCCTTTGTCATCCCAACATCCACTAACCCGGCCCCGTAATCCCAAATCTGTCTTGCCAGGGACATGTACTCATCTATAGCTACTCCTCTATCTAGGGTAGGCCCTAACTCTAGCACATCTTGTCGTCGACGAGCATACAAATAGGCTCCCTTTTTTTCCTCATTGTCTACCATACTATTGATGAACGTGACTGTGCAAAAATCACTCAATAATCAAGGGCATCCACCCAATCAGGTGCCTTGACATATATACATAGGCCATCTCTAGCCCATCCTCTGCCCACACCTCACAATCCATATACGGTCACCTGATGACCATATCAAAATCTTCCAATGCCATCCGCCAGTGCTCTAGTTTTCCTAGCTTACGTTGGACAACTACACCTGTATACCCATAAACATATGCATGACCAACTAGCCTATCCTTGTTTGCAAGCGGTCTCAACACTAGTATATGCTCCCATGCCGACACTTGTAATAATGTCACCCTAGCTGATAGACTAGTGTATCTTAGATATACTGCCTGGTGGAGCTCTCTATATAGATGGGCCATCATGCAAGACCCCCATGCAAACCTGTGTCCCTATGTCACCATATCCTCTAGCATCAGTCCTCATCCAATAACTGGTCCCTTCGACCTATGGTCGGAACACAGGAATCCACCAATGAAACCTACTAATACTGAAGGCAGCAAAGCATAACCCAAATCCAAAAACTCCTACCATGAGATCTCGTAGCCACTAATCTCATCATCCTGAAAAAATATGACAGAGAGCCTCTATGCCACTCTCCTCGGTCTTCTCATAAGGTAGCAATGCCCCAACCATAGGAATTCACATAATCTGATAATAGTCCTTTGGTGTGGCTATCATCTCACTAGTCACCAAATGAAAGGTGTTCATATCACTGTGCCACCTCTCTGCCAAAGCCGTCAGTAATCCCCAGTAAATGATATGCCAGGGCATGTCTAGCAAAGATGATAACCCACATCTCCAAATCACATCTTTGGCAGCCTATGACAAGTGTTGGATAAGTGTCCATGGCCTCATAAATTGCTCTCAAGACTATAGTACGCCAAGCTCTTCTTGCAAATAAACACATATCCATCATCCGTCCTCGCTTCAATCAAATCTATCAATAAAAAAAAAATCAACTTGAGAATGTGAATCATATCAAAAGCACATCAGAAATATATTCACATTAATCAGTGAATCATGTCAGTGAATCAATCAGTGCATCATATCAAACCCATATTGAAATCAAACTCATATCGAAATCAAATCCATATCAAACTCAAACCCATATCGAACTTAGAACCATAACAAAACTAGGACCCATAACGAAATCAGACCCATATCGAAATCAAAATCCATAATGAAATCAGACTCATCGAAATCAAGACCCATATCAAGATCAAGGCTCATATTGACTCAAAGATCCATAATGAAATCAGACCCATATCAAACTCAGATCTATAACGAAATTAGGACCCATAACAAAATCATACCCATATCGAAATCAAAATCCATAACGAAATCAAATCCATAACGAAATCAGACTCATATTGAAATCAAGACCCATATCAAAATCAAGAATCATATCGACTCAAAGACCCATATCGAAATCAAGATCCATATCGAACTCAAAGACCCATAATGAAATCAAATTCATATCAACAACTTGACTCATCTCAAAAAGCAACTCATATCAAAATAAGATCCATATTGACCACAAACTCATATCGTAATCCAGCACCATATCAGAATCAGATATCATCACAAAAGTGGACTCACATTGGATCATGAACCATATTAGAACAATCGATGAACCCATATCGACATCTACGCAATCTATCCAATTCATTTGACTCACGACGCACTTTTCACCATGCTTTTTTTTCCAACCTTTTTACCCTCTTTGCTAAATCAAGGATCCAAAGTGCTAAGCTGCCACATATGCGCTAAATTTTTTCACAAATGCACTATAAAATAGACCCTATGTGCCATCTTGCTATCATGCGCTAACTGACACACCATTTGCACTACCCTATTTACCCAATGTGTTAAAGTTGTCCTCCATGCTAACTGGCCTACCCATTGCACTTCTATACAGAACCTATGCGCTAAAATCACCGTACGCGCTAGCCTGCCTCCTGGACGCGCTAGTATTTGACCCTCAAATGCTAAAACTACTTATGGTTTTCTATGCGCTAACACTCCTATCGTATGCGCTAGACAACCAACCCTACGGACTAAATCGGAAAATTCCGACCCAAATTTGAAAAATGTGGCAAAAATAAATAAAATTAATCAAAAACAAAGATGGATCTTGGCCACTTACTGGTGGGCCATATGCAACGGGTCTCTGGTATCGCCTGACATGCTCAAATTGGTGCAAGGAGTATAGAACCGACATCATGGTCAGAGCTCCAAATGTCACAATCACAAAAGGACAATTGTGCAAATGATTTTTCAAAATGACCTTTTCCCTTTTAATAGGGTTAATAAGTGGGGCATGTATTTTACTCCCACTTTTTTCATTTTTAACCTTATCCACATCATTTTTTTTTTGGGAGATGAATCAATAATGTGTATCCAACATAGTTAATTATCTCATATAGCAATTAATTCAAAAACGATCATAAACTTGACAACTTTTCACTAGATCCTTGATTCATCTTCCGAGGGGGCATCATCAATATTGTTCATCTAATCTACATTGGGGGCATCATATCGATATTTTTGACACACAACATCATATCGATCAAATTTTGGCGGCATATCCAACAATTTTCTTTGAATCAACATGTGCACACACATCACTTCAAAGAGGGGCAAAATGTAGACATATAAATCTGACCTCTTTCCTAAATAAATATTTAATATTTATTTTAACCATATCCCCTTATTAATTAAATTCTATTTAATTAATTTCTTCATTTTCATCTATTTAATTAAATAAATTACTCAATTTATTTAATTAAATTCACCTAAACCTTTTCTAGTTACTTTATTTAATTAATTCCCCTTTTTCCCTTTTTAATTAAATTGATTCTTGCAAATAAATAAATCTAATTAATTTATTAAATCCCCCACTTGTATTTATGCAAGTTGCATCTATTTTAGTTGAAATAAAGTAATTTTATTTTAATTAAAACCCTTTTCCCTCATCCACTTGCATTTTCCTACATCTCCCACTTGCCTCCTAAACCCCTTCTAGATTCTTCTAATCACTTTGATTTTAGCCTAATTCATCTCCAAATTATTGTCACATTCCTAAGTAGAAGGAAGTCACTTCTCCAAGTCTCCAAAGTCTTCAATAACCATTAAAGGCTTTTATGTCTTCAAATGGTTAACCTCTAAAGTCTTCCAAACCATTAAAGGCTCTTACATAACCATTTATGGTTAACTCATCTTTTACCTTTGGTTAGATAATTTCCTCTAACTTAACCATCCTTCTAACTAAAGGGTCTCATCAAACACTTATGGATTTGACCATAGTTATCCTATTAACCCTTGCACAAGAGTTTACCCCTTGGGTAAAAGTTTTATCCATTGGATAACCCTAACCTAACCTTAACCCTTACCTCCTAAGGTAACCTTTATGTATTCTTAGGCATTTAATGTTTCTTGTATCTCCTCTCAAGCAACCTCTTGTTGACAATTGTCACCATTTCATTGGTGAGAATTGTAAACTTGAATTGATTAACTTTCAATCCTAGCCCTTGTTAAGATTATTCATTCTTAACCATCCATTTCCCTATTTTTCCTATAAATAGAGCTCTCATTGTTCATTTTCAATAATAAATTTTTTTTCATGCATCTACATTATAGCCTAATTTACTAAACATTTTAGCCTCTCTTTGTTAAAACATCATCATAGCATTTAAAAGTATTTTTCATATCATAGAACATTCATGCTAGGCTAGTATATCATGTTAGGATAATTTGTTAATCTTTTATCATATCATTATCTTCATCTTAACTTAATCATCATAAGCTTTAACACATCATTTAGAGTTTAGAATGCATTCATGCATGTAGATCAAATATCACTCATTCTTGGAGTTGTCATTCCTACGTCATTTGCTCAATAATTTGAGAGCAAAACATTGGCTTTAGGGATCTTGTGAGATAGAGAACAATGAGACACCCCTTGGGAAGTTAAACTAATTCAATTAGTTCATATACTTGCACCAAGAGTCTCATTGTTATGTGGGTCTTCTGATCTCGAGTCATTCATTTTGGTCACCACATATAGTAAGTGTTGACGATCATAATTGATTATGAACTTATCACATTAAATCGCTTGTCCATTTATGTTTCTATACATGTATATTACCCTAAATGAATAAATGAATTGGTTTGAATTTCTTTATATCGCATATATATAATATATACATATCAATGTTAATAAGTTACAAGAAATTATAGTGCTAATGGGATGCCTTCCTTATGAGGATATAGTATTAATAGGATGTATGGAGATTAGTACTAAAGGGTGGATGTGGGTAACTAGTTAAATAAAATAATTTGTCTTTGTTTTACCGATGTTTGACTATCCCTAAATAACCTTGTTATCAAGGATGTTTATCACTTAGTGATAGAAGAATCATTTAATAACTTGGTGGTCATTGGCTAATTATCATTGAGTAAATTAATATCACTTTTAAGTTATCTGGGTTAATTTAATTACCATTGAATTTTATGTTGGATAAAATAGTTGGGTTTTATTTTGGTGATATAGAATGCCTTACCTTGTCTCGAGACTTTGTTTGACGCGGTGATAGAATTGTCACTGTGATGGAATAAGGGATGATGTTTCAAGGTAATTTTCTTCCAAAGAATGTGGCTATATTGGATAACTTTGATAGTAAATCATTACAAGTCCCAATCTTAAAGTTGTACGACATAAGTTTATGTTACAAAAGCTAAAATTGGCTAGGGGTGCATGCAATTCTAAAATTAAAAAGAAAGCATGTAGTTTATGTTATTACCATGTTGTCATACTAAATTGGCCCATTAGAATGATAAATATTTGTTGTTGACTACTTAAGGTTAGTAACCAATAATAAGATGTCATTTATTATTAGAGATAAATTATCAAGGTTGGTATTTTCAATAAAAACTATAACTAATTTACTAGGAGACACATGTTGCATCAAATCTTTTCTTTGTAAATATATATATTTGTTAATATTCATTCGATATTGTACAATAGTTCCCTCTAGTATTCATCAATGATCGATTAGATATTCATTTGGTGCATATTAGTATTTTTTTCATGATATCTCGATGTGCAATTGTTCTTCTTTATCATGTATTAGGATTCAAGGAATGGAAGGTATATAGTGGATTAGTGCACTTGTGATTATTCTATATGTTGTTTGTAGAACATCTTAACCCTTACTCTTATTTACAAATTATAAATTGTATTAAACACTTTGATCATGCTCATTCTAATCTCCCACCTTACTATTTAATTTGAGAGGTAAGTATTATGGAATCATCTTATATGAGCCAATCACCTTAATTTGGTAGAGAAATCATGTAGTCATGTTATTATGTCCATTAAAAAGGCATATCAAATTAAATAGGACATAATTTTCATGAGGATTATAGTTATTGGAGAATGTTATGGAACCCTTAAGTAACCATTTGGGGATAACTATAGATAGATTTTTTTTTAAAAAAATTTCATGCTATTGATAGTACCTGTTCATCACGAATCTTGATAAATCTCGGTTAGGTGTTTTATTTAGGAATTTCCTTAGGCATAGAGTAAAGAGAGATAAGCCTCAAGGGAAAGTGTTTAGGTTTTTCATCATTGTTTCACCTAAGTGGGTTGCAGCCGACGAGGGTACTGTCTAGGGTACTGGACCCTAGAAAGGGTTGCATACCCACTCTTATTCCAGCATACTAGATGAGTTTTACTTGTTTTAGCAAACTACGATGTCTTTACGCTTTCACGCAGCCAAGGCCATCTATGATGAGCGCCCGAGACATAAGGTCTGGCCCTTAGGTCTTGTTCTTTGGGTTTGAATTTATCTTACTATACCTTTCCTTTAGTATGTATGTCTTAATCGTATTTATAAAATTAATGATTACCTATTGTATGATTGAATCGGTTAAACTATTAGTATGATTTGATATGGAATCATGTACCAAGTATATACTGACCTTTTATTGTACATCTAGACAAGTAGACTATTTGTGGATGCAAGTCTTAGAAGAAAAGGAATTACGCAACAATGGAATGGTGAGAGAAACTCGAGAATGAAGAAGGTATGCTCAGTTCTACCCAGTAGAAGCCATATGCTACTATTTATCAATTAACATTGTATGGAATTAGGAGTTTGACAAATGGGTTATTACATGTGGTATCAGAGCAAGGGTTCAATTCTAGGCCTTGAGCTCAACTCAACTTATGCAGACTTGAAGGGTATCTTAGAAGTATATAGAGGTTGTAGAGATAAGTTGATATATCTTAGATCAAGGATTGATTAATAAATTCAAAATTTCAAGAAGGCCTGGATGGTAAGGAAAGTGGTACAAGAAAAGAATACCACCACTCCAAGGAGTCATAGGTTAGAAATAAATCAACAAGACCAAATGAATATTGAAAAAAAGAGTCAAAGCTATAGTCAGTATATTAACTAAACAAAGAAAAGTTTGGCAACCATTAAGGAATGAGAGGTTCAATGGAAGGAAAATGATATCTATTTAAGAATTTGAAGGAACCTACCTAGCCTAAGGTTTATGGCAAACAAATTGTGAAGGAATCGAAGATGGGTTTTAAAAAAAAAGGGGGGGGAGAATAAAGGACTTTAGTGGAACAACTAAGGCATGATGGGGTCCCTATCAACTTATCAAGGAAGCAAATAGTTGTTGGATTTACACAAATGAAGTAAAATGGGAATGGCAAGGATATAATCACGTGAGATCATTTGATCACCGAAGATGGCTATCACCATTATTATTCGATGAGAAGGCAACATAACCCATGACCTTCGACAAGAGACTAGAACTATTCAACAATATTCACCTATTGATAAGGAATGTACTGATGTATCAAAAGGATGAGGAGATTCATTTTAAGATTAGAAATACCGACATAAGTGTAGAAGTTGTTATTCATGGGCTTGAAGGAAGCACTTGAGAAATATTTATAGCAGAAAAATTCAACAAAACCAAGATAGAATTTCAACAAGAATCAAAATTATAATTCGTGGAAGGGAAACTGCCTCCTAAACAAAATCAAAGGGTGCAGATGATGCTAAATGAAATATTAAAGGTATTACAATGCATACTTAGAAGGGATCCTATATGGATTCACTTGACTTCCTGAGGCCTTAGGCTGAATTCCGAGGTGAAACTCAAGCTCTTTATATTATATTTACTCCTAAGGACAGTGACCTCGGTGCACTCCTAGTAGAGGGGTGTAGTCCTTAGAGAGTGACTCAGGACCCAGATGGTCCCGATGAGTCTAAAGTTTCTAGCCATAGCACTCCCTATTATCTTTGAATAGATGCCTAACCCATTTGGGTAGATGCCTATCTCAAATTGGATAGATGAAACCCCCTATCCTATATGGATAGATGCCTAGCCCGTATGGTTAGATGCCCATCCTAGTTAGATGGATGCCTATCTCATTTGGATAGATGCCCAGAGTATGTGATTGAATCACTATGATTTTGGATTGAGTTAAGTAGGTTATTTTGATGAGATGGATTGAGGAAATGTACAATAGAATGTATATGATGGATAGAATGCTACAAGGGGAGACACAATGACATGCAGTAGATGCATTCACCCTTGTGATAGACTTATCATGAAAAACCAACTCTTTTATGGATACATTAAATGATTGCATCGAGACGATGCACAATATAAGGTGGGGAGGATGTCACAACCCACTGTGTCAAACCTCACCTATCAGTGGATATAGACACTTTAGAGTTTCAATTTTATCTTGGATTATTTAAGGTTTGATTCGAATAATATGAACATGGGCTTACGAACTTACCTTGATTATGTTTATTGATGGATGAAGAATAACATAAAATGCTTTCAATCTTATATGTGTGAGGTAAGAATGATCACCCTTAATATGTACAATCAACTTAAAATGACTAAACACTTTTAATCGATATAATGTATGATTTTATCTATGGTGAACGAAAGAATTTAAAAAAATAATAATGGTAAATAATAGAATCAACATTAGATGAAGCAAATGTTATTAACTAAACAATTTTATGTTCCAATAAAATAATCTTTATGGATAATTAACATTTATTCATAAAAACAATTAGGTAATGGAATAAATGAAATATTTATTTGATAATTCATATCAAACTATTAATAAATAATTAATATATGTATCATCCTTAAGATTTATTGATAATTTCATTTATTTTATTATCTATTTAAAGCTTGGGGAGTTACAAATTGAGGGGGATCATGGAAGGGTGTGGAGTAGAGCATTACAGGCAGGTGTAATTTGGGGGAAAGGTGGGGAAAGGAGAGGAAAATCCATTTTGGGGGGTTCGTTACTTTTCTTAGGGTATAAGGTATTCAGGGGTGATAGCAAGGCAGGAGGAGGGGATTTAGATGTGAATTGTCGAAGAAGCCTTCTTGTGGAAGATGAAGTGTGAAATGGAGAGAAGGGTGAGGAACTGGTTCAGAGCAATTTATTTAAAACTATTATTGGAAAAAATTTGGGGCTTTCTTGGGGATGTTGGAATTTGATTCTAGTGCTAGTTGAAGGGGGGAAGGGACTCTTAAATTTGGGTTTCTTGAAGATATTTCAATGCCAAGAACTCCCCATCAAGCGTAAGTCTCTAGGTAAGAGTCACTCTTGATCTTATGTATCTCCATTATATTTTCATGTAGAATGTATTCAATAAGACCATGTTTTTTAGCGTTCTTAATCTCTATCTAAATTTCTCCCCAAACTTGTTTCTTTAGCCAAGACTGAAATTTTTTTATTTCTCTGCTAAGACATGTCTATGTTTAGTAAATCTTTCATCCTATGTATCACTTATCTTTTGTTCAGTGGTGAATTTTACTCACTATAAAACTGCTTTGCTTATGCTTCTCATTATTTTGAATACCACTATCGGTGTTTATTTATTCGTTAATTTTTGATGTGGTGATTTTTTTTCTTCCGTTGAAGACAAATTTTCCTACGGTCAATATACTCAAATCAATAGGCATACTTTCCCCATCCATATATTTTATATGGGCATGTTTCCCTGTTATCAATTATCAAATCGGAGTTGCAACCCTTTTCCTATACCCTTCTGTAGTAGTCGAATTTCTTTTGTCATGGCTTAATTTTCTTTGGTTGCCGATACACTTTTCTCATTATTATTCGAATAATATGCAATCGATAGACCTGCATTGATACCAACCCTTAATTTGGATCTACAGTCTTATTGATTCTTTGGTTGGTTCCATGTATTCTTATTCCTCTGGTTCCTTGCTGAATTTGTTATCAAATCACTCTGTTTTGTTGATACCGATGATAATTTGGTTGGCAACTCCTTTTGTTTGTTGATCATACTATCTACTCCTATGTTCTCCTTGTTCATCGACTTTTGTGTGTATTATCTACACATGTATGCTCCTTGTTCACATATTTACTGATTGATCGCTCCCTTAATTTTTTCCAATTATAATAAAACAAATTGGATTGTAAACTACTATCTAGCAATGATTCTGCATTTTGTTTACTACTTAACCAAATGTTACTATTAATATCCTTAGTATAGAAATTAAGAGTTAATATATGTATGCCTTCCTTATTTGAGCAATTTCTTCTTTGATTAGTGAGAAATTGATTTCTCATTGACGGTTTTATCAATATGCACTATTGTTTTCTTTGAGTTGCTTTTTGTTCTTTGTATGTCCTTAGACTGAACATGTCAGCATTATTATATTTATATGTAAATTTATTATCTCCACCATTTTTTTTGGATTTCCTACAACAGCATGTACATTGGTATTTAAATAAAATTATATGCATATGAACTATTATATATTTCTCACTATGTTGTTGTTGCTTCATTTGACAACCTTTTTCAGTCATATATGTATATATATATATAGTCAATGTTGTGTGTTGATTGTAACTTGGAGGCTCTATTTGCATTTAGTCAGGATACAAGTCGTTTCACCTCGAATTCGGTTGGAATAATTGTTTGCTCTACTAATTATTAGGCAAGAGATATATTTTGTTTTCAATCTTTGTTTTGCTTGAACATCCGATGCTAGTTTCTTAAGGATTTTGAATCATGTTTTGAAGTTAAATAATGTATGGACTAGGTGTTAGAGTGGTAAAACAGAGGTTGATCTTGATATTTATATTCTACTAGTTGTTAATGACTATGTGAATCAAATGCATGTTGTCTATGTTGCACCATGATAGCATATCGACATATGTATTACCGTGGAGAAAACCCCATGCTCATTACCTTGTGATGTGAAGTACGTGAAGTCTATTATACTAGTCTCATAATTTGTCAATTGTGGTGTAATCTTTGTTGGTTTAGCTCTATTCTGTTATTAAATAGTATTTGATAGTTGACAAATGGAAGTAAGATCTCTAATTGGTTTATCCCTACTATATTGATCCCATTTAGTTTACCCCTGCTCTTTTATTTCAGTATTTGATAAGGGAAGTCCAATCTCCAATGATTTATCTCTATTATGTTTTTTCAGTGTTTGTGTTATTAATGGAAGTTTGAACTCTATTTTGGAAAAAGTAATCATGAACCACTAGTTATATCTGTTTGAACTAGGTCTTAGCATGATATAAAATTCCTCTGATCTATTGAAATTAATGTTAGCCAAATAAATAGACTATTGAGATGCATTATTTCTATGAGTGGAAGTTAAAAACCTACTCTCATGCTTATTACATAGATTTGGGTAGGATTCTACTTGTTGTACAAATACAGGTTAATAGGAATAATAATAACTAAATTGGATGAACAAAGTAAATAGGTAAGTATTATATTTGTATCCAAAAAGAGCCTTAGACCTCTTAGCCTCATAGAAGGGCATAATATACCACTATGTGCATACCTATATTCATAAGTGCAGACGATCATAATTGATTATGAACTTATCACATTAAATCGCTTGTCCATTTATGTTGCTAGATATGTATATTACCCTAAATTAATAAATGAATTGGTTTGAATTTCTTTATATTACATATATATAATATATACATATCAATGTTAATAAGTTGCAAGAAATTATAGCGCTAATGGGATGCCTTCCTTATGAGGATATAGTGTTAATAGGATGTATGGAGATTAGTACTAAAGGGTTGACATGTATATCTAATTAAATAAAATAATTTGTCTTTGTTTTACCGTTGTTTAATTATTGTTGAATAACCTTGTTATCAAGGATGTTTATCACTTAGTGACAGAAAAATCATTTAATAACTTGGTGGTCATTGGCTAATTATCATTGAGTAAATTAATATCACTTTTAAGTTATCTATGTTAATTTAACTACCATTAAATTTTATGTTGTATTAGAATATTTAATCTTTACTTGTCTTAGGTTTATTTGTATTTAGTTTAGGATATTCCTTTGGAACTCCTACATGTAATTTGTCCTCTAGTACATGTGTGAGGACAAGTCATTTCTTTTATTTTCCTTTATTAAGGAATATTAAATTTCCTCCATAAGAGGATGTGGACACATGGCACACACATTTTATGAATGGTGGCATTCATAGATTTGGGAGTTACTTTGTAGCTCCTCTCCTCATCTCTATTTAAGAGATGTCTCCTCTCTCATTTCTTTTTAATGATAATATTGTAAAGAGCTTCTCTCTCTCTCTCTCTCTCTCTCTCTCTCTCTCTCTCTCTCTCATTTTAGGCATTGTCTCATTCATAATAACACAAGGGGTTTTTCTTTGTTTTTCCCCTTTCAAAAGTTCTTGTGCCTCCTTCTTCACATTTGGGTGTTTTCTCCAAGGTTTTTGCATTTCTCTTGGTAACATTTACTTCATCAATAAACTTACTTGGATTTTGCTTTTCTTTCCTTGCTCTTGTATTTCCTTTCATCGTATCAGAGCAGGTTTTTAATCCTTGTTTCAAGTTGAGATTGATGAAGGTTACCATTCTGTGGAGTTCACCTTCTTGGAGGCATTCTTGAGAGGAGAAGTTCTTTCTCTAATATTTTCTACTGTGCAGGTTTTTTATTTCAGATTTTAATTTTTTTTCAAACTTGTTAACAAGTTTGCCTATAGGTTTAATCTTCTTAAATTCTAGTTTTAAAAAAAAAAAAGCTTTGGAAGGCTTGCTGCCAAAGTTTCTTCTTTCTAGTTTTTTTTATTGTGACTAGTTTGGAAGGTTTACCACCAAACTCAACCTGCTTAATCTATTTGGTCAGCTTGCCGCCAAATCTGGTTTATTATTAAATTGCATTCTCTATTTGTTTGTGGGTTCTAACATTTCATTTACTTACAAGTTTTTTGATAAAAATTTTTTTTTATATTGTTTCTTAATTGAATCTCTGTGTATTTACAAAAAAAAAAAAATCAGAGTCTAACATTTTCTGCAGGTTCTACCCTGTAAAAGGCATAAATCTCTCTATTTGTAGTTCTACATTGTATTTCCTTTCAAATCTGAAATCTAGTTTTTGTTATTACAAAATATCTTTATTTCTACAAATAATTCTGTAAATCTTTCACATTTGCAAGCTTCATCATCTCTGCAAATTTGTTAAACAAGGATTTGCAATGCCCCTATTTTTTTTCTTCGTCTGCTATTAACGTCTACTGTCATTTCATCCGTTGTGCTAACATCTTTGTAAGTATTTCTGCACATATTATTTTTCAACTTATGCTGTCATAATGTCTCTGTAACTATTTCTGCACGTATTATTTTCCAACTTTTGTTGTCATAAGTCTGTTGTCATTACATCTCTGTACTCTTCCCTGAACTATCTAACATCTCTGCTTTCTGCTCTGGAAATGTTTTGTCTTTCTACAAATAACTTTATTAAAATAACACTTTTGTGGTCTCTCTGGATTCTTTGCAACCTTACGTTTCACTTGTCTCTTGCATGCTCAGTCTTTCATTTATTACATTTCCTATAACTTAATAAAGAGTTTAAGTTTTTTTTATCTTTCTTTTCTTTATTATCTTTCACGTATGTTTAAAAGTTTTAAAATCTTTATAAAGTTTAGTATATTTAAAAGTTTAATAAGTTTATTAAAAGTTTATAAAATTCTAAATATAAAAAGTTTCAAAAGTTTATTTTCTTAATCATACGTATATTAAAAAGTTTTTAAAGTTTATAAAGTTTTTTTTTTTTTTTTAAATAGTTTTATTTTATTATTAAGATTCAAATAAATTTAAATTTTTAAAAATTTAAAAATTTTCATTAAAGATTTGAAAATAATACTTTGATAAATAGTCTCTTTTTAAAAATATTGTTATTTTTTAAAAAGTTATTATTCAAGTTTGATTCAAGGAGGTTAATTTTTTCGTTTTTTAATTCAAGGGGGTATTTTTTCAATACTAATCTTATTTTGTTATCATGTCTACTTTAATTCCAGAAATTAAATTAAATAGTTCTAATTATCATTCATGGAAAACACACATTTCTTTTATTTTTCGTTTCAAGCACCTTTTGGATGTTGCTACAGATAAGACCTTTGAGCCCGCTTCAACTGCTCCTCAAGCCCACCAAGATAGATGGAAGGTTCAAAATGAGGAAGCACTTGGTTTAATTGGTATTTCAATGGTTCCTAATTTGTATGTTCTAATTAGAAATTGTACAAAAGCGTATGAAGCTTGAGAAATTTTAAAAACAACTTATGATAGCTCAAATGAATCCTGAAAAATTCAGCTTTAAGATCAACTTGAAGATCTCAGGTATACAAATTTTAAAACCATGGATGAATTCTTATTAAAGTCTGATTCTGTTAATAGTCAATTAACTAGTTTAGGAGTTACTCTAGCTCATTTACGTTTAATCCATCTTATTCTTAAAAAATGTCTTCCTCGTCAATTTCAACAATTTATTACAAATATTCATGCTCAACTTGCTATTCCTAGCTTAGCTACTCAATTAACTTATGATATTTTTTCATAGTTTATTATGTCAAGAGGAAGCTAAATTAATTCAATTCGGTACTCTTAAAAGTAGCGAACATGCTTTTATGTCTAAAAATCAAAATCATAATAATAATTTTAGATCCAATAATAATAATCATAATCATAATAATAATCACAAATATTCTAATTATCAATCTCATTCTAAATCCTATCATAACAATTCTCATAATAATACGAACAATAATCAAAGGAATAATTCTCAAACAAGACCCCATTGCACATATTGTGGGAAAGATGGATAGATTACTAATAATTGTTTTAAGAAGCAAAATGGTAAAAAGCCCATGAACCAAAATAATTAAAATAATCTACAACATAAACCTCATTATAAGAAAGGCAATAATAATGGTAATTCATCTCGTCATGCATTTACATGTACTTATAATGTTTCTCAACCACTTGAGTGGATTGTTGATTCCGGTGCATCTCAGCATGTTACTTCTCATAAAGAATGTTTTGAATCTTTGCATCTTGATACTTCTAATATTCCTATTCAATTAGCTAATAATCATAGTTGCAAAGTTGAAGCTATTGGTGATGTGAATGTTCCTAATGGGAAATTACATGATGTTCTTTATGCTCCTGAATTAAAATCAAATTTGATTTTAGTTCCTAAACTTTGTCAAGATTATAAGACTAACTTTTATAGGGGCATGTGTTCTATCATTGATCCAAAAACTAATCATGTTATTGCTACTACTAAAATGGATAGTGATAACTTATTCAAGTTCTATGAATTTGCCCCTACAAAGTATTCCTTGCTTACTACTGTTAATTTTACTATATGGCATGAAAGACTTGGTCATCTCAATTCTGATTATATTTCATTGATGCAAAAAACAAATATGGTTGATGGATTGCCTACTATTGTTCCTTCTCAAATTGTTTTCAATGGTTGCATGAGTGGTAAGATGCATAGGGAACCCTTTCCTCATGGTCAATCTTGGAGGGCATATACTAAATTGCATCTAGTTCATAGTGATCTCTTGGGTCCCATGGAGAATCCCTACATCCAAGGTTCAAAGTATGCTCTTACCTTTGTTGATGATTTTTCAAGGAGAACATGGATATATTTCCTTCATAGTAAGGAGCAAGTGCTTGATGTGTTTACTGAATTTCATATGTTTGTAGAAAGGTAATCTAGTTCTAAAATTAAGACTCTTCGTACTAACAATGTGAGAGAATATGTCAATAATGCATTTAATACTTATTTGAAATCTTTTGGAATTAAACATGAGCTTACCATTCCTTATACACCACAACAAAATGGTGCGGCAGAATGGAAGCATAGGACAATAGTAGAAATGGCAAGATGTTTATTGCATGCAAAATATATGGATTACAAGTTTTGGGCTGAAGATATGGCTTGTGCAACTTTTATAATTAATAGAACACCTACCAAAGCCTTAAAGGATAAAACTCCTGAAGAAGCTTGGTCTGGTAGAAAGCCCAATTTGCAAAATTTAAGAATTTTTGGTTCCCAAGCATATGTTCACAAACCTAAGGAGAAAAGAAATAAATTAGATGCTAAATCTTCTCCTTTTATTTTTGTTTGTTATGATAAAAATACTAAAGGTTATAGATTTTACAATCCTATTACTAACAAGGTAAAAGTTGCAAGAGATGTTTGTATTGCAGAAAAAGGCATTCATGATTGTTCTAAAGTGGAGGATGATGAACTTGCTTAAAGCAAAGTTATGCTTGTGGAGGACCAACCTCCTTCTATTAACCCTACTCCTAATGCATCTCTTTCTATTCCTTCAAGTGATAGTGATGATGATAATAATAACTCTACTCCTCATGACTCTTCTTCTAGTGATGAATCCATTACTTCTAAAAGAAGACCTAAATGGTTTAAATCTTTAATTCATGATAGTGATGATTACTTAGCTAGAATGGATACACTTCAAGCTAGAAGAGTTAATTATTATAATTATGCTTTAATGACTACTATTATGAATTATAATGATCCTAAAACATTCGATCAAGCTAAAAATCAACCACATTGGCAAAAAGCAATGAAGGAAGAATATGATACTTTAATTTCTAACCAAACTTGGGATTTAGTTCCCTTGCCTCATGGTAAAAATATTGTTTCTTGCAAGTGGCTTTATAAAACTAAATTGAATGCTAATAATCAAGTTATTAAATTTAAAGCTAGATTAGTTGCTAGAGGTTTTTCTCAAATTGAAGGGTTAGATTATACTAAAACTTTTGCTCCTGTTGCTAAAATGCCTACAATTAAACTTGTGCTTGCTTTAGCTTCTAGAATGACTTGGCCTATTCACCAAATGGATGTTAAAAGTGCTTTTATTGATGGTGATTTACATGAGGAAATTTATATGTCTCAACCTCCTGGTTTTATTAAAGAAGGTAATGCACACATAGTTTGTAAATTAAATAAATCAATTTATGGATTAAAGCAATCTCCTAGGAAGTGGTATTCAAAGATTAATACATTCTTTCTTTCTCAAGGCTTTATTAGAAGTAAAAATGATCCTAACTTGTATATTACACATAGTGAGGATGATATTATCATTATTATCTTGTATGTAGATGATTTGATTCTTACTTCAAGTTCCAATACTTTGATTTCTGATATTAAGTTTCAACTAAATCAAAAATTTCAAATGACTGATTTAGGTCTTTTACATTATTTCTTAGGAATGCAAATTTGGCAAACCTCTAAAGGAATTTTCTTATCTCAAAGTAAATATGCTCAAGATCTCATAGATAAGTTTAACATGAATGATGCTCACCATGTTTCAATTCCTATTGAATTAGGCACTAAGTTAATGCTTGATATGCAAACTCCTCTTGTTGATCCTACTTTGTATAGACAATTAGTTGGAAGTTTGAATTATTTAACTCTTACTAGGCCGAATATTGCTTATAGTGTTGGTTTTGTTTCAAGATTCATGTCTAAACCTCAACAAACACACATTAAAGTTGCTAAAAGAATTTTAAGATATATTAAAGGAACTATTAATGTAGATTTGTTTTATGATGCAAATTCTAATTTTACTTTAAATGGTTTTACTGATTCCGATCTAGGTGGAGATCCCAATGATGGGAAATCTACTTGCGGTTATTGTTTTTTTGTTGGTTCAGGAGCAATTTCTTGGAATAGTAAAAAGCAACAATCTACCTCTCTTGGATCCACTGAAGCTGAGTACAAAGGATGCACTAATGCTTCCAAAGAAGCCTTGTGGCTTAGAAGACTACTTGAAGATTTGGGTCTACCTCAACACGAACCAACTCCATTGTATTGTGACAACCAAAGTTCCATTGCCTTGGCTAAAAATTCAATTTTCCATGCAAGGACAAAACACATTGCTCTCCAACACCACTTTATTAGAGAACAAATTGAAGACAAACAAGTTTCGCGCCTCTATTGCAAGGGGGAAGACCAAGTTGTAGATATTTTGACCAAGCCACTTTGTAAAGAAAAGTTCCAATTTCATTGTAAAAATCTTGGATTGAAACCCATTGAAGGGTTTGATGTAAACTCCCCAAGTAAAGCTTAAGGGGGGTGTTAGAATATTTAATCTTTACTTGGCTTAGGTTTATTTTTATTTAGTTTAGGATATTCCTTTGGAACTCCTACATGTAACTTGTCCTCTAGTACATGTGTGAGGACAAGTCATTTCTTTTATTTTCCTTTATTAAGGAATATTAGATTTCCTCCATAAGAGGATGTGGACACATGGCACACACATTTTATGAATGGTGGCATTCATAGATTTGGGAGTTACTTTGTAACTCCTCTCCTCATCTCTGTTTAAGAGATTTCTCCTCTCTCATTTCTTCTTAATGACAATATTGTAAAGAGCTTCTTGCTCTCTCTCTCTCTCTCATTTTAGGCATTGCCTCATTCATAATAACACAAGGGTTTTTTCTTTGCTTTTCACCTTTCAAAATTTCTTGTGCCTCCTTCTTCACATTTGGGTGTTTGCTCCAAGGTTTTTTCATTTCTCTTGGTAACATTTACTTCATCAGTAAATTTTTTTGGATTTTGTTTTTCTTTCCTTTCTCTTGTATTTCCTTTCAGTTGGATAAAATAGTTGGGTTTTATTTTGGTGATATAGAATTCCTTACCTTGTCTCGCGACTTTTTTTGACATGATAGAATTTTCACTGTGATGAAATAAGAAGGGATGATGTTTCAAGGTAATTTTATTCCAAAAAACGTGGCTATATTGGATAACTTTGATAGTAAATCATTTAGCCATAACAAGTCCCAATCTTAAAGTTGTACGGCATAAGTTTATGTTACAAAAGCTAAAATTGGCTAGAGGTGCATACAATTCTAAAATTAAAGAGGAATCATGTAGTTTATGTTATTACCATGTTGTCATACTGAATTGCCCCATTAGAATGATAAATATTTTTCATTGACTACTTAAGGTAAGTAACAAATAATAAGATGTCATTTTATTATTAGAGATAAATTATCAAGGTTGAGATTTTCAATAAAAGTTATAACTAATTTACTAGGAGACACATGTTGCATAAAATCTTTGCTTTATAAATATATATTTGTTAATATTCATTCCATATTGTACAATAGTTCCCTCTAGTATTCATCAATGATCGATTAGATATTCGTTTGGTGCATATTAGTATTTTTTTCATGATATCTCGATGTGCAATTGGGCTTTGTTATCATGTATTAGGTTTCAAGGAATGGAAGGTATATAGTGGATTAGTGCACTTGTTATTATTCTATATATATGTTTTTGTAGAATATCTTAACCCTTACTCTTATTTGAAAATTATAAATTGTATTAAACACTTTGATCATTCTCATTCTAATCTCCCACCTTACTATTTAATTTGAGAAGTATTATGGAATCATCTTATATGAGCCAATCACCTTAATTTGGTAGAGAAATCATATAGTCATATTATTATGTCCATTAAAAAGTCATATCAAAGTAAATAGGACATCATTTTCATGAGGATTATAGTTATTGGAGAATGTTATGGAACCATTAAGTAACCATTTGGGGATTACTATAGGTAGTTTTTTTTTTTTCTTTTTTTGTATTCTATTGATAGCACCTGTTCATCATGAATCTTGATAAATATCAGTTAGGTGTTTAATTTTGGAATTTACTTAGGCATAGAGTAAAGAGAGATAAGCCTCAGGGGAAAGTGTTTAGTTTTTTCATCCCCATTTCACCTAAGTGGGTGGCAAATGACGAGGGTACAATCTAGGGTACTGGACCCTAGAAAGGGTTGCATACCCACTCTTATTCCATAATATTAGATGAGTTTTAGTTGTGTTTGCAAACTAGGATGTCTTTGCGCTTTCACGTAGGCAAGGCCATTTGTGATAATCCCCAATCGGTTAAAGTATTAGTATGATTTGATATGGAAATCATGTACCAAGTATATATTGACCTTCTATTGTACACCTAGACATGTACAATATTTGTGGATGCAGGTCTTGGAAGAAAAACAATTGCACAATGATGGAATGGTGAGAGAAACTTGAGAATGAAGAAGGTATGTTTAGTTGTACACAGTAGAAGCCATATGCTATTGTTTATCAATTAACATTGTATGGAATTGGGAGTTTTACAAATAGGTTATTACAAATATGCCTAAATCAATCTAATGTTGTATTTGTGTTTTCAATGCTTGACACTCATTATTAGAATGGCCATGGGTTTGATGATATTTACAAAAAGAACTTTGAGAATGGTGTTTATGTTTTCGTCTTCATTTAGGACAAAGAGGAGATATTAAGTTGGAATTTAGAAGATTGGTCAACACATTTTCTTGTTGTAACTCAAAATTAGAATGAGAAGGTGTGGATTTACAAGACAATGGAGAAGAAGATGTTGACAAAGGAAAGTATGATTTCTCATGACTTTCAAGACTTTGTTGCACACATCTTATAACTTGTCCATTCTATTTGGTCCTATCAAGACATGTGTTAGAAGGAGAAGTGGAAATTGGTTTAGAAGCTTGGATAAAAGACACAAAAGGCTTCGTGGAGGCTTCAATATTAGATTCAGGAATCTTATATTCATTGGAGGAGGGTGTAAAGTCTCTTGTACCCCAATTCTTTGTTTTAGAAGCTTCATTGATAGGAGATGGTGTTGTTGAAGGAATCATAGTACTAAAGGGGGGAATATATCCCACTTCATCATAAGTGAAATTATAAGGACTAGAATCAACCTTTATTGAGTGAAGTTCACTGTTATATATGAATTTGATTGTGCGATGAAGGGTAAAAGAGACTTCTTTCATATCATGAATCAATGGTCTACCTAGAAGAAGGTTATAATTAAGATGGTTTGGCATGACATGAATAGGAGTAGGCAAAGTCACAGGCCCTACTTTAATAGGTAATATGGCTATACCAAGCGACTCTCTAGGAAAATTATCAAAGCCACACACACCAAGATGATCAGGTTGAATAGAAGAATAATCCCAATTTATCTTATCTAATAATTCATTACAATAAATGTTAAAGCTGACCCATTATCAATTAAAGTACCTCGTATCTATTATTCATAAATGAAAGAAGTAATCATAAGGGGATCATTTCTATTTTTAACCTCTATAGAAGGTAATTCATCTTGTGAGAATGTGATATCATTTGTTTTAGAAGAAGGATGAGGAACCACCCTTTGTAAGGCTTCTTGGATCAACTAATGATATGAAGGTAAAGTTGAATTAAATCCCAAAGGGAAATCTTAGCTAAGACATCATGAAGCTTTTTCACAAGATTTGGTTCCCTATCAACATGTTTTGTAGAATGAGGAGGGGAAGGAAGAGAGGTGAAAAGAATATTGGGATCTTTCTTTTTTATGCCAGCATTAAATGAGTGATGTAGTTCAAAACCATATTTTTCCTCTAGTTCCCTTTCCATATTACTTCTTTCACATATGTATTTTGTAGCTTGTAGGATATTGGGAGGTTTTTTAGGTCTAGGCTTCTCATAATTAGAAGCATGAATGGTATTGACTTGAAAAGGTTATTTTTTCTCTAAGGATACATCTTGAGAAAGAAGAGAATAAAGGAAATTGCTAATAATTTCATCTTCTTTCTCTACAACATCTTTGTGATTAGGAAATGGACTATCATATGTAATGAATGCTTCATCTCTAGGGGCAAGATCATGAAAAGAAGGTATGGTATCAGTAGGATAAGTAGCCATAATATCATCCTCTTGCACTAAATAATCCTTATGAGGGAGGTACTTTTTAGGAGAAGAAGGAACACAATTCTCCAAAGACTCATCTTTAGGAGGGAGATCTTGGAAAGAAGTATCCACATTCCCTTTTTGCACCAATGTGCCCTCAATAATGAGATCAATTTTGGAAGAGGGTTGTTGGTATTTTGGTATGGTTTTGTCATTGATGTCAACACCTATCAACACTTATCAACTCTGACACTGTGAAGGATTGGCAATGTTCACCGACAAGCAAGTGACTTATGCACAGTCACCGGTATCTGGTACACCAGTAGGATATATTATTCATCGGCACTTGGAATGACATGAAAAACATCTAGTTATGTCGAAGACATCGTTTGGACACTTTGTCTTGGGGATTTGTTCATTGGCATATTCGTATTTGCATATTTGTTGTTACCGACAAATAGGTCCAGGTTATGCACCAGCAAGCTTATCTATTCCAGATCAGCACGACATGCTTTGGAGATGATTTTGTTGTTATTGTAAATGCATTAAGTTGACATGTTGAATCAGATATTGCATCGGTTATTGATTTACTTGTAATATCTTTTAGAGCCGACCTACTAAAATTGGTCTTAGGGTATAATATATATGTAAGATCTTATTTATAAGATTGATATGTGATTGGGATAAGTAATTGTAAGAAGGTATATGCGAGAATAAGCAGAGCTATACACACAGACATCATTTGAAGGTGAAGCAAGGTCCTTGTAAAGACAATTAGAACTACACTGCTACTAAATCCAGCATATGAAGATGTTAGTTTGAGCAGTACATTCTTATTGGATTTAACCATCCAATTGTAGTCAGTGTGACTCCTATTTGTGTTTGAGCAGTGAGCTCTAGGCGCTTGGCCTTTCTGCATGTGCAGACCTCATTTGTATACATATACTATCTGCAGTAGTATCATCTGATTGTGGGTAAGGTTTCCCACCATGGTTTTTTCCCTTACAGGGTTTCCACGTACAAATATTGGTGTTATGTGTTGTGGATGTTATTGTCTTTCTGTTTCATGCATTAATCTTTACTGGTACTGTAATTAACTGATAAACTATCTACAGACATAAAGTTTGGTTTACCCATATTAAGCATTTAAGGTTGGTTAAGTTGTTTTTGGTTTGAATTTATTTGACAACTGATTCACCCCCCCCCCCTCTCAATTGTCTCTGGGACCTAACAATTGGTATTAGAGCTTAGTCCTCTTTTTATAGAAAGTTTAACAGCTTGAGGAGATCCAATGTCTACTAACTATTTTAGGAAGGACAATCCTAAACTTGATTTAACCAACTATGGTATATGGAAGATCAGAATGGAGACACATCTAAATTGCATTGGAAAGGACATCTGGGATGTTACAAAGAATGGCTATATAGCTCCTACATCCGATTAGCCTAATCCATCTACCTTAGGAAAAGATGAAGAAAATTATTGCAAAGCAAGAGAAGCACTTTTGAGCGCATTAACAGATCAGAAAATCATGGGATTATCATATAGGTCTATTGCTAAAGATATTTGGGATCATTTGGAAATGTTGAATGAAGGAGATTCCACAGTCAAAATTGCAAAACTTGAAAGCTTTTGGGTCAGGTGTGAAAATCTGAAAATGGAAGAAAATGAAAGGATTTCTGCTTTTATGGAAAGAGAATGAAATTGTTTTGGGTATTAAATGTTGTGGAGGAACCTTAAGTGAAGATGAAATTATTTCAAAAGTTTTAAGAGGATTGCCACCGGCATATAAAATGAAAGTTACTGCTATAAATGAATTGAGAACAATGCCTAATACATCAGTAACTAGGGATACATTGATTGGAAAACTTTCAGCTTTTGAAATTGAGGAATTTGATCCTGTTGCTACTATAAAGACAGATTTAGCTTTTAAGGCATCAACATCATCTGCACTATCTTTTTACAAATCTGATTGGAAAGCCTTTTATGCAAGAGAACTTAAGGAAAGTAGGAGAGAAAATGAAGAACTTGAAGAACTTGAAGCACTATTTGCAAGGAAAATGCCTAAAGGTCCATTCGAAAGTAAGTATGAAGGTAAAGAACCCTTTAAATGTTTTAACTATAATAAGATTGGTCATATGGCTTCAAGATGCCCTGATAGACATGCTAGACTAAGAGAAAAAGCTAGAAGAGCATACAAGCCTAACTCTAAATATCAGAGATACAGATTTAAGAAGAATAAAGATAAATCTTGTTATCTTACTGATGAAGGAGTCACTAATGATTCTGATGAAGATTCGGCAGACAATGGATGGTTTTTTGTTTCTATAACAAAAGATCAACCAGCAACTACTGTTCGACTGGTAGAACAGGCCCAGGCAGCTAGAGTTGAAGTTAAGGATGAACAGATCATTGATTCAGGATGTTCACATCACATGACTGGTGATAAAGTAAATTCTTGAACTTTCAGGAATATAATGGAGGTCTAGTAAGATTTGGAGATGATAAAGATTGTTTGATAAAAGGAAAAGGTACTATATCTCTTGATGGTAAGCATAATACTGACAATGTTTACTATGTAGAAGGTTTAAAGCATAATCTTTTGAGTGTTGGTCAATTAGTTGAAAAAGGATTTTAGTTACAATTCAAGAATGGTAAATGCAAAATTATGAATAGATATGGTTTGGAAATTGCAACCGGTAATCAAACTAGAGGAAATATCTTTCATTTGAATAACAATGAAAAGACATGCTTGATTTCACATATTGATGAAAGTTGGCTATGGCATAAGAGACTCTGTCATGTAAATTTTGATTGCATGGTAAAAAATGGTACTACTAAGGCAATTAGAGATTTACCTAAGATTGTTAAGCCTCACAATCCGGTATGTAAGGAATGTCAATTTGGAAAACAAGTTAGAGCATCTTTTAAAAGTATTCTAGAAAAATCCAATAATGCTCTTGACTTAATTCACACTGATTTATGTTGTCCATCTAGAACTAAAAGCTTACAAGGTGATAGATATTTCATGCTAATCATTGATGACTATTCTAGAATGTGTTGGGTTACTTTTCTCAGAGAAAAATTAGAAGCACTTGGGAAGTTCAAACTATTCAAAGCAATGGTAGAAAATGAAACCGGCACGAAAATAAAATGTCTAAGATCAAATCAAGGAGGTGAATTCACATCTAAGGAATTTAATATATTCTGTGAAGTGAATGGAATCAACAGATAGTTATCAGCACCCCAGACACCACAGCAGAATGGAGTTGTAGAAAGGAAAAACAAAACTATCTTGGATGCAGCTAGAAGTATGTTATTTGAAGCAAATCTACCACATGTATATTGGAGAGAGGTAATAAGCACAATGGTCTATACATTCAACAAATTTCACATCAAAGGAGAAACTAGTAAGAGCCTTCATGAACTATGGTTTGGTATTACTCCTACTCTTAAATATTTCAGAATATTTGGAAGTAAATGCTATATTAGAAGAGATGAGTATATTGGAAAATTTGATCCTAGAAGTGATGAAGGAATATTTATTGGTTATTCATCTAAGAGAAAGGCATATAAATGTTTTAACAAGAGATTGCAGAAAATTGTTGAGAGTACAAATGTGAAGATTGATGAACAATTTAGAGGAACTTCAAGGTATATAGACTCTGAACCGGCAACAGAGATACTGAAAAAGTAACCTACATTGAATCCACTGGTATAGAATGAAGATCCAGTTACATTGGTATCATCTAAAAATTCCACTGTAACTGAGGAACAACAACAAACAAAGACATCCTGGTATGTAAGACTGAATCACTCTGAAAATCAGATAATTGGGAATAAGTATCAAGGAGTTATGACAAGAGGAAGACTGGAAAATGAAGAGGTATGTCTTATTTCTCAAATTGAACCATCATCAATTAATGAGGCATGTGAAGATAAACACTGGATTAAAGCTATGGAAGAGGAACTAGAACAAATTGAGAAGAATAACACATGGACATTAGTTCCCTGACCTAAAGACAAAAATGTGATTGGAACAAAATGGGTATTCAGAAACAAACTTAATGAAGATGGTAAGGTAATCAGAAATAAAGCAAGACTAGTGTGTAAGGGATATTCTTAGAAAGAATGAAATGATTATAATGAAACCTTTGCACCGGTAGCTAGAATTGAGGCAGTCAGATTATTCTTGGCTTTTGCAGCACACAAGAACTACAAAGTATATCAAATGGATATTAAATTTACATTTTTGAATGGAGATCTTGAAGAAGAAGTTTACATTGAGAAACCTGATGGATTTTCTTTAACAGATAATAAAGATATGGTTTGCAGGTTAAGGAAAGCTTTGTATGGGTTCAAGCAAGCTCCAAGAGCTTGGTATGCTAGATTGGATAAATATCTTTTGAAAATTGGTTGGTTTTTCTAAAGGTAATGTTGACGGCAACTTATGCTATAAAGCATTTATTTTAAGAAGTTCTTACTAACAACATGAAGCAATTAGTCTATCGGTGAAAAGTAGAACCAAATTTCAAACAACAAGAAGGAAAAAATGGAGGGAACAACATTTGCAGGGGGGAATTTGAATTCGAGAAATGGAGGTAACAACAATGCTGGTTCCTCTGGGTCTAATTCCACTGTAGCTCGAGGACAAACATCTAATGATGAGGATGGAAGACAGGATGGGGACCCTCCTCCCGATTCTGAAAAATTAAAAAAATTGCAAGATTCAAGCCCCGAGGCAGTGCAGATCAATTAAGGAAATACCAAGGAGGGGCGAAGACCTAAACCATGGAATAGTCTCTTCGCTAGACAAGCATCTAGTAAACCGACTGGTAAATCATCTCTCCCCTTTGTGAAGGATATATTAGACAATAGAACAGGTAAAATTGTGATTGAGATTCCTGATTTGGTTATTGACCATAGTATCTCTTTAATGACTCTTTCTCTGGTGGGGAAATTTGTTGGACCCAACCTAATATCGAGGATGTTAGATCCTTTGTTAAAATAAAATGGAGAATGAAAGGAAAGGTTGATGTTTCTGCCCTGCCTCGAGGTTTTTTCGTGTTCTCCTTTTCATGCGAGGAAGATCTGGAAGCGGTTCTAAGTGGTGGCCCCTAGATGTTTGGTAAATCCTCTCTTTCTATTAGAAAATGGATCCCTAATATGGAACTAAATGACTCCTTTTTTGAATCTGCTCCGGTGTGGGTTAGGTTGCCTGGACTACTATTGGAATACTGGGTGGAGGATGTTTTCTCAAGAATTGCTAATTCCTTTGGGGATCTTATTGCGATAGACCCAATGACTGCAGCTCGCAAGAGATTGGTGTATGCACGCATCTATGTCAACATATCATAGAATATGGATCTCCCAAGCACTATTGATATAAACTCCAAACTTGGGTTATGGGAACAAGCCATTGAATTTGAATCTCTCCCTTTTGTGTATTTTTCTTGCAAAAAAGAAGGTCATTGGGCTAAGGCTTGCCCCAGCAACCCTAAAAGACCTATGATTAAAGAAAAAAATATTAATAAACCAGTTTGGAAAGAAAAAAATAACAACAAAGACTGCAACAAGTTAGAAGAAAAAAGTGGAAATCTGGTAAACAAACTAGAATATCAGGAAATTAACTCCACTGACCCTCCTAAAGACCCCTCCCTGAAGGGGAACAAGAAGAATGAAACCAAGGAGTTTGAGATCAAAATGGGCAATACCTTTGAAGCCCTTCACTCATAGGAGAAGGAGAATGAAATCAGTACAGAGACACTTGAAGATGGTGAGATTGAGGATATCACTAACTTTCATCATGAGGAGCTATATGAACCCATATCAAAGAAAGAAGAACCCTGTTTAGGGGAAGAGTTTCAAGAACAAGAAATAGATATGGGAAGGAGTAATAAGTTTGGATCGCCACAAGAAAACTTAAATGCTTTATTCCAAAACATAGAAGTGAATATGACCACTTCATCCTAGAAAAGAGAAAAGCTATGGAGCAACATACAAGATGAATCTAGGGTAGAACAACAAGAAGAAAACACAATAGGAAATGGAAAGAAAATTAAGACCAACAAGGTAGGAGGCCCTAATGGAGTAAAACCAGAACCGGATCTAAGGCAGATTTTTTGGCCTCAAGATCCCCACCAGGACGCAAAACTATGAAATGGTATAGGGACCAAGAGAGTAAACAAAACATAGCTGATGGAAGGCAGAGAACTATGAAGGAGTCCTGCCCCTAGGCTTCCAAATGAAAGTAATATCATGGAACATTAGAGGCCTAAATGGTGTCAATAAATAGGATATATTAAGGAACCTTATTCAAGATCAAAATTCGGATATTATCCTAGTTTAGGAAACTAAAATGAGTAAAGAGAAAGTGGAGAAACTAAAGTTTTTTAAAAATGGAGGGGTCTGTGGTAGTAGCTCGAATGGAGCCTCTGGAGGGGTTGCAATATTCTGGAATGAAAGCACAACCTCTGTAGATATGATAGATGTGGATGGCAATATTTTATCCCTAAACGATAGAAATATCCTTGATGAAAAGGAATTTGTTATTACTAATATCTATGCCCCTAATTCCAAATCTGCTAGAAGTAAATTCTGAAATAAAGTTCAGCATAAAAAGAAAAAATTCTCTATGTATAGCTGGGTTGTAATGGGAGATTTCAATACTCCTCTGCAAGACATAGAAAAATTTGGAGGTAGTCAAGCTCAACCAGATAGTAGATCTGACCTGATGGACTTTATTAATGACAATTCTCTCATTGATTTGGATCTCAACGGGGCTTCCTATACTTGGTCCAACCGAAGAGATGGTGATGATCTTATCCAGGTAAGACTTGATAGAGCCCTTCTCTCTAATGATTGGATTCTTTCTCATAGTTGTTCCCTTTCTATTATTAATAAAATTGGGTCAGATCATTATCCCATTTCCTTTGTTGTTGAGAACTCTAAGAATAATTAAAGATTCCCTTTTCATTTCGAAAAGATGTGGATCTCCCACCCTAATCTTGAAAACTCCATTGCTGAATGGTGGAATCTTGATGTGAATGGAACTGCCATGTATAAAGTTGCCAAAAAACTTAAATATGTCAAAACCAATATTAAGACATGGAACAAGAAGGTCTTTGGGGATTTTTTTGATTCAAAGAAAAAATTAAAGGAGGAATTGGACCAGATACAAAATTCCATCCAAAAAGAAGGCTACAAAAAGTATTTCAAAGCCATGGAAGATAAGGTCCTTGGCAACATCCACAACATTATTTCTAGGGAAGAAATATATTGGAGACAGAGATCCAGGGCTATATGGCTGAAGGCAGGGGATAGAAACACTAAATTTTTCCACATGACTTCCCTAAAACATAAGGCAACAAATAGAATCACAAAACTAACTGTTGAGAACAACACTCTACTCAATAAGGATGAAATCAGGGATGAAGCTATTAGATTCTTCAAGCAACTCCTATCTAGTAATGAGGACCTTGATCAGACCCATCAACTCAATTTGGTTAATAATATTCCTAAGATCATAAACCCTATTCAGAATAAGGCCCTTACTGCCATCCCGTCTTCTGAAGAAATAAAAAAAGTTGTCTTCTCTTTTCAAGGGGATAAAGCTTCGGGCCCTGATGGCTTCCCTATGTTCTTCTTTCAAGAATTCTAGAATATTGTGGGGGAGGATACGATTAATGCAGTTAAAGAATTTTTTGGATCCAGAAGAATCCTTAAGGAATTGAATTCCACTTTTATAGGCTTAATCCCCAAAGTTGTTGGGGCGGATTCTATGGGCAAATTTAGGCCAATTAGCTTATGTAACTCTTTCTACAAAATTATATCCAAAGTCTTGACTACTAGAATTTTGGTGGTGATTCCCTTCATCATATCTGAAGAGTAAAAAGGCTTTGTTCCTGGTAGGCAGATTCTGGACTCCATCATTCTTGTTCATGAGAACATTCATTCCCTTAGTGCTACAAAGAAAGAAGGGTTCTTGATAAAGCTGGATTTGGCAAAGGCTTATGATAGAGTTGAATGGGATGTTCTATTTAAGATCATGGGGGCTTTTGGTTTTGATGATAAGATTATCAAAATAATCAGAGAACTAATCACTACTCCTATGTTCTCCATTTTGGTTAATGGATCTCCAACAATTTTTTTTTAAACTTCTAGAGGGCTAAGACAAGGAGATCCCATATCTCCTATCCTTTTTACCATTTTGGCTGAAAGTATGAGCAGATTGATTCATAAGTTGAAACAAAGCAAAACTATCAAATGTCTTCAACCTTCCTCTGCCAATGTTTTTAGCACTCATCAACAGTTTGTTGATGACACTATCCTCATGGGATATTCTTCAGTCAAGGAGGCTAATGCCTTCAAAATAGCTCTCAACTCCTATGGTTTTGCAACTGGTCAGCAAGTTAATTGGGACAAATCGGCTATGTACTTCCTCAATACTCTAGTCATAAGACAATAGAAAATTGCCAATATTATTGGATGCAAAGTGGAATTGCTGCCTTCCACCTATCTAGGTCTTCCTTTAGGGATGGCACCCCCAAATTCATTCTGGAATATGATCATTGATAAATTTAATAAGAGACTTGCAGGATGGAAAGGCTCAATGTTATCTCAGGCTGGGAAAATGCAGCTCCTCCAAGCTACCCTTCAAAATCTCCCTGTTTATGCCCTCAGTCTGTTTGGTATTCTGGCTAAAATTGTTGAAGCTATAGAAAGAATTCAAAAGAGATTCTTATGGTCAGGAGTGGAAGAAAAGAAGAGAATCCCTTTGATTGCCTGGGACAAGGTGTGTAGACCAAAGAACAAAGGAGGGTTGGGGATTAAAATTATAAAAAAATTTAACAAAGCTTTTCTTGCCAAGCAGTTATGGAGAGCCTATGACACAAAGAAAGACTGGAACCAAATTTGGTTTGACAAATACATTAAGCATCAGAGTATAAAAGGATTCCTCAATTCCGAAGATATCCCGGCTAGATCCTTCATCTGAAATAGTATTACCAAATCCATAAAAGTTGCAAAAGCTGGAGCTGGATGGGTCCTTGGAAAAGGTGATAGAATAAGGTCTTGGGAGGACCCCTGGATGAAGAATGAAGCCCTATATGATCAAAACAACAGTCAAATTATTGAAGAATGTAAAAGGAGGTTTGGGCTGATGGTATGTGACTATTGGAAGGAGAATAAGTGGGTTAAACTTGAGGACATCCATTCTGGATTTTCCTCTCTCCAGAAAGAGTTGTTGTCCTTTTCCCCTAATAAAAACCATGTTGATGTTTTCCTCTAGAAAAGTGATCCTAAAGGTGAATTCATAGTTGCTTCTGCCTATAAAAACACTTTCTCTCAAACCAGCAATCCCATCTGGAGCAAAGTCTGGAATAGCATCCTGATCCCTAAAGTCAACATTTTCTTTTGGCTTGCTTCTCATAATAGCACCCTTACTCTTGATAATTTAATCCGAAGGGGCTTCAAATTCCCTAATAGATGTGAGCTCTGTCAGAAGGAGGGGGAATCAATTGATCACCTATTTTTTCATTGCTCCTTCACAAGGGAAATTTGGTGCAAAATGTGGGAAAAATGGAAAATTAATTGGGTCGTGAACAAAAGCATTAAGGATATCATCTGGCAATGGAATTTTCCTACCAAATGTCAAATTATCAAGAACCTGTGGTCTTTGACCCTCCCCATGATATGCTAGGCATTTGGAAAGAAAGGAATAATAGGATATTTAGGGAAGATAAGTATAATACTCAGGTAGTCTTTGAAAAAATATGCAGGGCTATAAAGGAGAACATCAACATCCCTCACAAGAATAATCAGCAATGGGCTATTATTGATATGAATGATATGGAAAAAGACATCCTTACTAAATGGAACCTAATTCATAAGGTCTACAGATTGCACAATAAGAAGAAGAGAGATAACATTGTTTGGAGGTTTCTTGATTATGACTGGATAAAGGTTAATTTTGATGGGGCTGCTAAAGGGAACCCTGGACAGGCTGGTGGAGGTGGAGTTATCAAAAATGCTCAAGGAATTTGTATTGTTGCTTTTGCTTCCCCTTTTGGAACCCAAAATAACCATGTGGCTGAAGCTATGGCCATGCTAAAGAGCCTCCAGTTAGCTCAGGAATTCAAATTTAAAAGAATTTGGCTTGAAGGGGACTCTTTAAATATAATACAAGCCCTTAAAGGTATTAGTTTTGTTTCCTGGAATATTGCCAATATTATAGAAAATGCTAAAGATATTCTAAATAACTATGTTAGCATTATTATAACCCACACATTTAGAGAAGGCAACAAGATAGCGGATATCCTTGCCAATGAAGGGGTCAAATTGGAGAAGGGTGTCAAATACATAGGGGAAAATCACATCAAGTGGGAAATTAAGGAACAATTATACTTTGATCGCCTTAATGGATCAAGCTAATATCATGAGGGATTTCTGGGGAATGAGTACCAATGACAGATTTTGGAGGCGGATGAACTGCCAGATGATGAGTGTTTTTCAGCATCATAACCAAGATCATATGTGTGCGAAAGGTAATTGTAATAATAGCTGAGATCGTATGAACATGAGTAGCAATCTCAAAATTGTGAAAGACTCTTTACAGGAAGGAAGCTTCAGGTTGTGAGCACTGGAAGAGCAAAAGAAAGGTGTGGAGATGGCTCCACAAACACGGTTTCACTGATTATATGGAGAAGCTCCATGGTAGTAGAAACTCTGTGTCTCACGGTTTCGCTAAAAGCTGGAGCAATAACAGGGCTACCCTGTTTGGGGAAATCTGGCAAATCGATGAAAATTTGATCTCGGAGGTCACGGGACTCAAGATGGAAGGGACAAAATTCTACAAGGATAGAAAGTATGCCACTAAGGCCTTCAAAAATTTCCCGAAGACAGAGGACGAGAAGGGCAACTTGGCGAAGAAGGGCAACATATCATACTACACCCCCCAACAGGTAAAACCTTTCTGGGAAAAAGTTCTTAGGGCTTTAATGGAATATTTAACTGTGGATGGCAGGTTTACGAAAATTTACAACTATCATTTCGCCATCCTGAACCACTTCCGCCATGGGGCTAAAATATCTTTGCCCTTCTATTTAGCCTCCTCTCTAAATGAGAGCCTGGCCGACCATGTTAAAAAGCCTAGCTCCTACCCTCTTGCACACCAGGGACTCATTCTGCTGATTTATGAACATATTAAGGATAAGACTAGGGCTACCAAGGATGATCCTTTAATCATCAATGCTCAGATTTATGAGAAATGCATAGACTCTGATTCGACTGGGGAGCCCAGCACCCCTACCCATAAAAAAAGGAAGGTTGAAACCATGCAGGTTGAAAAGGATGTGCTTTGTGATGAAGAAGAGGGAAAGAATAAGGAAATTAATTCTGAAATGGAGCTTAACAAGGAGGAGAATTATGGGGAAGGAGAGGAAGGGGGAAATTCTGAGAATCGTCAACCCAACCCTGAAGGCTCAAAAACTAAGAAAGAGGCTCTGGAGCCTAAGGAAGGTGAAAACCCTAATGTGGAGGAGACTGAATAGAGCAAGGATTCTATGGATATCGCCTGCAATTGCACCTTTGAATTATTCAATTTTCAGAAGTGGGTGGTTGAAAACATCACCAGCATGCAGGGTAAACAAAGGGAGCTGGAAGTTAAGATCAACAAGCTGATCAATATGTCTGACTCTGGGAAACAACACGAGGAGATGGAGAACAGTGAAGCGAAGGAGGAAATGGAAATGGAAGACTGGCTGGAGAAAGACTTGATAATAGGTGACCTGAAACATTTGGAGGATGTCATTAAAATCATGAAGGAATAGGTGGAGGAGGATAAGGACAATGTCAATACCCGAATGGCCTGAAATGAGAAAGCCTTGAAAAGCCTTATGAACCACAGCGTCCAAGTTCTTAAAGTCTCCTCCCAGAATATGAATGCGCTGGTGAATCATCTGGAAAAGAAAAACTAGGAGAAGAACCTAGTAATTATTGAAGATGCTCCTACTTCCAGCCTAAGCCACCAAACCCCTAGGCATAGAACTAGGCAGACTATGGTGGAGAAGGACATGAAGATGAAAGAAAGTTAGATTGCTCAGGAAAATATCGACTTGAGGGAAGTGGCCAAGGCAATGATGCTCTTGGTGCAGAATGCAGAAGAAACCATAAAGAATTTCTAAATTTCTTTTTATGCTGGGCTTGGGGTCAATTTCTTGCTGGCCTCTTGTTGTCCTTTTCTCTGTTGCTGGTTTTTTTGCTGGTCTTTTGCAGCCATTGTGTTTTGTTTCTCTCCTTAATATCTTTCCTATGTAAATGGGTTTCGGGTCCCTTAAAACCTATTTTTAATTGATCAAAAACTTGTGCTATAAAGTGACTAATGATGACATCTTGGTTATAGAAGTTTTTGTTGATGATATAATCTTTGGAGGAGAAGATGGATTATGTAAAGACTTTTCTATTGAAATGCAGCATGAATTTGAAATATCTATGATTGGAGAGATAAAATTCTTTTTAGGATTGCAGATTTCACAGACTGATAGATGTATATTCTCGAGTCAATACAAGTACTTGAAGGAGTTACTAAAGAAATTTGGGATGGAGAACTCTAAACCGGTAAGCACACCTATGACTACAAATGACAAATTATCACTAAGAGATGAATCTACACCTGTTAATCTGACTAGATACAAATCTATGATAGGAGGCCTATTGTATTTGACACAAACAAGACCTGATATTATGAATGCAGTATGTATTGTTTCAAGATTTCAGAGTAATCCTAGAGAAAATCATGAATCAGTCGTAAAAAGAATTTTTTGGTACTTACAAGGCACTAGAAACCTTGGTTTATCGTATCCTAGAGATGAAAACTTTGAATTATGTGCATACACAGATGCAAATTGGGTAGGAGATGTGGATGACAGAAAAAACACCACCGACGGAGCATTTTTTGTTGGAAGCAGATTAATTTCTTGGTTGAGTAAGAAACAAAGTTGTACATCTTTATCAACAGCAGAATCAGAATATGTTGTAGCAACAACTAACTGTACACAGGTATTATGGCTTAAGCAAATGTTGAATGACATAAAGGTAAAATGCAAGGAACCTATAACTATCTATTGTGACAACATTGTAGAAATTGATATATCTAAGAATCTGGTACTACATTCTAAAACTAAATATGTTTCTATCAAATTGAATTTTTTGAAAGAGAATGTTGAAGCAAAAGAAGTAAAACTGGTTTATGTGAATACTAAAGAGTAGATTGCAGATATTTTCACAAACCTATGCCTAAAGAGACTTTTGAATATCTCAGAGACCAGCTTGGGGTCATACCCTCACCGGTAGAGACTTAGACAGTTGATGTTTGTCATCAACCAGCAGAATTAACAGAGAAATCTTTTACTCTGTCTTTGATGAGGAGAGCTACTTCTCAAGGGGAGTAGTTGGCATACTGAATTGGTTGGTATTTTGTATTTGAACCTGGCTTTTTGGCTTTGGCATTTGATGTCAAAGAGGGAGAGATTGATATGGAAAAACATAAGGAAAACACATGTTACTCTCAGGGGGAGAGATTGTTACTTTGGAGAGATTGATTATGAATATTTGATTTCTGGTTATGATCTCTTTTGGGAGATTATTGGTTTATTAGCTTTTGGCATTTTTGTTTTGGCACTTTGATGGTTTTTCCATCTCGTGTTGCCATCAATGCAAAAGGGGGAGATTGTTGGTATTTTGGTATGGTTTTGTCATTGATGTCAACACCTATCAACACTTATCAACTCTGACACTTTGAAGGATTGGCAATGTTCACCGGCAAGCAAGTGACTTATGCACAGTCACCAGTATCTAGTACACTGACAGGATATATTATTCACCGGCACTTGGTATCTAGTGACTTATACAGTGTCTTGGAGATTTGTTCATTGGCATATTCATATTTGCATATTTGTTGTTACCAGCAAATAGGTCCAGGTTATGCACCGACAGGCTTATCTATTCCAGATCAACACGACACGCTTTGGAGATGATTTTGTTGTTATTGTAAATGCATTAAGCCAACATGTTGAATCGGATATTGCATCGATTATTGATTTACTTGTAATTGTTTTATTGTAATATCTTTTAGAGCCGACCTACTAAAATTGGTCTTAGGGTATGATATATAAGGAAGATCTTATTTATAAGATCAATATGCGATTGGGATAAGGAATTGTAAGAAGGTATATGCAAGAATAAGAAGAGCTATACATGCAGACATCATTTGAAGGTGAAGCAAGGTTCTTGTAAAGACAATCAGAACTACACCAGTACTGAATCCAGCATATGAAGATGTTATTTTGAGCAATTCATTCTTATTGGATTTAACCATCCAATTGTAGTCAGTGTGACTCCTATTTGTGTTTGAGCAGTGAGCTCTAGGTGCTTGGCCTTTGTGCATGTACAGACCCTATTTGTATACACATACTATTTGCAGTAGTATCATTTGATTGTGGGTAAGGTTTCCCACCGTGGTTTTTCCCCTTACAGGGTTTCCATGTACAAATATTGATGTTATGTGTTGTGGATGTTATTGTCTTTCTATTTCATGCATTAATCTTTACCGGTACTATAATTAACTAATAAACTGTCTACCAACATAAAGTTTGGTTTACCGGTATTAAGCATTAAGGTTGGTTAAGTTGTTTTTGGTTTAAACCTAACAAGGGTAAATCATATCTATGAGTGAAAGGGAGATCTAAATTATCATCACTGTTGGCATTTCAATAGAAAGAAAGATTGTTGATATTCATTAAGGATATTAAGAAGGTTGTTGAAGATTATTTGATATAACTGAAAAAGGATGATAACTATCTTTATAACATTATTTTGTCATTGATGTCAAGAAATTGATTTTTTGATTCAGTATGATGTTGCCATATCTTAAGAAGTATGTTTTGATGAGTATTAAGTGGTCGGTAAGTGACACAGAAATAATGTGATAAGAAATGGGAGAAATTAGTTATTCAATGGGCAACTATTACCGAGTTAGACAATGATGAGATCATGATGTTTAGATTGTTTGGATATCCTACATATGTTGTTGATTGTAAGGTTAATACTATACTATGTCACTGAGCAAAGAACCTAGTCGGTAAACCCTAAGGTTATCAATATCAGTTAATGAAGGAGGAATGTCTACCAAGTAAAGTTTAGTATTTACTGAGTTGCAACTGAGTTATGATAGATCGCATTGGATGGATAAAAGCATTATTTAATGAAGGACAATGATGAGCTGGAGTTGATTAAATGATTGATATGTCGTGCATGAAGTTTGTTAAGGATCTATGGCAATGGGAGATCAGCAGGAAGATTTACAGCGTAGATTGAACTGCAATAACCGAGTGGACTTAACAGTCTTATTTGTAAACCCTCTAGCAAGGTAACATTCTAAATGAGTGTTTGAAATCCTTTGAAAAGGTCACTTCTAACAAAGTGAAGATCCTAACAGATCTAAGGGAAATCCCTTAACCGGGTCACATCTAGCAATGTGTTTGTAATCTTTAACAGGATTTGCTTTTAACTGAGCATACTCTAGAAGAGTATATTTCTTAGTGGGTCCAAAATCCCACAGTGGTTTTTCCCTATTTGGGTTTCTACGTTAAATCTGGTGTTATATGTGTTATGATGATTATGTGTTTATGAGTTTGCATGTTTAGCAGTTTTTGGTTATATTGCTGAAGTATACGTTACCGAGGTTGAATCTGTTGATTTTATGGAAGATTACGTTTGTATGATTCACCCCCCCCCCCCCTCCCTCTCATCTTGTTAGCTATTGGCATCAAAACTTTACAATTGGTATCAAAGCTTTGGACTCTGGAAGAAAAGTTTAAAGGTACTTGAGGCAAAGATCCGAAGATGTATAAAAGGGATGCACCAAAGCTGAACAAGTCAAGTTTCTCCACATGGAAGAAAAGGATGAAGTTGCATTTATCAAGAATTGGAGAATACGAAATATATTATTTGGAGAATGATTACATACCACCAAGCACCAACCCAATGACAAGGCAAAGAAAGAACATATTCAAGCTATGATTGAAATAACATCAGCATTGACCAACTCAGAGTTTAATGATCTAGAAGGATGCAATGATGCAAAAGCAATGTGGACCAAGCTCATATCTATGTATGGCGGTGATGAACATGTCCAAAGAGAAAAAGTAGATAGTCTAAGAGGACAACTTGAATCCATGAGAATGAATGAAGGTGAGAACATAACCCAATACAGTACAAGGTTAAAGGAGATTGTCAATCAAATTAAAGGAGCAGGAGGAACTATTGAAGAAAAGGATGTAACAAGAAAGTTGTTGAGAACCCTTCTACCTTCTTATGTCATTCGAGTCTCTACAATCAATGAACTAAGGTTTGTACCTAACATGCCAGTTTCTTTGGATGCTACTATTGGTAAGCTACATGCATTTGAGTTAAGTAATTTTGATAACAGTGGGTCTTCGGTAAATAAAGTAGAATCTGCATTCAGTTATTTTTATATTGGTGAATCTAATGATTACAATGATAGAATGAGTAAGTACTCTGAAGGGAATCACAGTGAAGCAAGTGAAATATTTTGCAAGAACATGGAAGAAGTGCACAAACTGTATGAGGAAATCAAGAAGCAAGAAGACTTTGAAGCATTATTAGCCAGAAGGCTACCAAGAGGAAAAGGTAAGTATAAAGGAAAGCTACCTTTAAAATGTTTCAATTGTGACTTCTAACTGTCCTGACAAAGAATCTAGTGAAAAGAGAGAATACCGAGATAACAGGTAGAAAGAAAACCAATATAGAGGACACCGAGACTTCAGAAGGAGAGACAGAAAGACATGCCTAGTAGCTGATGAGGAATCCAACGATGACAAATTTGATGAAATGGATATAGAGGAAGTTGTTTATGTGGCTATTAAAGATGGATTAGATGAAGAAAGGTATGAAGAAAAAAGCCCTAGTATCTCACATAAATAATAATGATTCTTGGATCATAGACAGTGGATGCTCACATCACATGACAGGTGATAAACACAAGTTTGTTAAATTAGAAGACTATGATGGAGGCTATGTAAGATTTGGTATTGATGCACAATGTCCGATGAAAGGTAAAGGATCTATAACACTTCTTGACAATTCTAAATGTGATGATGTATACTGGGTTGAAGGCTTGAAATACAATTTGTTGAGTGTAGCACAGCTAAACAATATAGGATACCGAATAGAAATTCAGAAAGGAATTGTCAAAGTTCATGACAAGCATGGAAAGTTAGCTGCTACCAGGACACAAACAAAAGGTAATACATTTCATCTTGACTCAACTTGGAACAAGTGTCTTTATGCTAAGATAGATGATAACTAGTTATGGCATAAAAGGTTTTGTCATGTAAATTTTGATAATCTGATCAAAAGAAGTAAGAAGCACCGAGTAAGAGGTCTACTAAGTTTGGGAAAACTTGAGAATGCTATATGTCGAGGATGCCAGATGGGTAAGATGACAAGGTCAAGCTTTACAAGTAAGTCCTACACTTCTAAAGGAATTTTAGATCTAGTACACACTGATCTTTGTGGTCCCATGAAAGTTCAAAGTTATTATGGTGATAAGTATTTCATATTATTTGTGGATGATTACTTAAGGATGATGTCAATTATGTTTTTAAAAGAAAAATCCGAAGCTTTTGAAATGTTTAATGGTACAAGGCAAGAGTTGAAAATGAAACAGGAAGACGGCTGAAATGTCTTAGATCTGATAGAGGAGGAGAGTTCACTTCTGATGAATTTAACTTATTCTATAATGATCGTGGTATAAAAAGACAAGTATCTACACCAAGAACACCTCAACAAAATGGGATAGTCAAGAGAAGAAACAGATCAATTGTAGACTGTGCCAGAACCCTGATGATAGAAAAAAGGGTACCTCAAACATTTTGGAGAGAAGCAATCAGCACTGCAGTTTACACCCTGAACTGAGTACAACTAAAGAAAGGAACTATGAAGACACCATATGAGATCTGGTATGACAAGAAACCTAATGTAAGTTATTTTAAAATCTTTGGAAGTAGATGTTATGTTCACAAAGATGATAGAAATGGAAAGTTTGATCAAAAAAGTGAAGAAGGAACATTTCTTGGTTATTCTTCTAGAAGTAAAGCATTTAAATGTCTGATCAAATCATCTAACAAAATAGTGGAAAGTGAAAATGTGAAAATTGATGAATTTGCATAAAGAAATGATGAGGGAAATTCCAAAGAACCATAAGATTATGAAGAATTCATTTATGTTCAACCGAGAAGTCCTATTGAGAAAGTTGCTGAAGAAAATGAAGATAATGTCCAGTTACTGAGTGGTGAAGAAGATCATATAGAACCTACCAAGCCTATATTAGCCAAATATGTCAGAATACATCATGCGTCAAGTCAGATTATAGGAGATAAGGATGATCTAGTACTGACAAGGAACAAACTGAGACAGAAAACATGTCTGATATTTGAATTTGAACCAAGAATAGTAAAAGAGGCATTTAATAGTGAAGATTGGGTAAATGCTATGATAGAAAAGATTGATCAAATCAAGAAGAATGACACATGGACACTGATCCCAAGAATAGATTATAGTGAGAATTTTGCACCTATGGCTAGACTTGAGGGAGTAAGAACATTGTTGGCATATGTTGCTTTCAAAAATTTCAAGGTATATCAAATGGATGTTAAATCTGCATTTTTGAATGGTATACTAGAAGAAGAAGTTTACATTGAACAGCCTGAAGGATTTGTTGAAGACAAGAGTAAAGATCAGGTATCTAAATTAAACAAAGCTTTATATGGTCTGAAACAAGCACCTAGAGCATGGTCTAAGAGACTGCACTCTTACTTAATCAAGATTGGTTTTATAAGGACAAGTGAAAATAGCAACATGTACATGAAGAGTGATGAGGACAATGGAATACTAATCTCAGCCATATTTGTTGATGATATTATTTTTTGTGGTAATGACTCCTTATGCAAGAACTTTGGAAATGAAATGTGCAAAGAATTTGAGATGTCATTAATCGGTGAGATAAAGTATTTTATAGGTTTACAGATACTGCAAATGAAAGATGAGATTTTCATTACTCAATCCAAGTACATAAAGGAAATCTTGAAGAAATTTGGAATGGAGATTCTAAACCAGTAAGTACTCCTATGACTACTAACTGTAAACTATCAAAGAATGATGAATCCACATCTATTGATGAGACACTTTACCGGTCTATGATTGGGAAGTTGCAATATGTTGTGCATAGTAGACCGGATATAGCACATGTAGTAGGTATTGTTGCAAGATTTTCTGCAGATCCCAAGGAAACCTATATGACAACAATCAAGAGAATTTTCAGATACCTAAGAGGCACTAAAGATTATGGCTTAGTATATGAAAAGAGAAATGACTTTGATTTAAAAGTTTATACTGATGCTAATTGAGCAGGCAACATAGATGACAGGAAAAGCACAAGTGGTGGAGCTTTCTTTTTAGGAGAAAGACTAGTGAGTTGGCTTAGTAAGAAACAAGGATGTATTTCATTGTCAACAACAGAAGCTAAATATGTTGCTACAACATTGAATTGTACCAATATAGCATGGATCAAACAACTATTGGAAGGTATAAATGAGAAAGTTACCGAGCCAGTAACTATATTCTGTGATAATATGAGTGCCATTAACATTTCAAAGAATCTGGTAATGCACTCTAAGACAAAACATATCTCTATAAAGTATCATTATCTCAGAGAAGAAGTTCAAGAGAAGAAAGTTGTGCTGGAATATATCAGTTCAAATGAGCAATTAGCAGACATCTTCACAAAGCCACTACCAAGGGACACTTTTGAATATCTTAAAAGCAAGTTAGGGGTCCTACACCTATCTTCTACTCACTGACAGAGTTTGGTGAAAGCATCAATTCGATGAATCTATAGAATATTATGTGTGGATTGATGCTGATTTACACACTTTAGAAGGTTTTGCTAAAGGTGTGCAGGAAATAGTGAATAGAGACAAGTTGCTCTGACCGAGACTGAGATGATACACAGCAAAGAAAATCACTTCACAGAGGAAGAAATCATGATTTAGTTCTTTTACTTTTTGGCATTCTTGTCAAAGGGGGAGAAGACTAAATGGTAAAATCCTAAATGAAGAAGATAACTGAAAACTAATGATAGGGGGAGAAGATTACAAAAGGGAGCAGACTAAATGCAAGACAACGGGAGAAGTCTAACAACAATTTGAATCCGAATCAATTTGAATATCTTGTTAGTATTACCATTTAAAAGTTGGTTTTTCCATCAATGCCAAAGGGGGAGATTGTTGGCATTTCAATAGAAAGAAAGATTGTTGATATTCATTAAGGATATTGAGAAGGTTGTTGAAGATTATTTGATATAATTGAAAAAGGATGATAACTATCTTTATAACATTATTTTGTCATTGATGTCAAGAAATTGATTTTCTAATTTAGTATGATGTTGCCATATCTTAAGAAGTATGTTTTGATGAGTATTAAGTGGTCGGTAAGTGACACAGAAAGAATGTGATAAGAAAGGGGAGAAATAAGTTATTCAATGGGCAACTATTACCGAGTTAGACAATGATGAGATCATGATGTTTAGATTGTTTTGATATCCTACATATGTTGTTGATTGTAAGGTTAATACTATACTATGTCACCAAGCAAAGAACCTAGTCGGTAAACCCTAAGGAACCTAGTTGGTAAAACCTAAGGTTATCGATATCGGTTAATGAAGGAGGAATGTCTACCGAGTAAAGTTTACTATTTACCGAGTTGCAACCGAGTTATGACAGATCGCATTGGATGGATAAAAGCATTATTTAATGAAGGACAATGGTGAGCTGGAGTTGATTAAATTATTGGTATGTCGTGCATGAAGTTTGTTAAGGATCTATGGCAATGGGAGATCGGTAGGAAGATCTACAACGTAGATTGAACTGCAATAACCTTGTGCAAATTCCAAGAAAGGAATGCAAGTCCCAAGGCAAGGTAAAACATTTTCAGATCAAAGGATGCATTGAACCTAGTCAAGATTGAAGATCTAATGGCTAAGATTGATCATAGGAAATGTGATCAAGGAGATTCAGCAGTTAGCAAATTATTTATAAATAAGAAATTGTTGATGAACAATGTATGTGAGCAAGTGTAAGCATAGGGATGCTACATAGTGATTACCGAGTACAGAAGCTTGAAGACCTGTTTTGAATAACAGAGTAGGGAGCCCAGCAGAGGGACAAGATAAGTCCTATGACAAGATTGTTTTGAGAAATTAAGAATCTTCTATAGCATTTCAGATGTGAAGTTGCAGATATATTTATTACCGTTGTTTATTTTGTAAGTGATAGAAAATCTCTTAAGCGAGTGGACTTAACAATCTTATTTGTAAACCCTCTAGCAAGGTAACATTCTAAATGAGTGTTTGAAATCCTTTGACAAGGTCACTTCTAACAAAGTGAAGATCCTAATAGATTTGAGGGAAATCCCTTAACTGGGTCACATCTAGCAATGTGTTTGTAATCTTTAACAGGATTTGCTTTTAACCAAGCATACTCTAGAAGAGTATATTTCTTAGTGGGTCCAAAATCCCATAGCGGTTTTTCCCTATTTGGGTTTCCACATTAAATCTGGTGTTATATTTGTTATGATGATTATGTGTTTATGAGTTTGCATGTTTAGCAGTTTTTGGTTATATTGTTGAAGTATAAGTTACCGAGGTTGAATCTATTGATTTTATGGAAGATTAAGTTTGTATGATTCACCGCCCCCCCCCCCTCTCATCTTGTTACCTATTGGCATCAGAACATTACAATCATATGCATGAAAGGGAACATCATGAACATATTTGATGTAACTTGAAATTGAATTAGAAAAATAAGATAAGAACTCCATATTCATTTATGATCAAACAAGAAACTCGTATGTCATTTATTCATAATAATGTTCACCCCATACATGCATAGAATATTCAATAAAGGAGGAAAAATGGATTTTGAATTGGAAATTTGAAATTTGAATTTGAAATTGTGAAATTTGAAATGTGCAAAATTCTAGGAAAAATGATTACTCAATTAAATGAACAAATTAATTGAAAGAATAAAGAGCAATAATGAAACCTCCTAGGAAATTGAAATTTAAAATTAGGATTGTGTAAAAAAAGAACCGCTTAAATTAAAATTTAAAATTATCCAAAAGAGATTCAGTTTTTTAAAATTAGGGCCTTGTGGAAATAACCTCTTAATTTTAGAATTTGAAATTGAAGGAATTAATTTAAATTTAAAAATTAGGGCTCTTTTAATTAACCTCTTAATTTTAAAATTTAAATTTGAAATTGTCCACAAGAGATTTAAATTTAAAATTAGGGTCTTGCAAAAAAAAGAAACACTTAATAGCTCTAACATTGAAATTTGAAAATTGAAAAATTGGGAAATGCACAAGATTAATTTAAACTTAAAAATTAGGGTTTGTTTAATTAACCATTTAATTTTTAAAATTTAAATTTGAGATTGTCCACAAGAAAATTAAATTCAAAATTAGGGTCTTGTAGAAAGAACCACTTAATTTTAAAATTTAAATTTGAAAATAGATCTAAGATTGGAATTTGGAAATCCAAAAATTGGGAAATGCACAAAATTAGTTTAATTTAAAAATTAGGGTTTGTTTCATTAATCACTTAATTTTAAAATTTAAATTTGAGATTGAAATTTGATCTAAGATTGCAATTTGAATTTAAATTGAAATTAGAAACCAAATTTGAAGAGGGAAATTCAAAATTTAAATAACCCATAACTCATTTTTAAAAAAATTATAAAAAAAAATTAGGGTTTTTGAAATTAACCACTTAATTTTAGAAATTAATTGTGAAATTTGTCTTGTAGATGAAATTTTGAATTATGTAATTGAAAAAGTGCTCAAATCTGAAATAATTTATCCAAATTAAACAATTGACAGGCTCAATTTTGAAATTAAAAATTAGGGTTTCAATGAAATTAACCTCTAAATTTTTAAAATTTACAAGAAAATCAAACTTGTAAATGAAAATTTGAATTTAAAATTGCATACACTCAGATTTGAAAACAAAAATCAGAATTAATGGTGTAAGACATTGAGTTCACCAAAATGTAAAGTGGAAAATTGAACCCTAGTGATTCCCCACCTAGGAGAGAGAAAGGAAATCACTAGGATGATTTTCACTTGGGAGATACTTTACATTCAAAAGAGGGATTGAATTCACTAGATCCAAACCTTGGAGTGAATAAGGATCTAAATACTAAGTGAATTGCAAGGGTGCAATGCAATTTACCCTCTTTTGTAAGTAGAAGAGTTGACTTGTTGACTATGCAGAAAATGAAGACAAAATGGGTGAAATAAGGAGCTACCAATTTGGGATCGTGATGTAACTTCAGATTTGAGGTATTTAGACCGATACAGACCTGCTCTACAAATTTGGAGAAAATTCATCGAGACCAAGTTGAAGTTGCACCTGGTCCTCTGAAAAATCTGCGAGTCGAAAAGGGTTTTTTCGTCTCTGCAAATGAAGCCTAAATGTGCAATTACAATTGTGCACCTACAACCTACACACAAAAAAGAAGGGAATAAGGGTTGTGGATAGGGGTTTTCCTTAGTCAAACCCCGGTTGAGGAATCAACCTTGAATGAAAGCAATTGCAAATGCTTAAATGTAAATGATGGAGATGTATACCTTGTAGATCTGCAATTTGTTGATGATGGTTGCTTTGTTCCTTGAATGTAATCACAAGTGTTTCATGAAATGGCATGTACCATGAAAAAGCCCTAACACACACACACACACACACACACACACACACACACACATACTTGCAAATGAATGTTGTAATGTTGCTCCAATGGATGAAAGAAGAAGACACATGAAGAAGAAGACTTCATGGATGCTTGAAGACTTGAATGCTTGATGACAATGATGGAGACCTTCCACTTGTTTACCCAATTTTCACTTATCTTCGCTTATCTAATTTATGCTTATGCAAATGAGATAACTAGATCCCCTTTTATACTTGCCTAGGAGGATAATTTTCATCTCACTTAAGGCTGATATAGGGGAGATTAAATCCTGAAGAGAAAATTAGGGTTAGATGGACCCATTTTAGGGCCACCCAAAGAGGGAGGATAGGGGCGCCATGCCCCTATCCTGTCCTATTTTGGGGCTTGGACAGGGTCATAGGGTCACACAAGGGCTGAAATGGGAGGAGATTTGGAAGAATGATGCAGAAAGGGGTTGAGTAGGGAGATGCAATTGCCAAGGTGAGGGCCTAAAACGCGGTCAAAATTGGAAGGGTCACAATTTTATGACGCTACAAGGAGAAAAACAAATAAAGAATGATAACAAGAGAAAGGAAGACAAGGAAGAATTATGTAAAAAAAAAATCTTTAGATCCTAAAATCCCAAGCAAGCATTCATCTAATGAAGAATATTTTACTTTTCACCTATCATTCCTATCTAAGGAAGAGCTTCAAATGAATGATATTCAAAGGATGAAATTATCCAACCCTTTTTCTTGGCTTCTTCCTAGTAAAGAATTTTTTGAGTTACCCTCCTTTGATGAATTTCAGTTATCATGCATTAAAGATGATTTTCAGAGTCTCGAGAGGATGTCCTCCAAAGCAGGATAAACATTGGCAAATGCTACCCCAAGTAGCGATGACATGGATCAAACAAGAGTGATGCATGGAAGGGGTATTTTAAGAAAGACAAATTATTGAGAAGATTGGTGTGAAGATGATGGAAAAGGGTATGTGTACCGCAAAGAATCGAGAGAAATCTAGAAGAACCCTTACTAAGATAAAAATTGAGAGACTGATCATGGTTGCAAGTCTCTGAGCAATATGATTCCCAATGATAAAAAAATTCATATTATTTTTACTTGAATCATGAATTTGAGAACAACATTGTTGAAAGGGTTTGTGTTATTGAATGGATAGAACTAGCTTATGTGCTCATGATAGAAGAAGATGAGATTTGGAAAAGTTCTCTATAAGTTTCAGCTGAAGACATTGGAATCGGGAAGAATGAATTTCAAACATGAGATAAAAGGTTTGCAAATAATAGTGAAGATGATCAAAATAAAAGGAAAGACATTCAAAAGCTTGAGATTATAATACTTCAACTCATCCAAAAGGAGGTGATTAGTTGTAAGCAAAAATAATCCAATTCAGCTACAGACCCCAAATTTTTTGACAAATAGTGGTTGTTTGGGTATAGGGTACTGAATAAAATACCCTTGCATGATAGCATTCTCAGTTTGGAATATCAAGGAGCACAAATTCAATCTAGTTCGAAAGAAACCTATTGTCATCGTTTCCTATTTTACCATGGGATATATTTTCTCAACCAATAAATGGATAAGCATGACTCAATGAGGAATGGTTGTAAGGTAGGACCCCTTGGCTACCTTTAGGTTTATATTTTTAGGTTTTGTGCCTACCTTCATTTCATTTTTATTTTCTATGTCATTAGCTAAGGTTTTGGTGTGACTCTGTTGCCTAATAAATAAGGCCTTTTGGTCATGCATGTTAAGTTCTTTGTGTCATTGCTAGTCCTTGTCCCCCTTTAGAGTATGTCATTTCCCTAATTTTTTACTTCCCTTTGAAGTGGCCTCATCCATTGGATTTGTGCTTTGAATCAAAAAATTTATAATTTTTGAACCCGGTCTTCACAATGCCCAAGTTTGCCAAAGTACCGATCATCTAATCTCTCCCTTAGTTCTCAAAGCTCATGCTATTGGTCAAATCCGTCCCTTTGTAATTTTCTAGTTGGCTAAATATAGAACCTTGGTACTTATTCACAAATTGTTCTTGTGTTCCCAAATACACCAATTACCCAACTACTCTTCAATAATCACATATCACCAAGAGCTAAGTGCATTGGTCCAAACCTAAAGTCGACATGTCAAATGATTTTTGAACTCAGGACATCTCTTGCTCAATATGCTTCTCAATTCAAAAGGTCATTAACCACCTGACTTTGTTGAGACTCACTTTTCCCAAGGCACAATCTTTCAGAAAATCTAGAAAGTATGACTTCTTTATGATGGATTTGGATAGAGAAAGGAATGCAAAGGTGGCAGTCTTATTTTTTTTAAATAGGTGATATTACCCCTCACAAGACAACATTGAATGGGTTTGAAACCAAATTCATAAATACAAAATGGTAAAATTCCTAACCTCATTATTACTTGCCCAAGTTGGCTAAAGAAACATATTATTGTCCACCTAAAGAATACAGAGACTTGTCAGACCCTATAACTCCAATTTTTAGTTAGTTTTTAGTATGGATTGTTCCCTTGTTTAAAACTGAAATGGTGTTACCCCATGATGACCAATTTCTTGTAGTCCAACTTGATTTGAATTGGCTGCAAGATGAACAAAGTGACATCATTTCCAGATTGGGTGCATTATCTTGGAAAGAATAGATTGACTTTTTAGAGTACAAGAGGGAAATTAATTCCTTAAGGAAAGAGGAGCGACAAGTACAAGATCATAATCAATGCCTACAAGGAGAAATTATCACAGCAAGAAACCCAACTTTAAGCAATTCTCTTTAGTATCCTATCGATGACGTATTATTGACATAGAGTACCCTCTACCGTGGAAAGAAAATTCAAACTTGAAGGATAATGTTGTTAGAAAATGGTATTTCTCCAGTGGTTCAACTTGGCATGGATTTTACGAAAAACCCATAAGAAAACATCCTCTTGGGGTTGACAACTTTAGTGTGGTAATACAAAACAAGTTTTGTTGAGTACATGAGAGTGATCCTTGTGCTAGAAGAGGAAGATGAAAATATTGAATTACATGATGTGCAACTCCAAATGGTACTCAAAGCCGAAAGGAATCCAACTCCCCTTGATAATTAGTGTTGCTAATTTTAAATTAATGTAAATAACGTAGAATTAGGAGATTTTTGGTGTTTCGAATTATGGCTTCTAGTGGGACACATATATGATTTAATTGCATTTCATTTCTTTTTGTGGAAATGGTCATTTTCAACAAACTATTACTTCGTGAGATGGTTATGATGAAATGTTTATATATGTTATGGTTCACTAGTGATTAGGGATCTCTCCCTTTTGAGGGTTGTATAAAGAAACTCTATTTTGAAGGAACTCTGCAATTTTTTATACATATGAATATGGTTATATGAATACAATTTTGTTAATCATAGACTTTGTGTTATGATTAAAGGATGTTTATTCTTCTTATGTTGAATATATTTCTTCTCAGATGATTCTTCTTAGTATCTATTAAAAGTCTTTATGATAAATTGTGTATATTGTTGTGTAAAAGATGGCTTTGAACAAACGATACAGTAATATCGTGAAATTTTAAGGAATTTGTTGTATGAAAAGAGAATATTTTTATTCTCTTTCTTATCTCTATTATGTTTTTCTCTACCTTTTAAATCTTTTGGTTAAAAGATCTACCTTATTTTCTTTCGAGTTAAAATAATTCATAGTATTAAGATTTCTTGTTGATTATCGGAAGGTAGTTGTGCCTTGTAAAAGAAGCAGGGAGTATGTATAGAAGGACACCATACCTATCTCAATTGTTGCCCATATTGTTAACTATTTGAGTATTAGAATATAGAGTAGGTAGAAAAACCTATCAACCAACACCTATGAGTTGGAGCTTCCACAAAGAAAGAAGATTCATACAATTCTTCATATGTCTTATCTAAAAGAAGTCTTTGATCAACAAATTACAATATTAAAAGAGTTGCCACCCTTAGATGATGAGGGTAAGTTGATTATGATCTCATAAGAAGTGATAGACACCTATTGGTAAATAGATTTGTCACTACGGTCGTTCATCTAAAACTGACCCTGTTTGCCCGATGAGCAGTGATAGACGTTCCAACATTTGGAGAGATTGGAGTAAAACCACAATCTTCCTCTGCATTTGAGAGGGGCAGCTCCCTCATATGATAGGGGTGTTTAGGGTTTTTGTGTACTTTTAACTTGAAAGTACATAAAGGAGAAAAAAAAGAACTTAAACAAGATTAATAACAGAAAGCCTACTAGAAGACATACGAATACCAAGTAGGACTCCATAAATGATAACAATCACAAAAGGGGTATTCACCAAATAGGTTAGTCATTCAATGATGATGAAAGAAGTACAATAAACCTCGACATGTGAAGAGATAGGTTGTACTAGCACATGCAAGTCAAGATACCATGAAATGATGTGTTTAATCAATAGATTTTGCCAATACATAAAGGGATTACTAATTCAACATACGAGAAATTAGTAACAATAACTCATGAGTACATTCAAGACACACAAACTCAATGCATTCTTCATTATTCTTTTTGAAAATATACAAGTTCAAAAACCCCTTAGTACAAAGGTATGAACATCAAAAGATCTCACTTAGTTTCTCTACAAAGTTCTATAAATTTTTTCCCCTCTGTAAGAGTATCCCCCCTCTACATTGCAAATAGCCTTGCATTTATAGACTTCACAAAATAACTAACTCTCTAACCAGCTAGTAATTGATGAATACTAAGAGGGGGGGGGTGAATTAGTATGCCCAAACTTGTAACCAAACTCTTAAGCAATTTTACTGCAGACCGGTATATTAGTTTAAACAACAAACCGGTTAAAACACAGATAAGCCAAATAGCAAATAAAGCATTCACCCACAGAAGAACAATCACCATAACATAAGATATTTTGACGTGGAAACCCAAATGCGAAAAACCATGATGAGTAAAACTCACAAGTCAACTATCTGCAGAATAGTAACCAGACCGATTAAGGCCTTACAATGTTCTTCACCAGAATAGATCCTGTTAGGAATCCAGATCTCTGTTAGGAGATAAGTCTTGTTAAAGGATTTTAGATCCACAACTATGAACCACCTTGTTAGAGGATTTACAATAGGCTTGACTGGGCCTACCCAGTTAAGGGTTTCAGACTTGTCGAAGAGATTAATAATAAACAAGTGAATGATCTAGAAAGTAGCACATAATGCTTGATTATATCCTTGACTGTTCTTTTGTTAATTCATTGTAGCATTACTTTAGTCTTCTATCCTTTGCATTTTCAATCTCTATCGCACGATACTTCTATAACAACTTCACTCTCCAACACACATACACACACGTTAAAAACCTAGACATGATGTCCTTAAATAGGAAGCTGATTTCATGTCGGTCCAATGAGATTGGATTACAATTTCCTAGGTTCAAAGCATCTAGACACATTTGGTAACACAACATAGAAACACCGCCAAAGTGTCGGTGGATGATAACTCATCACACTTTACAATTTTACCGGTTTAACACTATACCAATTAACAAACAAAGACTGGTAAACTAGAACATAGTGTTTCGATCAAAAAGATTAATTGCTGCTAGGGGTCCTTGTTCTGCTTGAGGTCTTCATACCACTTGAGGTCTTCATACTACTTGAGGTCTTTGGTCATGCTTTGACCAGTAAGCTTCTTCTATAAAACACCAATAGTCTTCTACTAACAAAGAATATACATACAATGGCATATAATATCAGTTTGAACAATACAACACATACTACTAGTTGAGAATAACTCATACATAAAATAAGTGTGTGTCCATAAATGACAATCACAACTAAACATGCCAACAACCATCTCAGCTAAGTACAAACATTATCAAAATGCCAACAATATCCCCCTTTGGCATTGATGGTAGCACTTAGGAAAATTTGACATCTAAGTACTTACAAACAAAAAATGATGCCATAATCAAAATTACTCCCCCTAAGCATATACACTACTCCCTTTGCCATAATTACAAGAATGTGCATCTTCCATTTGTATGAAATTTTCAATACCACTCCCCCTTTGCCAACAATGACAAAGTAATGCATCTTCCATTTATATTGCATAACATAAAAACAGAGTATATGTTCATGACAATAAAGAGTAAAACTTCTCAAAAAGGAATTTAAAGTTTTTCATAAAATCCTTCATGTCTGAAGACCAGGAATCAAGAAGTGAGGAAGCAATTTCACTCTTGGTCTTCATTTGGAAGGCTAATTCTTCCATGGAATTGATAGTGCTCATCTCCTGTGTGACAGTAATAGCCTCCAAGTTCAGAAAGCACTTCTGAAGAACCTGCAACTTAGGTAATAGGAGTAGTTTTAGCTCCTATAGATCTTGATTTCGCTTGCAGATCTCTAATTCAATCTTTGCAATCTGCTATCGATGAGTGTGAATAGTCTGCCCATACATTATGAAGGAATCATATGGTAATTTCAAGTTGCAAATATGTTTCTTTAACTCCAATTGGAGTTGACTCTTTTTCTTCAAAGCATCATCACAAAATAGATCGGGCTAGTAGATTTTTCTCAATAGTTTATGTCCTTCAGCCATTGCCAGACTGATATCATCCCTCTGGTGGATCAGTTTGTCTTTGTCTTCATTAAATTGCTTCACTAGTGCAACTTTGAGTGCCTTTTCATCATTTTTTTTTGCACTGGCCTGAGCAACATCCTCCAAACATTGTACTTGATCATCCATGATTGTGCAAAGAAGTTTTAACTGGGCCAAAGAGGAATCGATACCAGGGAGACTAGTACCGGGAACTAAGTTGGAAAGAGTGTCAACAGCAGATTGAATGACATCATGTTCTTTCTTTCTCCTTAGTTCTTCCAATCTTTCCTGAGCTATTTGAATACTCCTTAGTAGCTCATTTTCATCTACCAATTAGGTAAGGCAGGCAAGAGTCAAATCACTGTGACTGGTGGGATCAACCTATTTGGTTTGATCGTCGGTTTCCTTAGGAGTCTTTCCTCATTCCTTTGATTTATTCTCCTCTTATTTCCTCTTCTCCTACTCTTCTTTTTCTTTGGCCTCCTTGTTCGCCTTCTCTTTCTCCTCCTCCTCCTTCTCCACTCTCTTCTTCTCTTCTTCTTTCTTCCTCTCTTCTTCCTTCTTCTTCTCTTCTTCCTTCTTCCTCTCTTCTTCCTTCTTCTTCTCTTCTTCCTTTTTCCTGCGCTCTCTTCTTCTCTTCTTCCTTCTCTTCTCTCTTCTTTTTCCTTTTCTGCTCTCTCTTTGTCTTATTTTCTTTCTCCACTCTCTCTTTCTCATGTTTCTCTTTCTCTTGTTTCTCTTTCTCATCTTTCTCTTTTGCCACTTTCTCAACTTTTTCTTTTTCCACTCTCTCTCCTTCAACTTTCTCCTTTTCTGCCGTTTCCTTCTCCACTTTCTCTTTTTCATGTTTCTCTTTCTCTTCTTCCTTTGGTTGAGTACCTTCAGCATCTAGTGCATCCACATCAATAGGGTCATTCTGCTCAATTATTCTTTCACCCTAACCGTTGAAGGTTTCATCCGATTTAGATGTAGAAAGGTCAGGCTCTTGCTTAGCCTGTTGATTAGCTTCAGATACCTTCTGCATTTTGATAGCTGCTTTAGCTTGCAAATGGGTGTCTTTTTCCACTTCAGAGGTTTTGCCTTCGAGTAGCTGAAATCTTCTTTTTCGCATGAAAAAGATGCTTTTGTACTGATTAAGAATCTCAAACAATTTTGAATTAGACACATCAAGAAAATATTGGGCAAAAATTTCTTCGCTAATTTCTTGCTCCTTTTCAATGGCAATGTGCCATTTATTATCCAAATAATTATACAAAGAATTAGGAACAATAGACTTAATATCGGTTGGTGACCGATCATTATCACATAAATATTTAATGACCTCTAGCTCTACCTCTTCATTTTCAATATCACTAAGATCATTAAAATAATCTTGTAGATCATTAAGAACTTTCCTTCTAATATTCTTCATAATCCTTTAAAAATGTGTCATAGGATGGTAAGAAGCAACATGTATATTTACCAGTGCAGAGGTTGTAGGTACATTACTGGTTGTCTTCGTCTTCTTACTTGGTTGCCTTGTCTTCTTCATTTCTACCTTCGGTTCAGTGTCTTCTGGATCTGATGTGTTATTCTTGGTTTTTCTCTTCCTTTCAAATACCTTTGGCAAGATAACCTCCAATTTCTTTTTGGTTGGTGACCTCTTGGTCACTTTAGGACTGACAACAAATGTAACCAATGTCGATGTTGATGGCACAACTTTCCTCTTCTTCTACTTTGGTACTTCAATAGGTTTGATCCTCTCTGAGTAAGTATCAGTCCTATTCTTCTTTGGATCAAGTTGTGAAGCAAGTAGGATAGAGGCATACCCTGTGAGTATATCATTTACCACTTCATAGCCCATAGGCTCAACTGCTTCCATTATGCAATGATCTACTTTGATTGTGAAACAGATATCATCTTCATACTTTTTAACCAGAGCACCTGATATTCTTATTCTCTGGTTCATCTTCAATCTGAACTCATCAAAATACTTGTTCAGAGTCTCTAGATAAGCAGATCCCACTGCTTGCAGACTCTCCTTTATTTGTCTTGAAACTAGTAGGTCACTTGACCATTGAACATCACCAACTCCCAGAAAATACCCTTGAAAGTAGAAAAACAACCCAACCAGTAGCTGACCAAATTTGAATTTTAGAGAATTATCCTCTTTGATAGATTTCAAATTCTCCATGAGTTGTTTTTGCATACAAGTACATAAGTCATACTCAACATCATCCTTGATCATCTGATAAGCAGCATGCACCACAACTGTAGGAACAGAGTTCATCTTGCTAGTATAAAATACTCTGTAACCAATCACCATGCACACATACTTCACCAAGTCATCTCTTTTGGTGTTAACAGTCATTGCCCGCTTGTCACTCATAGAACCGGTGAGCTCTATCACTTTGGATTTGGTGATCTTGCAAAGATCAGGGACTTCTCCAACATTGCAGAAACTGGTCATAGCATGGATTGCCTCCAGTGTGATATCATGGGTTTGATCAAGATACATCTTTTCACCATGAACCCTACTAAGAATAATCCTTATATGATCTTCTGTGAATTCCTCGAGAAAATATACTGCATTGTGGAATTTATTTTTCTCGATCACACTATACTTTGGTTTAATCTTCCTGTCTTTCGCACAGAACAAACTTAACTGGGAGTGAATCACTAGAGACCCTAGCTCTTCAAATTTGCAATCAATGTATCCTGAAACATCCCCTTCAACAATGACTCCAGTGGGAATTTGAGATAGGGCATTATATTTCACCTTCTTCCTAAGAAACTTAGATGACTCTTCAGGTTCGGTAGAACTAGAAGGGATTTTAGATGTAGAGGCCATGTCTAAATAATTTCGAATGATGAGAGTGATTCGACAAAAAATACCTTTTCACTCCAAACTAGGGTTCATTGATGTTGAGCACAACACACTTCTTCAAAAGCTTGTTTTACCACTCTGACCTCCACTCTGGATAACTTGAAATGGCTGCAAAATCTTATGAAAGATTTATTTCTGGATTTCTTTGAATGCAAGATTGATCGCTCTTGTTTTGTTACTCAAGCTAGAAAAATTCTTCTTTTAAAATAGGTATGTAAAAATGATGACAAAAGTCACTTTTAAACATGCTCCTACCTACCACAATAAATGCATCACCGATAGGGTACAAACCCTAACTTTACCACTTCACTTCTTCTGTCAGTTGATAGGTAACCGATACCAATAAAAACACTTTACCGATATACACCAGGGGTCTAAAACATTGTTATCGATATGTTCCCCCTTAATCTTTTCAAAGCTTAATTCGCCGGTTCAGAGGTCTCCACACTGGGTGCGGACACTGGTACATCTTGTGGCTTCTCTTCAGATTTCTTCTTCCAAATTTTATCCATATCGGCTTGAATGGTTTCAACATCGACCTTTCCTTCTGGGTCGACTGGTATGTCTCCCGATGGATTCTTTTTCTGTCTACATGTTCTGGAAATATGTCCCGATTTGTGATAATGATAGCATACCATAACAAGTTCTCTCCATTGTTCGGTGTTCACATTTCCATTCTTCCTCCTGCATGTTGCAACAGTGTGACCGCTACCACAATAGATCAAACAGGTTGCTCTCCAACTATTTGACAAGTGGTCATAGATTCTATACCGGTTTGGGTTCCGGTTCATAGGAGGTTCTGGGACAACTCCTTTAGATTTTGGTGCATAACTTCCAGGGCTGGTCATAATTGATTTGCACTCAAAAGATCTATGTCCAAACTTGTTGCGTGCATAAAAATGACCATTAAATCTACCGGTTCTAGAATTGTTGTTGTACATATTGTTTTGCATGTAAGGAAACTTATTGTAAGTCTTACTCCTACACACATTGGCAGTATGTCCTTCCTTATGGCAATTAAAGCATATAGGTTTGAACTTTGGCTTACCTTTACTTCAGTTGATCTTAGGTGTCGATTGCTCCTTTGGTGCATCAGTCTTGGTTCCATAGGTTTCACCTTCCTCATATGCAAAGAAACCAAGTCCAAAGGTATCCTTTGATGGCTTCATTGATTCTAGTTTTTGGTCCAACTTCATAGCACTTTGGTTGAACTTTGCAAGTATCTCCTTTGTCTCAACAAGTTCCTTGGAAAGAGCATCATTGGTCTTCATCAAGGTTTCATTCTGAGAAATGGTTGTATTGATTTTTGCTTGCATTTCTTCTTTCTCTTCCTTACCCTTTTGTAGATAGGCGGTAATGGTACCAATTTCTTGTTTCAACTTAGAGATCTCGTGTTCCTTGTCCTTCACTAAATCTTCAGATTTTCTTCTTTTTTCTAGTTCCAGACTCATCCTAATTGTTAGTCCTTCCAGCTCCCTCCTTAGGTTAGTTTTGGACTTGTTCAATTTCTCCACTTCTTGGACTAGGGCATCCATGTCTGCTTCATCAAAAGAGCTATTCTCAGTAATTTCCATCATTTTCTCAGCAAGCTCTCTTCTTTTGGCTAAAGAGGCTTTATATTTGATCTTAAGTTCATCATAGGCTCTCTCAGATTCAGCCAATTGGTGAGTGAGTTTCCTCATGCTATATTCCCCCATATCTCCTTTCAAGTGGTTAGACTTAAAGAAAGGTTGGCTCTGATACCAATTGATTAATACTAAGAGGGGGCCTGAATTAGTATGCCCAAACTTGTAACCAAACTCTTAAGCAATTTTACTGTAGATCAGTATATTAGTTTAAATAGAAAACCGGTTAAAACATAGATAAGCCAAATAGTAAATAAAGCATTCACCCACAGAAGCACAATCACCATAACACAAGATATTTTGATGTGGAAACCCAAATGGGAAAAACCACGGTGAGTAAAACTCACAAGTCAACTATTTGCATAATAGTAACCAGACCGGTTAAGGTCAAACTGGTTAAGGCCTTACAATGTTCTTCACCAGAACAAATCCTGTTAGGAATCCAAATCTCTATTAGGAGATAAGTCTTTTTAAAGACTACCCTGTTAAAGGATTTCAGATCCACAACTGTGAACCACCTTGTTAGAGGATTTACAATATGCTTGACTGGGCCTACCCGATTAAGGGTTTCAGACTTGTCGAAGAGATTAGTAATCAACAAGTGAATGATCTAGAAAGTAACACAGAATGCTTGATTAGATCCTTGACTGCTCTTTTGTTAATGCATTGCAGCATTACTTCAGTCTTCTATCCTTTGCATGTCCAATCTCTATCGCACGATGCTTCTATAACAACTTCACTCTCCAACACACATACACACACGTTAAAACCCTAGACATGATGTCCTTAAATAGGAAGTTGATTTCATGTCGGTCCAATGAGATTGGATTATAATTTCCTAGGTTCAAAGCATCTAGACACATTTGGTAACACGACACAAAAACACTGCCAAAGTGTCGGTGGATGAAAACTCATCACACTATACTATTTTACCGATCGAATCCTTGCATCAGTGTCAGTGGATGATAACTCATCACACTTTACAATTTTACCAGTTTAACACTATATCGATTAAGGAACAAATACTGGTAAACTAGAACATAGTGTTCCAATCAAAAAGATTAACTGTCGCTAGGGGTCCTCATTCCACTTGAGGTCTCCATACTGCTTGAGGTCTTTGGTCATGCTTTAACCAATAAGATTCTTCTGCAAAACACCGATAGTCTTCTACAAACAAAGACTATACATACAATGGCATATAATACCGGTTTGAACAATACAACACATACTACCGGTTGAGAATAACTCATACATAAAATAAGTATGTGCCCATCAATGACAATCACAACTAAACATGCCAACAGCCATCTCAACTAAGTACAAACATTATCAAAATGCCAATAGTAACTACCTTTAAATTTTGAGAAAAATAAAAATAAGCTTTAATTTAGTTTGACTTTTCTCAACTTTTGAACAAATAAAGCTTATTTTCTTATTAAAAATATGTGACACGTAAGTCACTTTAATCAAAAGATAATTGAAAACCCCAAACTTCAAAGAAATGTCATGTTCAGTTTGCCAAGTTGCTTGTCCATTCCATTTGCTTCACCTATGACAACTTTTGAAAATGTTTTTGGCAGTGAGCATTCGTTCTCTTTGTCTACTTGCTTTAAACCTACATCTCTCTCAATCATATTTAGCTCTTCTAAGCTAATTACAATTTTACTGCATCAATGTTGTCAAGTGCACTTATAACAACTTCAACGATATTCTACATGTATCATCTAATCATTGTATTCTTCAAGGTATTATACCACCATTCACATTTTACACACATTCCTAATAAAGAGTGAAAAACAAATCCATACAGCTACTACTTCAATAACATTATTCTCCTCAATGCAAGGAAATCCTTTGGGTGAAGACTGCTACAAAATATAGAACATCGATTGATAAAAACTCTATTGCATTATGATCAAATGATTGCCCATTCTCTGTCTCAAAGCTCTCCATTTATAATTGGCGTAGAAGATATGCTGAGTTGAACTTTAAATTTTGCATTGGCAAAATATCTCTTTCATCGCTCGCACAACACTAAGTTAATGTCTTGAATCTAGGACTACCTTGCTGCCCTCATTTCCTAACCAAGAAAACGGATCCACATAATTACCACTGGCTTCACTAGCATCTTAACAAATAAGGTTTGAGGTGCTCTCAAGATAGCCACACTAACATTACAGTTAAACATGGACACCTATGGATCAAATATATGTATAACCCGACCCATGTGATAAAAAATTGTGGCCCTCGTTTGCTAACAAATCTTTACAATGTTTGGAGACATTTAAGAGTGCTTTATTAATTTAAAGCTTCAAGAGCTTCCTTGCAAAATGTATTTTGTGTATATACTTCAAACGTTTCATTTAATTCTAGAGCGTTTCCTTGGGGTGCTCTATCAAACCACTTAGGTGCACTATCTTTTGATTGCACACATTGCATACATGTCTTTGAGAGTAGTTTAAAACCATGATGTCTAACAAAATTCCTTCATCTTCACATTCTACCTTAATGTGGCTGGAAGATGGTGGCAAGGTTGGAGAACTTGGTATTACACCTACCAATTACATTTGCCTGAAAGTCTCTAAAAGCTTTTCAACAAATTGAATTTATATGCATATCCTGCAATCACCGTGTTACATATTTCCTTGAGGCAGTTTGTCATACAGTTAGTTGCGTTTGCTTTGAAGTTTCCAAAGCTCTTTTTTAGAACAAAACATTATTGTTCAAAACAATGTTAAAATGTTCTCGGAGGTGCTTCATTAATTCAAAGGTTTTGAGAGTTTCCATTGTCACGCAGGCCGAGAGCATGGAGAAAGGTTGTGAGGTTTGGGATTACACCAACCAAATGCATTTGCTTGGAAGTTTCCTTACCTTTTTGAACAAAATCATTTGGTGCATACCCTGCAATAATTTTACTTTGTTCTTTGAGATGACATCTCATTCAGGCATTTTGTTAAACAAATCAACTGCAAGTTGTGCAAGTTGCCAATGAAGCTATGGGCAATAGTTATCGTGCATTGTCTATACTTCCACATTCTGCAACATTGTTTACCAGAGCAACTGCGACTACAACATCTGACACAATTCCTCTAGCCTCTACGCTTTGATGAATGCCTGTGACAATTTGGTGCACATCCTGCGATCATTCCAATTGATACATAACATGCAATCATGAATTCCATGGGGTGACATTTGTTTGTCGGTTTTAGTTATAAATACACCTCTTCTGCGTTGTTATATTCTGCAATCATATGCATTGAGCTTTATTAATTGCAACCTCTGGTGTAATTTGATGTAGTTCATCTATCCTTTACGCTTTGATGCATGTCTTTAACCTTTATGAAGCCTTCATATTTATCCAACAAGGAAAAGATGATGTGTGAGGGATGTGAGGTCGAACTCATCAAACCGACTTCTACAAATCTCCACTGTGTGCAAACAGTTCATGCGCCTTGACTACACTTCTCACAATTTTGCGTTCATATCCACAACTCACAGCATGTCTGTGCTTCCATCATCTGCAATTATGTTTTCCAATGTTTCCTTGATGAATGTCCATGCTGTTGTTTCAAGGCTCTCATTTGTTCAAATTGGGATGACGCGGCCAAAGGTTGCAGAGGATTTCATTAACCTTACCAACTGCAATCACTTGAAAATTTTCAAAATCTAGTCAAAACCACTTTCTTTTCTATACATCTGATGAACATTCATAACCTAGTGTTTGAAGCTTCTTCTTCCTCTCTTTGTTTTTAAATTCTTATGGAAGAGGTTAAGAATGCTCCAGAAGGGAGCATTTCTAACCTTCTTGACAAAAAGTAGGCCCACAAGGTTAGGAAATAAGGTTAGAGATGCTTCGTTATGGAGCATTCTTAACCTTTTTTTGAGAGGTTATAAATATGGGTTAAGAATGCTCTAGAACGGAGCATTTCTAACAATTTTTTTTTTCAAAGGTTATGATTATGGGTTAAAAATGCTCGAAAACGGAGCATCTCTAACCATTTCTTTCAAAGACTATGACCTTGACCTCCAGAAACCATCGACCACAGAAGAGAATAAAGGAGAAATGAAAATGACGTTTTTAGAAAACTTTTTCTCTCAAATGACCACAATATTAAAATAATTTAAAATATTAAATTGTTTATTTGAAAAATAATTTAAATATTTTAAATTTAATGCTCAGACTTGAGAAATATGACCATATCTTCCAAACGGTAGGGAATTAAGTCCTTAAATTTGAAACACGCGTTGATGGTAGGGATATGAGCCAACAACATTATTTGCTCCTCATGAAGAATCATAAAATGACAGATTTTAATCATTTCTAGGCGATGGACACCAAAATTTGAAGGTTTAATATATAGCAAAATATGAACTGGGTTCAGGCGAAAATTGGCCACATGACACAAAATGATGCTAAGGAAATGTCTATCAAATTATTTCCCTCAATTATTGGTAATTTCCAAATTTCATCCATTTTTCATATTTTGACTAGCAATGACCTTGGATCATGTGCTCATTGCTTACGCATAAACGCCTATTGGATCTTCATTCAACATTGAGATCGATTTGAAATTCAAATTTTAGGTATGCCAAATATGGGGGCAACAACACCCACATCAAAAAATTGAGGTATTCGAGCATCACAAAGTATTTAGTTAAATGGGAAAACCTCCTAGTAGAATATGACACATTGGAAAGGTCTAAGATTCTTAAGCATCCTAATTTGCATTGCTAGCGAAAACAAAATCTTTGGGTGGACTTATCATATACTATTGATTACAATGTTTGCGCAAGGAATGACATGAGGTCTGAGATGGATCCCCTCTTTTGAAAAGTGAGATTTATCTCTACAAGATTACAATAAGATAGGTCTTATCCATGCGGGATAGGTCAATTGGAACAATGTGATTTTTTTACAAAGGGGCCTACTAGCATTTTGACACTTCAAGATAGATCTGGAAGGTTGAGTTCCTAATTCTTCTCATGATTTGATAGTCTATATTTTGAAATAAACTTGCATAAATCACATATGAGAGTACCAAGATCTATTCTAACATGTTATCTTATTGACGATCATGAAATAACTAACAAAATATATAGAGTGATATAATAAGAAATGAATGAAATGTAAGCAACTATTGGACAATTTCAATCACAAACTAACTTGCTAAGTATGGTTATTAGATTATATTGAAGGGGATAACATAGATATGTATATTAGATTATCACAATTCATATAAATGCAATTTAATTATCCAATGAATAAACTTAAATAATCATATTTTCAGAATTCACTGAAACATATGACCATTACCCATGCACACATATGAGACGAATTCATTTTCAAGAACATGAAATACAATCCAACCTAGTTATCTTTTGAGTATAGTTATTTATGAAATTACCATTACCATCCATGGATTTGTTTTAACAATCAACACAAATAAAAAAATAACTAAATCTGAACTTTATTTGTATTCAAATTCATCAAGTCTAGCAAGAAACCACACTAAAATTGTGTAATTATTTTTCTAAAATGTTTACATAAAAAATATACGCTTTTTCATCACAAAATGAAGTGTTTAAATAGAGTTTTCAAAGCTCAATTAGCAAACCCAAAGCTAGGGTTTTTGAAATTGATTAAGGGTCAAACAACAATGAAAAATCAACAAAACTACTCTAAAATTGAGCTAAAACCGAAGCTAACTAATGCTAAACCTTGTGCAAGAGGTAAATGAATAATTTGGGACATTGAAAATTATAAAATGTGCTCTTTTATGAAGCGAATGGCTAAGATTTAACTATTGTTTACATATTTGGAATGACTTTTAGCTATCAATGTGTGAGCTTTGTGTCTTATTTTTGCGGCAATAACTCTTAGTTAACTATTACACAATTGGAACATTTCTTTAAACAAAAATTTGTGTGAGAGAGATCCTTACATTTGCTTAGCCACTCTTCATTGCATAATATGAGTGTGTAGTACAAAATTCATGCATTTATTGCTACACGAGAGACATCACTCTTGCAACCAAATATTGGAGAGTTATGAAATAATTAGAAGGAACATGTATTTTCAAATGAGCGATTTCTTTGAGAAAATATTGGTCGAAGGAATGCATTACACCATTAAATTCTATAAGATCCTAAATCTTTGTTTATTTTAACTTGATAACTAGAGTCTTACCAAAGGTTCTAAACGTCTTTCTCTTCTCTTTGAACTAAGGGATCTATACTTTCATGAGTTAAATTGTCTCTTCATAGCCACCATTGATTAATTATGTTTGTAGTACAATACTTATGAAGTTTATCTTTAAATTATTGCAGTATATCTTTGAGATCATTTATAGCTAGTCTCTCATTTAGGAGAGTACAAGGGACACGATAAATTATTGTTCTCTTTGTAGTAGTGTATTTGTAGCATTCATATAGTCAATGGTCTTCTCCTTGGATTTCTTATGTTATTTTATGACCATCATGATTACTCTTATCCATTCTATTGAAATTTTCCTAGAGGAGTCATCAAAAACTCCTCTCTTTAATCGTGCATATTCACCTATTGACTTTATGATATGGAGAATAGGAAAATAGTCATGCCACATGTGTTGGAATGCACTAATACTAGCAGTAAACTGAGAGGGGGGTAAATCAGTTTACTAACAAGTACAACAATCAATTCAATTATAAACCTTATATCGTAGCACAACACAATGAAAGATATGACATGAAAGAACACCACACATAACACCAATATTTTCACGTGGAAAACCCAAAAAGGGAAAAACCATAGTGGGAAACCCTACCCACAATCAGATGAATACTCTGCAGTAGTATTATGAATAATTACAATGGGGTATGCACTTGCAGAAAGGCCACCAGCTTAGAGCGCACTTCTCAACACAAAGGGAAGTCTCACTGGCTTACATAAACATCGAACTACAATCCATAAAGAAATGAACTGTGAAAGTAGCATCCACTAATGCCTGATACAGTTTCGGTTAAGCGTTGACGTCTGTTTTGCAACACAAAACCTTTCCAACCTTCATTGGAATGATATAACTCTATTCACACATAATTATTTCTCTGATAATTCAGACATAACCACCTATAACCATCGATTCCAAATTACATGAATAATGCACCTATAAATATAGATCATCAACCTTATTGACAAGGTTGGCTAAACCCTAAACCCATAAACCCATAATTATAAAAATTACATCACACGTTACCACCAGACCAATATTATGATTTAGATTACATATCATATACCTAAATCAAATATCCAAAAAATTACATCCACTGTAAATTCCGCTAACACCAAAATCCAACATGCTTCACCAACTGGTAGAAACCCTCAGTGAAATAAGAGAAAGTTTAACCAGATCCAAATAGGACCATCATTACAACACGCCATCCAATGCAAAGTCACCAAAATATGGGACCATGATTAAGAAATACCTTCAGCATGAAAGAAACTGATCCCATAAGCCAGACCCAAAATCCTCTGATCAAGTTACCAAATAATGCATGTCAGTAAAGCTAACCAACAATGCTAGGCAAGTTGGTAAAGCCAAAAGCTAGCCAGGTACCGATAGATACCAAAAGAGATAATCAAATCATGAACCACCATAATATAGAAAGTATATAACCATCAGAATAAGAATCAAAAACCAATTCCAAAGATTTGATTATACCAGATCAGAATCACAGCCAAAGCTAAGAAGATCAACAAGACTAACCAGGATAGATCCAACTGGGATACAGTGTTGACATCAATGACAACATTTAACCAAATCTAGCATTTTTCCAACATGTGGATGGCTTCATCAATGCCTATTCCACTTTCTCCTTCTCCCATTATCATTCCATGCAAGACTCCCAATTGATCCTTTATAGCATGATGTAAATTCATAACCATAATGATTGTTTCCTCACTTTGATTTTTAATATCCTAGAGCCACTCTAGAGTAGACAAAATGAATGGATTGTTACCTTGAAATGTTGTTCCTTGGGACAATGCATCTTGCAAGATTGATGAAGGAGCACTAGAGTCTATAGGTCCCAAGAAATGACTTATGTATTTCTTTAATTCCTTAATCTACACCTTCAATTCTTCTTTAGAATCCTCATCTTTCTCCATCCTCTTTCAAATATTGTATCTACATCTTTTTAGAGAGAATTTTTTTTCCCTTCCCTAGTCTGCACCTCAAGATCCACTTCTTACATTTTATAATCTTGTACTTTAATTTTATTCTCAGGTTTATCTACTAGTGGTACCACTATCTAGTCTCTTTGGTGGCCAATGGCATATCTTTTTATCATTGATATTTTACTATCCCTCCGCTTAGGTTTAGAGGTTTTGAAGGCTTGTTCTAAGATAGTGAGATCTTCTTCATTTATCTCTTTGTAATTTCTCTACTTCTTTTGGATTCTCTAGGTAAACCACATGGGGGTTGTGCCAGAACTAGTCTCTGGAAGGATATGTGTTTCCAATACATCTTTGTCCTTCTACTTACAATATGGTCCCATACTCACTTTAGGTTTATCTTTTATCAATTTATTATTCCTTTCATCCAATTGTTCATTTTCAACATACTCTTCATCATGATGCTCTTCTTGTTAATGTTATTCTTCAACATATTGTTATTTAGCATGTTGTGAGGCCTTATCTCATTCAAGTTCTTGATTCTTTTCTTGTTCATATTCCTCATGTTGATACTCATGAAGTTCTTCTTTATATCCAGTGTCATATTTCTCTGCATGATGTTCCTCAAGAACCTCTTCCTCAAGGTGGCATTGATCTTCATCATTTTCATATTTACCAACACTTCTTCCACCTAGCATTAAGTGTAGAGATTCTTCACTTTCCTCATTTATTGTCTTCATGTCAATTTTTTCATAGTCACCTTTATCCCCTTCACCATCTTCCCCTCTTATCTCTTCTTCTTATATATTGCTTTGAGCAAGATTCTCTTCTACCATAGGATCCTCTTCTACCATCTTTTTTTCTTCTACATTGACACCTGCAGTGTCAATCTTTTCAGCTTCTTCTTCTATATCATCTTCTATATTAATTGTTGATAACTCAATGATGAATGGATAGTACTAACCCGGTACTGAGAGGGGGGGTGAATCAGTACAGACAAAAATACAATCCAAAACCGGTTTGACGGCAGACACTTCAAATGACTGGCAAGCAATGACACCGGTTTGAAACAGAGTGCAACCGGTAAAGCTTGTTGGTATTTTGGTATGGTTTGTCATTGATGTCAACACCTACTAAAACACTAGCACTTTGGAGATCCAGCAACATTCACCAGCAAGCAAGTAACTATTGCAAAGTTACTGGTATATGGTTCACTGGCAGGATATAATGTTCACCGGCACTTGGAATGATATGGAAGACACTTGCTAATGTCGAAGACATCGTATGTACACTTTGTTTTTAGGATTTAATCATTGGTATATTCATATTGGCATATTTTCTTTTACCGGCAAATAGGTCCAGGGTTATCTAGGGTTACACCGACAGGCTTATCTTTTTTAGATCAGCATGGCATGCTATAGAGATGATTTATTATTGTTGTAAATGCATTAAGCCGACTTGTTCAATCGGTTATTGCATCAGATATTATATTATTTGTAAAATGTTTTTATTGTAATATCTTGTAGAGCCGACCTACTAAAATTGGTCTTAGGGTATGGTATAAATATAAGATCTTATTTGTAAGATCGAATGTGTGGAATGCGAAGAAGAATTGTTAGAAGGTATATGCGAGATTAAGCAAAGGTATACACGAAGACATCATTTGAAAGTGAAGTTAGGTTTTTGTAGAAGCATATTAGCATTACACCGGTACTAAATCTAGCATATGAAGATGCTATTTTGTATAGTACATTCTTATTGGATTTAACCATCCAATTGTAGTCAGTGTGACTCCCATTTTGTGATTGAGCAGTGAGCTCTAGGCTGTTGGCCTTTCTGCATGTGCAAACCCCATTTATGTACACTTACTATCTATAGTAGTATCATCTGATTGTGGGTAAGGTTTCCCACCATGGTTTTTCCCCTTACAGGGTTTCCACGTACAAATATTGGTGTTATGTGTTGTGCATGACTTTATGTTTATGTTTCATGCTTTAATCTTTACCGATATAGCAATTTACTGTTAACACTGTCTACCGGCATAGTTAACTGGTTTACCAGTATTAAGCATTAAGTTGGTTAATTGGTTTTTGGTTTGAATTTATTAGACAATTGATTCACCCCCCCTCTCAGTTGTCTCTGGGACCTAACAAAGCTAAGAATGACTATGACAAGCATTAACCGGTTACTCACTTAGCTTTTCACTCAACTCAAGAATACACTACCATTTCACCCTTATGCATAAATAGGTAATCTATCATCAAATCATAATAACAGCTAGTTCAACATGTTTTATTGACAAGCATAAAACATAGAACCATCATATGCTTGACAGACAATAGAAAATCATTACAAGATAAAAGCATCACACATGACACACATATTTTTCACGTGGAAACCCAACTGGGAAAAACCACGGTGGGGATGAATACCCACAAGCTATTTTTGAACTCTTTAGAAGTCCGCTCTGTTAGGAGCCTTGTCTGGTTAGAGACATTACAATAGGTTCTGCTAGGAATTGATTCTGTTAAAGATCACCAAGTTAAGGGATGGCTACAATACCTAGTTAAGTGTTAAACCCTGTTAAAGGTTACCTTGTTAGAGGATTTCAAGAACTCAATAGCTTTGAATTACCCTGTTAAAGGATTTACAGCAAGCCAATTAAGGCTACCCTGTTAAGGGATTTTCCAACTGTTGAGGTGGTTAGAGATCAACAAGTATTACAATGACCTGGTAATAGCACTCAATGCCAATGCAAATCTGCTTAAGCTCCTCTTCACCTTCTGCACTTACACTCTGCAGGTATCACTTCTCTCCTTTTGGTTTGGCAAGAATTATGTATCCCTGCTCTTGGATACACACGCACAACTTTTGCCAACAACCTCAGAAAGAGACACAACATCGACCTTATAGGAAAACAGATAGGTCGGTAGCATAAACCCTAAACCCTAAACCTATTAGGTTAAGGAATTCAAACGGTTCAATCCTGACTGTTGAGAATACTCCATTAATTGCAATAGTCTTGATCCAATCTCAAGACATTCTCCATCATCCATTTTCACCGATTTCATGGCAGTTGATAACCCATCACACGTTATCACCATTTTACAGACTTCGCACATTCCTAAGGTAGATAGGAACAATCTCCTTCATGCGCACAAGGCTGACGTGGCAACATGATCTATTCTTCATTACAATGCTAACTCATCACACAATGTCACCGATTGAGCCACACAGGCTTGAAGCACTTCAACCGGAAACCCTGAAGTTGAGACTACCAACTGGTAGTCATACAACACTTCCATGTACCGGTTCCCATAACCATATGCTGGTTCACCTTGAACAAGCACACCACTTCACTTTGGCACAAATGTCGGTTCACAGTGTTATGCCAGTTCTCACCTCTTCAGCATATTGACATCAATGACAACATACAATGTCATTATGTCCTTATACCCATTCACATAATGCCAACAATTGTGTCTAGGGGTTGTTTCTATGTGATGCTAATTTTTAGCATGTCATCTGCAAAATTGTGGATAATAATTCCTTCCTATATCATTGATGATTTCTCAAGAGGAGGATTTTTTTGTCCCTTTTGGATTCAAGGAGCGGGAACACCTTGTTCCTATGTACCAAGAGATTTTAACCTTATCTTCTTTCTTCTAAGCAGATGTTTCTCTTCTTCCATTTCTTCCTCTAAAGACTAAATGATTATCTTCTTGGGACGTTTTCTTAACTTTTTGTAAACTCTGGGGATGTCTTCAGGAACTTCTTTAGCCTTAGAATACCTAGTCCTTAGATTAATTAAGGAAGGAATTGTGGTAGCAATAGTGGTAGGGGCAATAGGTCTCTCTTTTTTAGGCTTCTCTTTACTAGTTGAAGGAGCCTTTTGAGATTATTTCCCCTCTTTCCTTTGTTTATGAATTTTAAGAGGAACTTGATCCATAACTATTATTGCATGCCCAATTGGATGAGTTGAAGGGGGTAGTTTGACAGAAGAGGAAGTTTTACCCTTTGAGGTACTTGCCTATTCTTGTTGTGGCTACACTTCTACCTAGTGAATAGGGTGCATTTGGTAAGGCTTAATGACCTACTCTTGTGTCCATTTCACAACATATCTAGCCCTGTGCTTGATATATTATTTTTCTATTAAATTCATATCAACATTGTGTATGAGGATATCACAAATCCTTTTTGAATTATACAATTAATGTAACGCATTGTCATTGGCCTTGGCTCTAGCTTTTTCTAAGATTGGTATTCCACAAGCCTGATTAGCAAGGTGTAAATCCAACCTACAAAATTTTCTTACCCTTACCTCATAATCAACAACATATTTTCCCTAATGGTCCTCTATATCAAGTACACATTTGAAGTGTGACCCAATCGCATGGATAAGTGTGCCAATAGGGTCAATCTTGTCTTCATCCATGTTCAAGGGTTTCAGAGAAATTTCTAGCAACTTAGGCTCTATACTTTTGGTTGCCTTCATATCCAAACAAGAATGTGCCCCCACTCTGATAGGAACCTGGAAACAAGGCTTATGTTTGTTCACAACTATTTTATGGGCATCATCCACCTACTTGCATAATTCTAAAACAATCAACCTACTACAAGTGTATCTTGGAAATTTATTTGGACCTATTGTACATCTTTCTACTCTTATGTATGTAAAGGTCTTGAATTGAATTAAATAACTTCCAAATCTCTTAATTTCTACAACAACATTGGTGCAGGAGCACCTAATTTGCCCTCAAGCCTCTATGAGGCTAAGTATGGAAGTTTTGTGTTTTGAAGTGTCAAAGATTTAAATAAGGTCTTTTGGGACCATTTATGATGTAATAAGGTCAATAATGACCATTATTTTATGTAATAAGTGTCAATGAGTCCATTTGTTGAGGTTTTGAGTCCTAAAGTTGTAATATGGACAAAATTGTCAAAAGTTGCCAATAAGGTGCAAATATGCAAAAATGATCCATGTAAAGGGATTTATGATGTAAAAGGGTATTTTTGATGTATTTGGACCTATTTGGATCCATTTTACATCATGGAAGGTTTTAGGATTAAAAATTGTCAATTTTACAAAAGTTGTCATAATGTTGTCGTGTGTCAATAACACACAAAAAATGTGTTTTTGTGTCTCTAATGATAATAGGGAGTTAGAATTAAGTTATTGGTGGTTTTTGTGGTTATTTAGGTATAGAAATATCCTTCCAACCCCGTGGGAGAGGTTTTTGATCATTTTATGTTGAGAAAATCAATAAAATTTGGAAGATTGTTGCACTTTTCTGAGTTTTCTCTACATAACAATCTAGAAACCTGAAGTTTTCCATACCAGAACCTTTTCATTTTCTTGTAAAACTGATTGGACGTGATTTTGGGGTGAATCCTCTTTCATTTTATTTTGATCTCATGTCATTTCATTCATTTTTGAGGAAGATATCACATTACTAGTAAAATCTATCCAAACCCTCATTAGGGTATCCAGTGATTAGACAAAAACGATTTATGAGTTATTTATAGATTGAATGGTATCAAAAATGAATGTAACTTTGTATTATATTTTATTATTTCTTACAGTAAAGTGTCGAGGTCTTCAAGTCAAATTTGGCATGTGCAAAACAAGAAAAATGTGATTGTCACAGCGGGATGATTGTGAACAACAATATAGTGTTGGAGTTTTGAATGTGACGTAGATGTTGGCATTTTGGATATGTTGATATGGTTTTGTCATTGATGTCAACACCTATCATCACTTGTCAACACTTATCAGCACTTGGAGATCTTTGGTTATGTTCACCAGCAAGTCAGAGACTTATGCATAGTCACCGGTATTTGGTTCACCGGAAGATTATATTGTTCACCGGCACTTGGAATGACTTGGAGACTACTTGGTTATGTCGAAGACATTATTCAATCACTTGGTTTTGGTGATTTGGTTATTTGTTTATTCGGGTTTGTATATTTGCTGTTACCGGCAAATAGGTCTAGGATAAGCACAGACGTGCATATCTATTCCAGATTAGCACGACACGTTATGGAGATGATTTATTATTATTGTAAATGCGTTGAGCCGACATCATGCATCGGATATTGATTTATTTGTAATTGATTTTATTGTAATATCTTTTAATGAGCTGACCTATTCAATTGGTCTTAGGTTATGGTATAAATGTAAGATCTCATTTGTGAGATTGATATGCGATTGGGAAAAAGAATTGTAAAAAGGTATATGCGAAAATAACCAAAGCTATACACATAGACATCATTTGAAGGTTGAAGGAAGGTTTTGTGAAGGCAATCAGAACTAAACTGGTACTGAATCTAGCATATGAAGATGTTATTTTATGCAGTACATTATCATTGGATTTAACCATCCAATTGTAGTCAATGTGACTCTCATTTTGTGATTGAGCAGTGAGCTCTAGGCAACTGGCCTTTCTGCATGTGCAGAATCCATCTTGTACACACATACTATTTGCAGTAGTATCATTTGATTTTGGGTAAGGCTTCCCACCATGGTTTTTCTCCTTAAAGGGTTTCTACATTCAAATATTTGTGTTATGTGTTGTGGATGTTATTGTCTTTTTGTTTCATGCATTAATATTTACCGGTACTACAATTAACTGATAAAATTGTCTACCGGCATAAAGTTTGGTTTACCGGTATTAAGCATTAAGTTTTGGTTAAGCTAAATTTAGTTGAATTTATTAGACAACTGATTCACCCCCCCTCCCCCCGCTCTCAGTTGTCTCTAGGACCTAACAATTGGTATCAGAGCCTAGTCCTCTTTTTGCAGAAGTTTAACAACTTGAGGAGATCCAATGTCTTCTAACTATTTCAGGAAGGACAATCTGAAACTTGATGGAACTAACTATGGCATATGGAAGATCGGCATTGAGACACATTTGAATTGCACTGGAAAGGACATATGGGATGTTACAAAGAATGGCTATACTGCTCCTACTCAAGGTCACCTTAATCCACCTACCTTGGCTAAAGATGAAGAAAATGATTGCAAAACAAGAGAAGCACTTTTGAGCGCATTATCAGATTAGCAAGTCATGGGATTATTAGACAGATCTATTACTAAAGCTATTTGGGACAAACTAGAAACATTAAATGAAGGAAATTCCGCAACCAAAATTGCAAAACTTGAACCTCCTGGGTCGGGTATGAAAGTCTGAAAATGGAAGAAGAAGAAGAAAGAATTTATGCTTTTATGGAAAGAGTAAATGAAATTGTTTTGGGTATACAATGTTGTGGAGGAACCTTAAGTGAAGATGATATTGTTTCTAAAATTTTAAGAGCTTTGCCACTGGCATATAAAATGAAAGTTACTACTATAAATGAATTGAGAACAATGCCTAATGCATCAGTATCTAACGACACTTTGGTTGGAAAACTTTTAGCTTTTGAACTTGAGGAATTTGGTCATGTTACTACTATTAAGATAGATCTAGCTTTCAAGGCATCATCATCATCATCTGATAAATCTTATTGGAAAGCCTTCTATGCAAGAGAACTTAAAGAAAACGGGAGAGAAAATGAAGAACTTGAAGCACTATTTGCAAGGAAAATGCGTAAAGGTCCAATTGGAGGTAAGTATTAAGGTAAAGCACCCTTTAAATGTTTTAACTGTAATAAGATTGTTCATATGGCTTCTAGATGTCCTGATAGACATGCAAGATTAAGAGAAGAAGCTAAAAGAACATATAAGCCTAACCTTGACTATCAGAAATACAAGTTTAAGAAGAATAGAGACAAATCTTGTTATTATGCTGATGGAGTTACTGATGATTCTGATGAGGATCTGGAAGACAATGGATGGACTTTTATTGCTATAACCGAAGATCAACCAGCACCTACTGTTCAACCGGTAGAGCAGGCCCTGGCAGCTAAAGTTGAAGATAAGGATGAATGGATTATTGATTCAGGATGTTCACATCACATGACTGGTGATAAGAGTAAGTTTTTAACCTTTCAGGAATACAATGGAGGTCTAGTAAGATTTGGAGATGATAAAGCTTGTTTGATGAAAGGAAAAGCATTATATCTTTTGATCGTAAGTACAATACTGATAATGTTTACTATGTTGAAGGTTTGAATTATAATCTTTTGAGTGTTGGTCAATTAGTTGAGAAAGGATTTCAGTTACAATTCAAAAATGGTAAATGCAAAATCTTAAACATAATTGGTTTGGAAATTGCAACCGGTAATCAAACTAGAGGTAATATCTTTCATTTGAACAACATTGAGAAAGCATGTTTGATTGCACATATTGATGAAAGTTGGTTATGGCATAAGAGACTTTGTCATGTAAATTTTGATTGCATTGTGAAAATCAGTACTACTAAGGCGGTAAGAGATTTACCTAAGATTTTTAAACCTCACAATCCGGTATGTAAGGAATGTCAATTTGGAAAGCAAGTTAGAGCAACTTTCAAGAGTATTCCAGAAAAGACTAACAATGTTCTTGACTTAATTCATACTGATTTATGTGGTCCAGCAAGAACTAGAAGTATACAAGGAGATAGGTATTTTATGCTAATCATTGATGACTATTCTAGAATGTGTTGGGTTACTTTTCTCAGGGAGAAATCTGAAGCATTTAGGAAATTCAAACTATTCAAAGTGATGGTAGAAAATGAAACCGGCAAGAAAATAAAATGTTTGAGATCAGATCAAGGAGGTGAATTTACATCTAAGGAATTTAATACATTTTGTGAAGTGAATGGGATAAGAAGATAGTTATCTGCACCTCGGACACCCCAACAAAATGGAGTTGTGGAAAGGAAAAACAGAACTTTCTTGGATGCAGCCAGAAGTATGATATCAGAAGCAAATCTACCTCATATATACTAGAGAGAAGCGGTCAATATAGAAATTTATAAAGTCAACAGAGTTCACATCAAAGGTGAAACCGGTAAGACCTCACATGAACTATGGTCTGGTAATACTCCTACTCTTAAATATTTTAGAATATTTGGAAGTAAATACTATATTAGAAGAGATGAGTATATTGGCAAATTTGATCCTAGAAGTGATGAAGGAATATTTCTTGGTTAGTCATCTAAGAGCAAGACATATAGATGTTTTAACAAGAGATTGCAGAAAATTGTTTAGAGTGCAAATGTGAAGATTGATGAACAGTTTAGAGGAAATTCAAGGTACACAGACTCTGAACCGGCAATAGAGATAATCACAAATGAACCTACTATGAATACACCGGTACAGAATGGTGATCCAGTTACACCAGCATCATTTGGAGATTAAATAGTCACTGAAGAACAACAAGAAGTAAAAACACCCCGGTATGTAAGATTGAATTGTAGACACCTAAAAATGGTCAACACTTGCGGAGTCATACTTTAACATTTGCGCATTGCCTCATTTTAGGTTTTTGCGTCGCATTAACATTTCTCCTATGTCACGCACTTGGTTTTTATCATTTGCGAGCATCGAGTCATTCTTCTACATTCTTCAATCATCTCGCTTTCGAATTTGGTCTTGTCGATAGCAATCTTTAATCATGATTTTGGTCGATCTTGTCAATCTCTTATCAACTTGTTAATCTCGTCGTTTTACGATCGATTTGTCATCGATCCTTGTCCTCTTCAATCATGTCAATTTGGATCAATTTGTCATTGTTCCTTGGCGCATTTATCAATCAAATCATTTATTAATTCAAAATCATGATCGAATCGACATCAAATCAATCTTACATCAAGACCTAATTGTCATCTTTGCATTTCTAATTCATCTTCCAAGGTTTTATGATTTATTCATTTAATCTTGCTTTGCATTTTCCCTCTAGGTTAAATAATTTATTTATTTATCCTAAGTCTTCTTGTCACAATTAAATGTTTATTTAATTGGCTAATTAATTCTTCCTATTTTTGTAAATTAATTAATGAATGAGAAATTATTAATTAATTTACCTAATTTGCATCAATTTCCTAATTTCCAAGTCATTATTTTCAACTTAATTTTCTAATTTCTCCTAAATTCCTAAATGTCTATTTCTATTTCAAAATCTTGTCATAAATCCTTGCATAGCAATTTGTCATAAATTGTCATAAATTGTCATAAATCCTTGCATAGCAATTTGTCATACACATGTCATAATTTTGCTATTCTTGATTTGAATTTCCATTCGAATCTCTTTCATGCTAATTTGATCATTTCTCCATTTTGTCTATAAATTGGATGAATTTCTTCACTCAAATCCCTTGATTCTTGACCCCTAATCAAATTATCGAATTTCTAATCAATCACGCTTCGAGTACTTTTTGAGCAATTTTCTTACCTATTTGCTTTCAAACATGTATGTGCACTTGTAGGTGAGATCCACAACCAAACTATTTGAAGAGGAAAGAAGAACAATGGAGCCGCATGAAGGAAGCATTCATATCTACGTTTGGTTTGCATAGTATTTAGTTTTGAATGTTTCATTTTCATGTCTTTATTGAGTGTGTTTAGTATAGATCATTGCATTTTAGTTTTCATGATTGAGCTAGATTATTATGTTTATCTTGTCTTGTGATGATTTCCAAATTCCTAATGTACATGAATCATTCTGAAGATTAGATAATTGGAAACAAATTTCAAGGAGTTATGACTAGAAGAAGATTGGAAAATGAAGAGGTATGTCTTATTTCTCAAATTGAACCTACATCAATTAATGAGGCATGTAAAGATAAATACTGGATTAAAGCTATGGAAGATGAATTGGAACTATATGCTAGAAAATGTGGCATCAATCTGCAATAGGAGGAAACAATTCAAACACACACATGAAACATTGCATTAGAGGTTAGAAATCAAAAGAAAGCAAGTTAGTTGATCTTAACTCCTAAAATCGTTCCATGTTCCTCTATCTCCAAGGATCTTCAAGATTCAAGGTGGCTCTTAGCTTGGAAGAGCAGTTGATTCTTTAAGATGACAATCTAAAGAACGAGATTTATGATTCTAAGATCTAAATGGAATGCAACCAAGATCCTAGTAGTGATGATTTAGATATGAAACTAGATGATGATAAGATGCAATATATTGATATGAAGCTTGAACTAGTATGAAAATGATACTAAGATGAAGCTAACATGATATATCTAAGATTATAATGCTATCAAAATGATCTAACTTGCTATTCTATCAAAGAGAGATAATATGCTTAATGTTATGAGACTATAAGTTTGATGCACAAAGACTTCATTTTTTTGAAGAAAGAATGGGCTCTATTTATAGGTAAAATAGGGCAATGGATGGTCAAGATTGGATAATCTTATCAAGGGTCAGGATTGAAAGTTAATCAATCCATGTTTTCAATTCTCATCAATGAAATGGTGACAATTGTCAACAAGAGACTGCTTGAGAGGAGATGTAAGAAGCATTAAATGCTTGAGAAGACATGATGGTTACCTTATAAGGTAAGGGGTAAGGTTAGGTTAGGGTTATCCAATGGATAAAGCTTTTACCCAAGGGGTAAACTCTTGTACAAAGGTTAAAGGGATAACTATGGTCAAAGAAATGAATGCTTGATGAGACCCTTGGGTTAGATGAAGGTTGAGTTAAGAGAAAAAGTCTCTAATCATGCTAGAGGGTTGAGTTAACCATTAATGATTTGGAAGACTTTCAAGGTTAACTTGTTGAAGACATAAAGCCTTTAATGGTTTTCAAAGACTTTGAGGGTTTGAGAAGTGACTTCCCTTTTCTTAAGGATGTGACAATATTTAGTAGATGGGTTAAGCTCATTTAGAAGTGATTAGAAGAATCTAGAAGGGGGTTTAGGAGACAAGTGGGAGATGTAGGATTTTGCAAGTGGGTGAGGAAAATAGAATTTAATTAAAATAAAATTAATTTATTTCAATTGTGGTTGCAACTTGCATTTGTAGGATTTTGCAAGTGGGGGGATTTAATTAAATGGGCTAGAAGGGGGATTTTAATTAAATGTAAATTTAATTAAATGGGTTAGGAGGGGGATTTAATTAAATATGCTAGAAGGGGGATTTAATTAAATGTAAATTGAATTAAATGGCTTAGATAGAAGAAGGGTATATTAATTAAATCTTAATTTAATTAAATGGAAGAATTAAGAATAATTAAATGAATAAAATTCACTTAATTCAGTGTGCAACTTTTAGGTGTCTACAGGAACAAATTGAAAGGAATAACACTTGGTCATTAGTTCCCCGTCCTAAACACAAAAATGTAATTGGAACTAAATGGGTTTTCAGAGATGAACTTAATGAAGATGGTAAACTAATAAAAAACAAAGCAAGATTAGTGTGTAAGGGATATTCACAGAAAGAAAGAATTGATTACAATGAAACCTTTGCACTGATAGCTAGAATTGAGGCAGTTAGACATTTATTGGCTTTTGTAGCACACAAGAACTACAAAGTATATCAAATGGATGTTAAATTTGCATTTCTGAATGGAGATCTTGAAGAATAAGTTTATATTGAACAACCTGATGGATTTTCTTTGATAGATAACAAAGACATGGTTTACAAGTTAAGGAATGATTTATATGCATTGAAACAAGCTCCTAGAGCTTAGTATGCTAGATTGGACAAATATCTTTTGAAGCTTGGTTACACTAAAGGTAATGCTAATAGCAATCTATACTACAAAGTGACTAATGATGACATCTTGGTTATTGAAGTTTTTGTTGATGATATAATCTTTGGAGGAGAAGATGGTTTGTGTAAAGACTTTTCTAACAAAATGCAGCAAGAATTTGAAATGTCTATGATTGGAGAGATGAAATTCTTTTTAGGATTCAAAATTTCACAGACTGATAAAGGTATATTCTTATGTCAATCTAAGTACTTGAAGGAATTACTAAAGAGATTTGGCATGGAAAACTGTAAACCGGTAACCACACCTATGACTACAACTGATAAATTATCTTTGAAGGATGAATCAACACCTGTTAATCTGACTAGATACAAGTCTATGATAGGAGGTTTATTGTATTTGACACAAACAAGACCTGATATTATGAATGCAGTATGTATTGTTTCAAGATTTCAAACTAATCCTAAAGAAAATCATGAATCAGCAGTAAAAAAGATTTTCCGGTACCTACAAGGCACTACAAATCTTGTTTTATGGTATCCTAGAGATGAAAAGTTTGACTTATGTGCATACATAGATGCTAATTGGGCAAGAGATGTGGATGACAGAAAAAGCACCACCGACGAAGAATTTTTTCTTGGTAGCAGACTAATTTCATGGTTGAGCAAGAAACAAAGTTGTACAAGTCTATCAATAGTAGAATCAAAATATGTTGCAGCAGCAACTAACTGTACACATGTATTATGGATCAAACAAATGTTGAAGGACATAAAGGTAAAATGCAAGGAACCTATAACTATTTACTGTGATAATATGGTAGCAATTGATATATCAAAGAACCCAATATTCCACTCTAAGACTAAGCATGTTTCTATCAAATTCAATTTTCTAAAAGAGAATGTTGAAGCAAAAGAAGTGAAATTGGTTTATGTGAATACTAAAGAGTAGATTGCAGATATTTTTACAAAGCCTTTGCCTAAGGAGACTTTTGAATATCTCAGGGAGCAACTTGGAGTCCTACCCCCACCGGTAGAGACTTAGAATGTTGATGTTTGTCATCAACCGACAGAATTAAACAGAGAAATCTTTTTCCAGCTTTGATGAGGAGAGCTACTTCTCAAGGGGAGTAGATGGTATTTTGTATTTGAAACTGGTTTTTGTAATGCTTTGGCATTTGATGTCAAAGGGGTAGAGATTGATATGGAAAAACACATTTTCCCTTGGGGAGAGATTGATTACTCTCTGTATCTATATTTTCATTTCTAGTTAATGATCTCTTTGGGAGATTATTGGTTTTTGGTGTTTGGCATTTCTATTTTGGCACTTTGATGGTTTTTCCATCTTGTGTTGCCATCAATGCCAAAGGGGGAGATTGTTGGAATTGTTGATATGGTTTTGTCATTGATGTCAACACCTGTCATCACTTGTCAACACTTATCAACACTTGGAGATCTTTGGTTATGTTAACCGGCAAGTCAGAGACTTATGCACAGTCACCGTTATTTGGTTCACCGACAGATTATATTGTTCATCGGCACTTGGAATGACTTGGAGACTACTTGGTTATGTCGAAGACATTATTCGATCATTTGGTTTTGGTGATTTGGTTATTTGTTTATTTGGGTTTGCATATTTTTTGTAACCGGCAAATAGGTCCAGGATAAGCATCGACAGGCATATCGATTCTAGATTAGCAAGACACGTTATGGAGATGATTTATTATTATTGTAAATGCATTGAGCCGACATCATGCATCAAATATTGATTTATTTGTAATTGATTTTATTATAATATCTTTTAGTGAGTTGACCTATTCAATTAGTCTTAGGTTATGGTATAAATGTAAGATCTCATTTGTGAGATTGATATGCGATTAGGAAAAATAATTGTAATAAGGTATATGTGAAAATAAGCAGAGCTATACACGCAGACATCATTTGAAGGTTGAAGGAAGGTTTTGTGAAGGCAATCAGAACTGAACCGGTACTGAATCCAACATATGAAGATGCTATTTTATGTAGTACATTATCATTGGATTTAATCATCCAATTGTAGTCGGTGTGACTCTCATTTTGCGATTGAGCAGTGAGCTCTAGGCAGTTGGCCTTTCTGCATGTGCAGAATCCATATTGGACACACATACTATATGCAGTAGTATCATTTGATTGTGGGTAAGGCTTCCCACCATGGTTTTTCCCCTTACGGGGTTTCCACGTACAAATATTTGTGTTATGTGTTGTGGATGTTATTGTCTTTTTGTTTCATGCATTAATCTTTATCGGTACTGCAATTAACTGATAAAACTATCTATCGGCATAAAGTTTTCTCTACCGGTATTAAGCATTAAGTTTTGCTTAAGTTAATTTGGGTTGAATTTATTAGACAACTAATTCACCCCCCCCCCACCCTCTCAGTTCTCTCCGGGACCTAACAATTGGTATTAGAGCCTAGTCCTCTTTTACAGAAGTTTAACAGCTTGAGGAGATCCAATGTCTTCTAACTATTTCAGGAAGAACAATCCGAAACTTGATGAAACTAACTATGGCATATGGAAGATCAGAATGAAGACACATTTGAATTGCATTGGAAAGGACATATGGGATGTTACAAATAATGGCTATATTGCTCCTACTCAAGGTCAACCTAATCTACATAGCTTGGCGAAAGATGAAGAAAATGATTGCAAAGCAAGAGAAGCACTTTTGAGCGCATTGTCAGATCAGCAAGTCATGGGATTATCAGACAGATCTACTACTAAAGCTATTTGGGACAAAGTGGAAACATTGAATGAAGGAGATTCCATAGTAAAAATTGCAAAACTTGAATCCTTCCGAGTCAGGTATGAAAGTCTGAAAATGGAAGAAGAAGAAGAAGAAAGAATTTTTGGTTTTATGGAAAGAGTAAATGAAATTGTTTTGGGTATACAATGTTGTGGAGGAACCTTAAGTGAAGATGAGATAGTTTCTAAAGTTTTAAGATCTTTTCCAACAACATCTAAAATGAAAGTTACTGCTATAAATGAATTAAGAACAATGCCTAATGCATCAGTATCTAGAGACACTTTGGTTGGAAAGATTTTAGCTTTTGAACTTGAGGAATTTGGTCCTGTTACTACTAATAAGATAGATCTAGCTTTCAAGGCATCACCATCATCATCATCTGATAAATCTTATTGGAAAGCCTTCTATGCAAGAGAACTTGAAGAAAGTAGGAGAGAAAATGAAGAACTTGAAGCACTATTTGCAAGGAAAATGCCTAAAGGTCCAATTGGAAGTAAGTATGAAGGTAAAGCACCCTTTAAATGTTTTAACTATAATAAGATTGGTCATATGGCTTCTAGATGTCCTGATAGACATGCAAGATTAAGAGAAGAAGCTAAAAGAACATATAAGCCTAACCCTGACTATCAGAAATACTTGTTTAAGAAGAATAGAGACAAATCTTGTTATTATGTTGATGAAGGAGTTACTGATGATTCTAATGAGGATCCGGTAGAGAATGGATGGACTTTTGTTTCTATAACAGAAGATCAACCGACACCTACTGTTCAACCGGTAGAGTAGGCCCTGGCAACTAAAGTTGAAGATAAGGATGAATGGATTATTGATTCAGGATGTTCACATCACATGATTGGTGATAAGAGTAAATTTTTAAACTTTCAGGAATACAATGGAGGTCTAGTAAGATTAGGAGATGATAAAGCTTGTTTGATCAAAGGAAAAGACACAATATCTTTTGATGGTAAGCACAATACTGATAATGTTTACTATGTTGAAGGTTTGAAGCATAATCTTTTGAGTGTTGGTCAATTATTTGAAAAAGGATTACAGTTACAATTCAAGAATGGTAAATGCAAAATCTTAAACATAACTGGTTTGGAAATTACAACCGGTAATCAGACTAGAGGTAATATCTTTCATTCGAACAACAATGAGAAAGCATGTTTGATTGCACATATTGATGAAAGTTGATTATGGCATAAGAGACTTTTCCATGTAAATTTTTATTGCATTGTGAAAATCAGCAGTACAAAGGCGGTAAGAGATTTACCTAAGATTGTTAAACCTCACAATCCATTATGTAAGGAATGTCAATTTGGAAAGCAAGTTAAAGCAACTTTCAAGAGTATTCCAGAAAAGTCTAACAATGTTCTTGACTTAATTCATACTGAATTATGTGGTCTAACAAGAACTAGAATTATACAAGGAGATAGGTATTTTATGCTAATTATTGATGACTATTCTAGAATGTGTTCGGTTAATTTTCTCAGGGAGAAATCTGAAGCATTTGGGAAATTAAAACTATTCAAAGTGATGGTAGAAAATGAAACCGACAAGAAAATCAAATGTTTGAGATCAGATCAAGGAGGTGAATTTATATCTAAGGAATTTAATACATTATGTGAAGTGAATGGGATCAGAAGATAGTTATCAGCACCCCAGACACCCCAGCAGAATGAAGTTGTGGAAAGGAAAAATAGAACTATCTTGGATGCAGCCAGAAGTATGATATCAGAAGCAAATCTACCTCTTATATACAAGAGAGAAGCGATCAATACAGCAGTTTATACATTCAACAAAGTTCACATCAGAGGTGAAATCGGTAAGACCTCACATGAACTATGGTTTGGTAATACTCCTACTCTTAAATATTCAGAATATTTGGAAGTAAATGCTATATTAGAAGAGATGAGTATATTGGAAAATTGGATCCTAGAAGTGATGAAGGAATATTTCTTGGTTATTCATCTACGAGAAAGGCATAAATATGTTTTAACAAGAGATTGCAGAAAATTGTTGAGAGTGTAAATGTGAAGATTGATGAACAGTTTAGAGGAAATTCAAGGTACACAGATTCTAAACCAGCAATAGAGATAATCACAAATGAACCTACTATGAATACACCGGTACAGAATGTTGATCCAGTTACACCAGCATCATCTGGAGATTCAACGGTCACTAAAGAAAAGCAGCAAGTAAAAATACCCTAGCATGTAAGATTGAATCATTCTGAAGATCAGATAATTGGAAACAAAATTTAAGGAGTTATGACTAGAGGAAGATTGGCAAATGAAGAGGTATGTCTTATTTCTCAAATTGAACCTACATCAATTAATGAGGAATGTGAAGATAAATATTGGATTAAAGCTATGGAAGATGAATTGGAACAAATTGAAAGGAATAACACTTGGTCATTACTTCCCCGGCCTAAAGACAAAAATGTAATTGGAACTAAATGGATTTTTTGAAATAAACTTAATCAAGGTGGTAAAGTAATAAAAAGCAAAGAAAGATTAGTGTGTAAGGGATATTCACAGAAAGAAGGAATTGATTACAATAAAACCTTTGCACCGGTAGCTAGAATTGAGGTAGTCAGACTTTTATTGGCTTTTGCAGCACACAAGAACTACAAAGTATATCAAATGTATGTAAAATTTGCATTTTTTAATGGAAATATTGAAGAAGAAGTTTATATTGAACAACCTGATGGATTTTCTTTGATAGATAATGAAGACATGGTTTGCAGGTTAACGAAAGCTTTATATGGATCGAAACAAGCTCCTAGAGCTTGGTATGGTAGATTGGACAAATATCTTTTGAAGCTTGGTTACACTAAAGGTAATGCTGACAACAATCTATACTACAAAGTGACTAATGATGACATCTTGGTTATTGAAGTTTTTGTTGATGATATAATCTTTGGAGGAGAAGATGGTTTGTGTAAAGACTTTTCTAACAAAATGCAACAAGAATTTGAAATGTCTATGATTGGAGAGATAAAATTATTTTTAGGATTGCAGATTTTGCAGATTGATAAAGGTATATTCCTATGTCAATCTAAGTACTTGAAGGAATTACTAAAGAAATTTGACATGGAAAACTGTAAACCGATAAGCACACCTATGACTACAACTGATAAATTATCTTTGAAGGATGAATCAACACCTCTTAATCTGACTAGATACAAGTCTATGATAGGAGGTTTACTGTATTTGACACAAACAAGACCTGATATTTTAAATGCAGTATGTATTGTTTCAAGATTTCAGAGTAATCGTACAGAAAATCATGAATCAATAGTAAAAAGGATTTTCTAGTAACTACAAGGCACTACAAATCTTGGTGTATGGTATCCTAGAGATGAAAATTTTGACTTATGTGCATACACAGATGCTAATTGGGCAGGAGATGTGGATGACAGGAAAACCACCACCGGCGGGGCATTTTTTCTTGGTAGCAGACTAATTTCATGGTTGAGCATGAAACAAAGTTGTACAAGTCTATCAACAGCAGAATCAGAATATGTTGCAGCAACAACTAACTATACACGGGTATTATGGATCAAACAAATGTTGAAGGACATAAAGGTAAAATGCAAGGAACCTATAACTATTTACTATGATAATATGGCAGTAATTGATATATCAAAGAACCCGGTATTCCACTCTAGGACTAAACATGTTTCTATCAAATTCAATTTTCTAAAAGAGAATTTTGAAGCAAAAGAAGTGAAATTGATTTATGTGAATACTAAAGAGAAGATTGCAAATATTTTTACAAAGTCTTTGCCTAAGGAGACTTTTGAATATCTCAAAGAGCAACTAGGAAGACTACCCCCGCCGGTAGAGACTTGGACAGTTGATGTTTGTGATGAATACTAAGAGGGGGGGGTGAATTAGTATGCCAAAAATCAATGCACTAAAACACTTAAACAGTCTGAATAGAAGCCGGTAAAACAATTTAACAGACAGACCGGTTACCACACATGCAAACCAAAATGCAAGTAAAGCATTCACCCACAAAAGCAATACAACCATAACACAAGATATTTGATGTGGAAACCCAAATGGGAAAAACCATGGTGAGATGGAACTCACAAGTCACTATCTGGCATAATAGAAACCAGACCGGTTAAGGTCTTACAATGTTCTTCACCAGAACAGATCCTGTCAGGAATCTCAATCTTTGTTAGGAGATAAGTCCTATTAAAGACTACCTTGCTAGAGGATTTTAGATTCACAGTGGTGAACCACCTTGTTAGAGGATTTTACAAAGGCTTTTAGGCCTACCCGGTTAAGGGCTACAAACTTGTCAAAGATGTGAGTAATCAACAAGTGTTTGATCTATCTAATAGCACAGACTACTTGATTAGATGCAGTATAGTTCACTGCTAATGCATTCCAGCATTACTTCAGCCTTCTTTATCTCTCTCAGTTACAACTTGATCTTCTCAGATAAGATCACTCTTCAACAACTCAACAATCACCTTAAACCCTAGCACCACATAAACCCTTTTTTTTTGCAACAACAAAAACCCTAGACATGATGTCCTTTTAAAGGAATCTGATTTCATGTCAGTCCAATAGGATTATATTACAATTTCCTAGGTTCAATGAATCTAGACATACTCAGTAACATGACACAAAAAGCACCGTCAGTGTGTCGACACCGTCAATCAATCAGTAGATTGGTAACTCATCATAAAATGTCGGTTTGTAACTCATCACAGAGTATTACTGGTTCATACAAAATACCAGTTGCTGGTTTGACAAAAATGAAGACTGGTAAGAATGTGTTATGCCGCTTTGCTTCCTCATACAGCTTGAGATCTTCGAACCTCTTGGGGTCGACATGCTACTTAAGACCAGGAAACACATTCTACAAAATCCCCAATAGTCTAAAGACTAGAATGCAACAAACCGGTTGGAACAAATACCGGTTGAGCTCTAGCTCATACATATAAGGGGATCTCAATACAAGTATGTGTCCATCAATGACAATCACAACATAAACATAAAAAATGCCAACAATCTCCCCCTTTGGCATTGATGGCAACACTTAGGAAAATAAAATTTTGACATCTAAGTGTTTTACAATAAAAAACATGCCATTAACAAAATTGCTCCCCCTAAGCATATACACTATCCCTTAATCAATACAATGTATAGCAACTTTTCTTACAGAGCATAAACAGTGAGATATTAGAGCATATAGCATATATCAAAACATATATCAAAATTTTCAAAAGCAGATACTTCTCCCTATTTGTCTCCAAAAATAGATAGAGTACTTCTCCCCCTTTATCAGAAGATCAAAATTTCAAAACCAGATACTTCTCCCCCTTTGCCAACAATGAAAAAGTACCACTGAATATCGCTGTTTCCATTTGATATTGAAATAATAAAAGTTTATGACAACAATGAATAATATTTGTCAAAAACTGATTTATAGTCCTGCACAAATTGTTTCATGGATAGAGACCAGGACTCAAGTAGGGAGGTTGCCACTTCTTTTTCTGTTTGCATCTGGGATACCTGTTCCTCCATGGCATCAACTGTTCTCGGCTCCTGGATAACTGTCAAGGCATCCAGGTTCATATAACACTTCTGAAGAATTTGCAGACATGGAAGTAAAACCAGTTGTAGCTCCTGCAAATCCCTAGATCGTGTACTGATCTCTTGCTCCATTTTGGCTGACTGGATTTGGAACTGGTGAATGGTTTGCCCATAAGTTGCAAAGAAATCATAGGGTGGCTTAAATGTGCTCAAGTAGGACTATAAGTCTATTTGAAGCTTTTGTTGCTGAGTTAGCACATCATCACAAAGTAGATGGGGTTGACAGATTTTGCTTAGTAGCAAGTTTCCCTCATCCAAAGCATCCCTTATATCCTTTTGATCTTTCAGAAGTTCAGACCGGAGCTCATTCAACTTTTTCACCAGAGCAATGTTAAGAGCCTTTTGATGCTCTTTCTTGGCATTTGCCTCAACTGCTTCTTCCAGGCTATGCACCTGATCATCCACTACAGTACATAGTAGTTTGAGCTGTGCTAGTGATGATTCAGTGTTAGGAAGATTGGTACCAGGGATCAAACCGCTTGAATGATATCTTGCTCCTTTTTCCTGCATATTATTTCAAGGCGCTCTTGAGTAACCTTGATGCTCTGCATAAGCTCTGACTCACTGGCACACTGGAGATCAATAGGACTAGAGATATCAGTCGGTTTGGCTTGACTCCCGGTTGCCTTCGGAGTCTCCATCTGTGTGCTCTTCATTGCCTCTGCTGCCTTGTCTGCTTCTTCCTTCTTCCTTTTCTCTGCTTCCTGCTTCTGTTCTTGTGCCTTGTCTTCCTCTACTTTCTTTTTCCTCTTTGTTTCCTTCTTCTTCTCTTCTTCTTTCTCTTCCTCTTCCTTCTTCTTCTTTTCTTCCTCTTCCTTCTTCTTCTTTTCTTCCTCTTCCTTCTTCTTCTTCTCTTCCTTATCCTCTTCTTCTTTCTTTTTTCCTATCATCTTCTTGATTCTTCTTCTCTTCATCTTTCTGTTTCTCTTCTTCCTCTTTTCTCTTCTCTTCCTCTTTTCTCTTTTCTTTCTCTTTTCTCTTCTCTTCCTCATCTTCATCCCTCTTCTTCTTCTCTGTCTGTTCTTCAGCTGCTTCCTATGTGTCCTTGGCTTGCTTACTGCCCTGTTTAGCTTGTTGTCCCTATTATGTTCCTTCAGAAGGTATGTTAGAGTGACATCCTCTATGTCTAGTGCATCGACATCAATAGTGTTGATTGGTTCTTCAACTAGGTTTCCTTCATCAAAAAATTCATCCAGTTTGGATACAATCGGTTTTTTTTCCGCTTGGAGGTTGGCCATTCGTGCTTTGTGAGAATTGATAGCATAATCCATATGCTGATGAGTATCTTTTTCAACATCATCAATTCTCCCCTGCAACAGCCAGAGTCTTCTTCTCCTTGTGAAGAAGAGTCCTTTATTTTGATCCAAGACATCAAATAATTCTCAATTTGAGAGGTCAAGAAAGTACTGTGCAAAGACTTTCTCCCTAATCTCCTGTTCTTTTTCAATGGAAATGTGCCATTTATTATCTAATGCTTTATATAAATAATCCGGTGTCTGAGATTTTATCTTTGATGGTGACCGGTCATTTTTACACAAATAAATAATGATTTCCTATAATACTTCTTCTTTCTCCTCATCACTAAAACATCATAATAATCTATTAAATCATGAAGTAATTTTCTCCTAATATTCTTTATTGTCCTTTGATAATGTGTCAAAGGTTTGTATGAGGAGATATCAATATTTACCGATGCGGATGTTGTCGGTTCATTCTTCTTTATCTTTTTTGTCTGTCTGGCCTTCTTTGGCTTATCATCAGACTCAGTCTCTTCGGAGTCCGGTTCATTTGACTTAGTTTTCCTTTTTCTTTCGAAGACTTTTTCTGGAGCCACTTCCAGTTTCTTCTTTGCCGATGACTGCTTGGTCACTCTTGGAGTTGCAGTGGTGGTTGGTGTCGATGCTGCAGGCACTGCCTTTGCTTTCTTTGCTGCCGGTTCTTTTCCTTTCTTAACAAATGGTTCCTCGGCTAGTGCAATCCTCTCCAAGTAGGTTTCAGTCCTCTTAGCCTTAGGATCAAGAGGCGAGGCAATAAGAGTTGAGGCATACCCTTCCAGCATATCATACATAACCTCATAGCCCATTGGCTCCACTTCTTCCATTCTAGGCTCAACAGCCTCCATTAGGCATTTGTCCACCTGAATGGTGAAATAGATGTCATCTTCGTATTTCTTAACGATGTCACCTGAGATCCTTACCCTTTGACTCATCTTTCTTTTGAACTCATCAAAATATTTGTTCAGCACCTCAGGGTAACCGGTTCCAATGGCTTGTATGCTTTCCTTCATCTGTTTGGTTATCGGTTGGTCAGGGGACCACTGGACATCTCCTACTCCAAGAAAGTAGCCCTGAAAATAGAAAAAAAACCCAACCAATAGTTGTACAAACTTCAATCTTAGTGCATTATCCTGTTTAATCAACTTCAGATTAGACAGGAGTTGCCTCTGCATACCGATGCATAGGTCAAATGATGCATCCTCTTTAATCATCCGGTAAGCGGCATTTACCGCTGCAGCAGATACAGAATTAATCTTGCTGGCTAAGAATGTTCTGTAGCCTATCACCATGTAGGCGTATTTCACCAGATCATCCTTGATAGGATTAGCTGTCATACCTCGTGAGTCACTTGTTGAACCGGTGAGCTTGGCCATTTCCATTTTGCTTACCGTTCTAAGGGCTGGCACTTCCCCTATATTGCAAAAACCGGTGACTACATGAATTGCCTGTGGTGTGATATCATGCATCCTCTCCAGGTACATTTTGTCACCATGGACTCTGCTCAAGATGATCCTGATGTGATCCTCTGTAAAATCTTCCAAAAAGTATACTGCATTATGGAGTTTCTTCTTCTCTAGGATACTAAACTCCAGTTTGATTTTTTTGTCCTTGCCGCAAAATAAACCTAACTAGGTGTGAATAGATAAAGACCCTAGATCTTCTATTTTGCAATCAATATAATCTGAAATTCCTTCTTCAACTATGACTCCAGCTGGAACTTGTGATAAAGCATTATATTTGGACTTCCTTTGAATGAAACCCTCTGACTCAATTGATGTACTAGAACTGGTATGAGATGCGGAAGCCATTGTTGAGTATTTCAAGAACATGAAAAATACCTTTACAATGCGAATTTAGGGCTTCCAGATTCAACTTCACTCTACTCTCTATCAGTTGCCAAATCATCGCTTTGTGTTCTCCACGACCGCTTGCAAACTAGATTTGAATCTCCTTCAAGACTTGTCAACTTCTTGAAATCTTAGCTCAAATTGCTTTTTCTTTGCTCTGCACTTTGAAAAACTTTTCTTCGCTCGAAAATAGATAGTGAGAAATGAGTTGAAATATGCTTTTATACATGTCTCTCACCTACCACCATTAATGCTCCTCTATTAGGGCATAAACCCTAATTTTCCTCTTTTACCATTTCCAGTCTTCTGCCAAGCAATAGGTGTTACATACCGGTTAAGATCTTTTACAGTGTAACCGGGGGTTCACAATCATTTCACCATTTTCTCCCCCTAAGCCTCTTTGGAGCTTAGTTTGCCGGTTCCAGTATTTCTACACTAGGTGCAGAAACCGGTTCCTCTTCCAACATTATTGGTTTCTTCCTCCAGGTTTTGTTCATGTCCACTTGAACTTTTTCAACATCAACTTCTCCTTTCTGAGTGACCGGTATATCATCAGATATACTCTTTCTACTTCTGCAGAATCTTGCAATGGTACCTGGTTTGTTGCAATGATAGCAAACCAGTCCAGATGCTCTCCAAGGTCCATTATTCATGTTTCCATTCTTTCTTCTGCATGTAGCAGCAATATGACCATGTCCATGACAAATCCAACAGTTTTCTCTCCATCTAGTTGCCAGTTGATAACCATTGTTGCCTGACTGATAATTGTAAGCATTAAACCGGTTAGGGTTCCGGTTCACAAAAGATTATGGACCAGCTCCTTGGGTCCTCTGAGGATATCTTCTGGTATTGTTCATGACAGACCTACATTCAGATGCTCTATGCCCAAACTTGTTGCATGCATAACAATGACCATTGAACTTATTGGATCTAGGTACATTGTTGATAAAATAAGGAAAATTATTGTAGGCTTTTCTCTTACATACATTGGCAGTGTGTCCTTCTTTAAGATAGTTAAAGCAAATAGGTTTGAATTTTTTCTTACCTTTTCCTTTGAGTGTCGATTGCTTCTTTGATGCTTTAGCATTTGTTCCTGAGGATTCTCCTTCCTCATGTCTAGAGAAACCAAGTCCATTGGTATTCTTTATCGATCTTGATGACTCAAACTTTTGCTCTAGTTTGACAGTACTTTTGCTGAACTTAGCAAGTATTTCCTTTGACTCAGAGAGTTCTTTGGAAATAGCAGTATTTGTCTCCATTAGGCTTGCATTTTCAGAGATGGCTATGTTCAGTTCTCCTTGCATGTCTTCCTTTTCCATTCCACTCTCATGAAGGCAAGCAGTTAGTGCACTAATCTCTTGTTTCAACTTGGAGATCTCATGATCTTTGTCCTTTACCAGATCTTCAGCTTTTCTCTGGTTCTCAAGCTCTTGACTAAACCGGATAGTCAGTCCTTCCAACTCCTTTCTCATATTGGAGTTTGAATCATTCAGCTTATTTAATTCTGCAATCATAGCTTCCATATTTGCTTCATCTTCAGAACTACTTTCAGATAGCTCCATCAGCTTCTCTGCATGTTCTCTCCTTTTTGCTTGATATGCCTTGTATTTGACCATAAGATCATCATAGGCTTTCTCAGACTGTGTGAGCTGTTGAGTAAGTTCCCTCAAGGTGTATTCCCCAATATCTCTTTCCAAGTGGTTAAACTTATAGAAAGGTAGGCTCTGATACCAATTGATGAATACTAAGAGGGGGGGTGAATTAGTATGCCAAAAATCAATGCACTAAAACACTTAAATAGTCTGAAGAAAAACTGGTAAAACAGTTTAACAGATAGACCGGTTACCACACATGCAAACCAAAATGCAAGTAAAGCATTCACCCACAAAAGCAATACAACCATAACACAAGATATTTGATGTGGAAACCCAAATGGGAAAAACCACGGTGAGATGGAACTCACAAGTCACTATCTGCATAATAGAAACCAGAACTGTTAAGGTCAGACCGGTTAAGGTCTTACAATGTTCTTCACCAGAACAAATCTTATCAGGAATCTCAATCTCTGTTAGGAGATAAGTCTGATTAAAGACTACCTTGCTAGAGGATTTTAGATTCACAGTGGTGAACCACCTTGTTAGAGGATTTTACAAAGGCTTTTAGGCCTACCCGGTTAAGGGCTACAAACTTGTCAAAGATGTGAGTAATCAACAAGTGTTTGATCTATCTAATAGCATAGACTGCTTGATTAGATCCAGTATAGTTCACTGCCAATGCATTCTAGCATTACTTCATTCTTCTTTATCTCTCTCAGTTACAACTTGATCTTCTCAAATAAGATCGCTCTTCAACAACTCAACAATCACCTTAAACCCTAGCACCACATAAACCCTAGACATGATGTCGTTTTAAAGGAATCTGATTTCATGTCGGTCCAATAGGATTATATTACAATTTCCTAGGTTCAATGAATCTAGACATACTCAGTAACACAACACAAAAAGAACCGTCAGTGTGTCGGCACCGTCAATCAATCAGTGGATTGGTAACTCATCATAAAATGCTAGTTGGTAACTCATCACAGAGTATTACCAGTTCATACAAAATACCAGTTGCTGGTTTGACAAAAATGAAGACTAGTAATAATGTGTTATGCTGCTTTGCTTCCTCGTACCGCTTGAGATCTTTGAACCGCTTGGGGTCGACATGCCGCTTCAGACTGGGAAACACATTCTACAAAATCACCAATAGTCTAAAGACTAGAATGCAACAAACCGGTTGGAACAAATACCGGTTGAGCTCTAGCTCATACATATAAGGGGATCTCAATACAAGTGTGTGTCCATCAATGACAATCACAACATAAACATCAAAAATGCCAACAGTTTGTCCTCAACTGGCAGAATTAAATAGAGAAATCTTTTTTCGGCTTTGATGAGGAGAGCTACTTCTCAGGGGGAGTAGTTGGTATTTTGTATTTGAAACTGGTTTTTGTAATGCTTTGGCATTTGATGTTAAAGGGGGAGAGATTGATATGGAAAAACACATTATCCCTTGGAGAGAGATTGTTACTTTGGGAGAGATTGTTGGAGATATTTATTACTCTCTGTATCTGTATTTTCATTTCTGGTTAATGATCTCTTTGGGAGATTATTGGTTTTTGGTTTTTGGCATTTCTGTTTTGGCACTTTGATGGTTTTTCCATCTTGTGTTGCCATCAATGCCAAAGGGGGAGATTGTTGGAATTGTTGATATGGTTTTGTCATTGATGTCAACACCTGTCATCACTTGTCAACACTTATCAACACTTGGAGATCTTTGGTTATGTTAACTGGCAAGTCAGAGACTTATGCACAGTGACCGGTATTTGGTTCACCGGCAGATTATATTATTCACTGGCACTTGGAATGACTTTGAGACTACTTGGTTATGTCGAAGACATTATTCGATTATTTGGTTTTGGTGATTTGGTTATTTGTTTATTCGAGTTTGCATATTTGTTGTAACCGGCAAATAGGTCCAGGATAAGCATTGACAAGCATATCGATTCCAGATCAGCATGGCATGTTATGGAGATGATTTATTATTATTGTAAATGTATTGAGCCGACATCATGCATCAAATATTGATTTATTTGTAATTGATTTTATTATAATATCTTTCAGTGAGCTGACCTATTCAATTAGTCTTAGGTTATGGTATAAATTTAAGTTCTCATTTGTGAGATTGATATACGATTGGGAAAAAGAATTGTAATAAGGTATATGCGAAAATAAGCAGAGCTATACATGCAGACATCATTTGAAGGTTGAAGGAAGGTTTTGTGAAGGCATTCAGAACTAAACCGGTACTAAATCCAGCATATGAAAATGCTATTTTATGTAGTACATTATCATTGGATTTAACCATCCAATTGTAGTCAGTGTGACTCTCATTTTGCGATTGAGCAGTGAGCTCTAGGTAGCTGGCCTTTTTGCATGTGCAAAATCCACATTGTACACACATACTATCTGCAATACTATTTGATTGTGGGTAAGGCTTCCCACCATAGAAAGCCACCTATAAACCCTGCCAGTACTGATGGAAGCGATGCATAATCCAAGTCTAGGAACTCCTGCCAAGGGATCTCATATCCACATAAAGTCTCATCATGGAATATGTGGCGAAGTGCCAATGTAACACCCTCCTCCGGCTGCTCATAAGGTAGTAGTGAACCTACTACTAGTATGCGCAGAATCCTGTAACAGTCCTCTAGCGTGATTGTCATCTCACCCGTGGCAAAGTGGAAGGTGTTTGTGTCGTTGTGCCACCTCTCTGGGAGCACTATAAGTAACCCTCGGTTCACAGTGAACCGAGGCATATCCAACAGGGACATCAGACCGCATCTCTCGATAATATCCAGGTCGGCCTGTGTCAACCGTGGTATCAAAGTCCAAGGCCCAGGAAATCGCTCACGCAACTGAACTATGCCCAATCGCTCCTGTCAAGCAGTAAAACAAGTCCAACACCAGTTTCCAACTCAAAACTAAGATATCAAAATCAAAATCACATCAACAACATGAAACAATTTGCTCATCTACATCAAGTTCAACATCCTATCACTTCATATCAGCTTGTACCACAGCTCAAGTTATCAAAAACCATATCAAAACTTGTAACACAACTCAAGTCTCCAAATAACATAAACTTGTAAAACAACTCAAGTTTCCCACCCATATCAGCTTGTAAAACAACTCAAGTTTCCAACCCATATCAACTTGTAACACAAATCAGGCTTCACACATTGAACTTAAAACAGAGTGCAAAAACAAATCATGCTTTGACCAAAACAACACATTAATATCTATGCATAACTTGAAATATCGCAAATCAAAACAAGTTATATCAACACTCATATTGGACAAATCAATTAAAAACCATGACAGCAAAACACAGCAAAGCACCAATTACACCTATCCTGACAAAACTGGCTTTATCTTATAAATTTTTTTTCATTCACAAATCACCCAATCTCACAAAAATTTTCTTGATGCGCTAAAACAGTTTGTCTATGCGCTAAAATACACCCATGGGCTATGTTGTTTTCTCCATGCGCTAATCTATTTACCCTATGCATTAGACTGCCTCTACGTGCTATCCTTTTTCCCCAATGCGCCACCCAACCTACCCCATGCGCTAAAACCTATTTATGCGCTAACCTACATCATGCTGATGCTACCTATTTGACCCTATGCGCTAGGTCTATCCTACGCGCTAAAAGCCCTTACCCATGCGAACCCCTATGCACTAGGTCTCGCTCATGCGCTACCTTGTTGACCTAAGGCGCTACCCTATGTTCAACATGCGCTACTCTACCACCATGCGCTAACTTACAACTTTTATGCACTACACTATTTGTTTCGGACACAGCCCTAAATTCAAATGCTATGCGCTACCTAAATTATTGTATGTGCTAAATTACGACATTGACACGCTAAACCAATAAAACTAAATTTCAAAAATCAAAAACTGACCAAAAATGACAAAATCAAAAATCAAAAAAGGGTCAAAAGTGTCGACTTACTAGTGGTCCATATGCGGCAGGTCTCCGGTACCTTCGAACACACTCAAAACGATGCCTGGAATACAGAATAGGCATTTTGACTTCTCTCCAAAAATCTCTTTCTCCAAAGTCAACAATGCACAAATGAATCAAATCAAAGCAATTTTCCCCTTTTATAGGAAAAAAAATGAAATTAGGGTTAGGGAAATGGGCATGTAATTTGCTCGCGGTCTCCCTTATACCCTAAAATATGTAAATTATCGAGAGATGAATTAATTTAAACATTTCACGTAAACAAAATCATACACACCAAATACAAATCACCAAATCAAATCGAAATTTTCAAAATATTGAATCATTTCCCGAGGGGGCATCACCATCAAATCAAATCTAGGGCACGACTTGAAAATCATAAAAGCAACATAAAATTGCATTTGATCATAAATCATGATAACACGTCATTTTCTTTGAAATAACATGTGCACACACGTCACTTCAAAGAGGGGCAAAATGTAGACGTATAAAAATGACCATATTCCTAAATGAATATTTTATGTTCATTTCTCTATTTAATTAAATTCAATTTAATTAAATTACCCGCATTCCTCTATTTAATTAAGTAAATTACTCAATTTATTTAAATTAAATTCACTAGACTTCTTTTTACCATTTAATGAATAATTCATTTTATTCAATTAAATCCCTCCTATCCACTTTTAATTAAATTCAAATTTAATTAAATAGTTTATCCTAAATTGAATAAATTTAATTTATTTGATTTCCCCAATTACAACCAAATTGAATGAAATTCATTTTATTCAATTAAAAATCCTATTATCCCTCCATCCACTTGCAAAATCCTACATCTCCCACTTGCTTCCTAAACCCTATTCCTAATTTCTTCTAGACCCTTCTAATCACTTCTAAATTAACCTAACCCATCTTCTAAACTTTGTCACATCCCTAAACAAAGGGAAGTCACTTCTCAAACCCTCAAAGTCTTCAATAACCATTAAAGGCTCCAAGTCTCCAACAACTTTCTCTTACAAACCATTAATCGTTAACTCAACCCTCTTACATGGTTAGAGACTTTTTGCCTAACTTAACCTCCATCCAACCCAAGGGTCTCCTCAATCATTCATTGCTTTGACCTTAATCATTTGCACAAGATTTTATCCTTGGATTAAAACTTAATCCAATCGGTAATCTTAACTTAAGTTTGACCCTTACCCTCTAGATAACCATGAGGTCTTCTCAGGCATTTAATGTCTCCAACCCCTTTTCTCAACCAGTCTTATGTTGACATTTGTCACCATTTCATTGGTGCAAATTGCAAACATGGATTCCCAACTTTCAAACTCAACCCTTGATTAACTCTTTCAATCCTGACCATCCATTGCCCTATTTTTGCTATAAATAGAGCTCTCATCCCTCCATTTTGATCATCCAAGTTTTTAGTATCATACTTATGCTCAAATACATTCAAGCTTTCATATACCATTTATGCTCATCATTTAGCCTCTTTTTAAAATAGAAATTAATCTAATATGCATTTTAGAGTATTTCTATTATCATTAGCTTAAATCATTAACTAATATAGTGTGTTAGGATAGTTTGTTTACTGACCTTGTCATCTTATAGTTAGTTTATTGCATTTGTAGCATCATGCATAGCTTAGGATGCATCTCATATTAAATCACCAAAAAGCATCCCTCGTTCTTGCATTTGCCATCCCTAAACCATTTTGCTCAGTGATCTGAGAGCAAAAACATTGGTTTGAGGGACCGTGTAAGATATAGAGCCATAGGACCAACCTTGGGAAGATGAGTGATACTTCATTACTCCATAGCTTGCACCAAGAAGTCCTGTGAGTGTGTGAGAAAGGCTCCATAGAGTTCCAGTTTTTCATATTTTGAGTTATATCGACCCGCTTTTCCTGCATACATTTCTGGCACCCACCGTGGGGCATTACCCCATATATCTAATCGGTTTTGAAATATATCCACTTTTGCAGGTCCGTGGAAAATAAAAATCAGTGCATGGGAATCATTCCCTAGCGCATTTGGCTAACAGCCTAGCGCATCCAGTTCCTTGTTCAGTGCGTAGGGTCCATCACCTAACGCGTAAAGTCCATTTATCAGTGTATAGGAATACTAATTTTTCCTGTAGGTTTCGGCGTGGGAGACAAATAGAGCAGCATCTCTGGAACACAAAGTAGTGCATCTCGAAGATAGTATAGCGCATCACTGATTTATTTTAGCGCATTACTGTTATTTTGTAGCACGTACAGTTTGTTCTGTAGTGCATCACAGACCGAAATAAGAAAAACAAACATTGTAACCGAAAGTTAGAAATTAGACTTGTAGAAGTCCACCGAGGTATCTAACTAGTTATTTTGCAGGTTTCTAACAACTTCATTGCAGATAGGAGCTTCATCTTAAAATTAAGATAGTTAGATTTTTACTAACTAACATATGTTAGTTTAAAATTTTATTTTCTTTTCTTAAAATTGAACTCACCTTGTTCTTAGGCTATAAAAAGAACCACTATCAAAATTTTCTTGCTTTCATAGGAGAAAACCTTTATTTCAGGTTCTAAAAAGAATAACACAAACTTTTCTTTTTGCAAACTTAGCTCTAAAAAGAACCTCACCATCCTTTGGTGTATAAAAGGATTCTTTTTTAAAATTTTGCAAAGGAAAGAACCTCACTTACGAAGTTTCATTCAAAATCAAAAGAGGGAAGTTATTCCCCTTTTCTGATTTTCTTTTGTTGACCACATTGATAAATTTGCTTTGTTGACCAAATTATTTCACTAGATTAAATAATCATTGCTTTGAGGAACTAAAAGGAACACCAATGCTTTTCTTGGAGAAACATCTCCAAGTAGAGGTTAGAAAATCACTGAATTGAAGGTTTAAAAAGAATTTTTGATTGCCTTGAATCGAAAGAGGAAGGTATATGCTCTCCCCTTAACTGGGTGATCAAAAAGCCAGACCTCTCTTAAAAAGATTTCTTTCCTTCAAAGCATTTACATCCTTTAGCAGGCCTACCTTCCCGAGGAGTTGAAATCAACTCTTAAAGTCATTTATGGCCGGTGTGAAGGGAACGACCTAAGTGGGGAATGGATTTGACGCCAAGTATTCCAACCCACTATAATCAAAAGTGAAAAGTGATGAAAGTCCTTCTCAACGGTTGCGCATAGTGATTAGCCTTCCCCTAGTATCCTTGAGATACGTAAAGCCTTTGTTCTAAAGGTTGGGAAGCCTCCTAAGGGAGTTTATCACTGACGACTGAACAGGAAGCCTGATTACGAGCCATAGAAATAGAAACTTTGAACCGAGTCAGTAACCAGACATTTATAACATCATAGTGCAAGGGTGGGGAAGAATCCGCCCCTAAGATTACTCACCATATATCTCCCAAAATAACTACTCAACTATGAAGCAATTCACTTTGGGTTAATTTCTAGCAAAAGGTAAAAAAAGGGCACCCTCTAGGGGGTGACATGGCTATTTGAGCTGACGGAGTATCAAGACCAGTGGGCTATGATGTTATTTATGACCTTTGAATAAAGAGTCTTTCTGAAATGTATTATTCGTATCCAAACCTATTAAAACATTGGGGATTTGAACACATCCTTGCAGAACATACACTTTTTGTTAGATTAGACAAATGGTTGTACTTTTTGTGCTATGCTTGCATTTATTACTTCAGAAAATCATCCATCTAAGCTGAAAAACTCACAATCAAACCAAAAAATTGCAGAAAAACCAACTGAAGAAAAAAAAATAGGACAGATTAGCGCGTGGGGACAACTCCTTAGCGCATAGGGTATTTCAGTTAGTGCATCAAACCGTCCAGTTAGCGCGTCTGTTCCAAACAGTAGCGTTTTATCCCAAGTCCAAAACAGTGTTAAAACATTTAGCGCATCAGAGAAACGGTGTAGTGCATAGAAGCATCAGCTTACACGTAGGAGACAAACATTAGCGCATCAAGTTTAATAGTTAGCGCGTCACAGACCCAGATTAGCGCATAACTTTTCAAATAGTTAGAAACCAAATTTTGAACAGTCAAAACTTTAGCGCGTGTCTAGGGAAGCCTAGCGCGTGTGGTCATTTGTTTAGCGTGTGGAGTAATTTTGGTAGCACATTTCATCTCTATTTTAGCGCATGACCAAAAACATATAGATAGGGGGCAAAACAGTGAGGAATTTTTAAAATTTTTGAAAACATTTTCAGAAGCCTCTTTTCATCAGCAACATTTTTCATCAAAGCAGAGTAGCGAAAACAAGACTTTAAAGGATATTTTTTGAGCTAAATTTGTGTCAAAACAAACGTTGTAAAAATCCAAAACTGATCGCACGGTAAAACATATCTATCCTATCATAATCCGGAAACCTCATCATAAGTATCAACAAAATCCTTTACCATCTTACGGATTTCATCTCAAAAACACTTGTTTAACAATTTTAGGTTGTCAAATCAAGTCTCCATATCGGGAGGCTTTTATCCATATCATTTGGCACACTTTATCATGAAGGGGCATCTAAACCTTCATTTTTGATAGAGTAAGACTTGAAATTTTCCAAACAAGATCAACTGAATCCAAACAAATCAAAGGAAACCATTGATCACTCATGCATGACTAATCCCCATATTCTGATAAGAAAGAACCTTTATCGTAACATCATGTTGAAGAAACAACAACCTAGCTTTTTCAAATTCATCAAGAGAAATAAGTTTTTATACATCAATCATCAACTCTTCAAATCTCATCGAGTATTCCTTCATCACGTCAAACATTATATGCAAAACAAATCCAATGAATTTGACAAAGAGCCTTTAAAAACAAGAGCATATTGTCAAAAGTCCGCTTTTAATCAAATCATAAATTGTGGAGGAAAGATCAATCCAGCATTCTTGCCCAACGAGTGTATCACTTATAACACACCTCGACCAGAACCACCAACTCCCGAGCAACATATCAACGAGGATTTTGTCCCCTTCGTCACTGAAAGTTTCTACTAAAATGTCTGTTACTCGCTCTCAAAGAAACCAACAAAGCAAGACACACGCAGATTCTAGTATGAATCAAAGGTTGTCAAATCCTTTTGAAGGTCCACACCTAGAGGAGATTGAAATTTCTGAGGTGCTTCTTCAGGAATGTCAGGAAAACGCTTCATTCCAAAAGCTTGTAGAAAGGCTTATGGAAAATGACAAAGAAAAATATTTGTTCATGCTCACAAGTAGAGTAAAACTCCCTAACAACCTTGACGCAGACGTGTTTAGGACACAACCTCAGCAGTACGAATATCAAGAATGACAATGAAAAAGGGAAATCCGCGACCCTGAACAAAACATCCCGGATCAGAACATACCAGAACAACATACACCAATGCAAAACATCCTGGATCAAGACATACCGGAGCAACATACACCAAGACAATACCTTCCCGAGCAAAATATACCATTCCAAACACCATTTCAACCCAGGGTCAATACAAGGGAATAAATTTTCCCTCGGCAAAACAATGTACCTTTGGCTGCCCTTACTCAACAAATGCAAATGCAAGACATGGAACAAGGAACAACAGTACGATACTCTTTAAACGAAATTTGTCCTTATCCTTTTGACAGGAGATTACACATGATCCCTTTTCCTCCAAACTCAAACGTGCCTAAATTTGACAAATACGATAGAAAAAGTGATCCCCGTGATCATGTCAGATAATTTTGTACCATGAGTCTTGAGTTTGCTCATGATGACACCTATCTGATAAGGTTATTCCCAAGAAGCTTGGGAGGGAAAACAATGGAATGGTTATCCAAAATTACACCACCTGTCAGATCATTTGATGAATTGGTTAACAAATTCATAACACAATACTCTTATAACATCCAACACACCATAACCATGCTGGACATCTGCAACACCAAACAAAAGAACAACAAAATATTCATGATATTCCTTCAATGCTGGCGACGTATGGTATCAAGATATCCTCGAGATATTCCTGAAAAGGAGAAAATGGAAATCTTCATCGACAACTTGAATGGTGAAATGAGTTACAAGCTAAAACTCAAATGCATACCGTCTTTCGCTAAATTGATTGAAAATGGCATTCAAGTAGAGGAAGCATGTGTCAAAAAGGGAACACTCAAATTCTTCAAGGAAGGAACAAACTCATCAAACTACAATAACCAGAACAACATCAAATTGGAAAAATCTTGATTTTGGACTCGAAACAAAAATGAAGGCAACAATGAATCACATGATCCCAAATCCAAGCAACCAGTGCTTGCATTATTCGAAAATCCTCAAACTATGAAAAATCCTAAAAGTGCTAATCCAAATGCTAACACATATGCACCAAATGCCAATCAAGGACAACTCAACCCAAACAACACCAATGATACTCAAAGTAAAAACACAAATCCAGGACCTAACAACAATTCGCGCGACAACACGAACAATTTCCAAAAGCGTGTCTTCACACCACTGGGTCAATCACTAGAATCAGCATTCAGAGAACTTTTGGCAAACAAAATTCTCTCCTTACCTACGATCAGCAACTATGAACCCCAAATCAAACCACCTTGGTGGAATGATTCACACTATTGTGATTTCCATTGTAACAAGGGTCATCGGCCGAACGTCTGCATGAGATTGAAAAACATTGTGCAAGACATGATTGATCAAGGTGATTTAACAGTAGATGGTCTCAAAACAAATGGTGATCATAGAGCCTTTAAAAATCCTCTTCCAAATTACAACAAAGATGGAGCTTCAACCTCGAACGATACACGTGGAGCTCATATCAACCATATCTACAACAACACCATAAATCACATATCAGCTGAAGATCATCAAGTAAATGTCATCACCATCTGAGATCAACGTGATCATGAATCTGTCAATGTGACAACCCAAACTCATAAATATGTTTTAAAAGGACATACTGTGCCTACAACTACTACACCAAAGATCCAATATGACTTGGTTAGCCAACTACGCAAAACTCCAGCTCAGATATCTATACTAGAATTGCTGAAACTATCACCGAAACACAAAGACATATTGGAACAAGCGCTATTGGAAACCAATGTACCTCAAAATCTGGATACGGACAGATTTCAAGCCATGGTCGCCCATATGACCGGACCTCATAGCCTCACCTTCTCAGAGCATGACAATGCTTCCTTGAGTCATCCACATAACACTCCTCTCCATATCGAAGTCATCATTTGCAAACACCGAGTAAAAAGAGTCTTAATAGATGGAGGAGCTGGACTTAATATATGTACTTTAAAGCTTATCCATGCATTAGGCTTTTCAGAAGAGTCTATTGATCCCTGCAAGAAGATTACCATAAAAGCATATGATGATGAGGAAAGATCCTCTAAAGGAACCGTGATGTTACCTATTCAAGTGGGACTAGTGCAAAAGGATACTATGTGTCAGGTCTTAGACATAGATCTCACCTACAATATTTTGTTGGGGCGACCTTGGATACATGAGATGCAAGCAGTGCCTTCTACGTATCACCAGTGTGTCAAATTTCCTTATGACGGACAAGAAATCTCCATATCTGCTGATCACAATCCATTTCAACATTGCAACACAATGGGGGCAGCCCAGGCTAGTTTAGTTCCTCGCAATAGAGAAAAGCAGCGATCTTTAACATCAGATCTACAAACAACAAAGCCCAGTTCATTATCTAGAGATTTCAAACAACAAATGCAAATCAAAGACCAAGGTATGGGAGAATACTCTTTGGAGCCCTTATGTTTGGCCAATTTACCAACATCACCCAGATCTCATGGATTGCCTAATACATCAACACATCTGGTCACTCAGCCCATCACCAAATTTGATGGTACCTTCATTCAATTGGGCACTCTAGCGCATGAATTAGAAGACAAGGATATTCTTAGTTGGTTATACAAAGATGTAGAAGAAGATAACAGAGTAGCTGCACTAGAGATTGTTCTACCTACACACCTATATGGAAAAGGATACTTAATCATGCAGCAAATGGGATATGACAGTAAAGGACCTATTGGGAAATGCAAAGGAGTCACTGAACCCATAGATCTTCCTTCACAGCCCAGTAGAGACAAAATAGGATTGGGTTGTAAGCTCACTTTCCTATTAAGACAGCCACCTCGCATAACTGCGAAACCTCAATGGAAAGTAAAGAGGAAGTACAAAGAAGAACCCCGGCAGGAAGCACTCTTTGAGTCTGCAGAAAAAATCTGCAAGGCATGGGAACATCAAGAACAGAAGTTACATCAGGAAAAGCTTCAAAGCCACAAAAGGGCCATATCTGTGGCAGTAGCTTATATTCAAGATCCATTATTTCATGAACAAATAAAATCATCTCAGGATACCATTATTTCTCCTCGAGAAGGCACAGTCTATGAACAAATACAGAAAGTGGAAGTAGGATCTAACACCAAATCAACAAAAACTATCAAAATGGTATCCATCATCAAAGATTTGTTTTCACCATACAACATACCTGTTTACAGCACTGATAGAATCTAGGATGAAGCCTTAGAGACTGATTCCAATGAATATGAATGGGGTACCTGCTCAAATGCTACTACAGATATCCCTAATAACACTGACAACATACCCCTTTCTTAGGAAGAGCATAACGCAGAAGATAGACATCTTGAATTTGGTCCACAAAATATCTATGACACCAAGGAAAGCAAACAGAAACATTATGAACAAGCCTATATAGAAGATAATACCATCGAAGACCTCAATCAAATCCTAGACTTCTTTAAAACCAAGAATAATCATGATGAAACCTTTGTCTTGGCACTTATAGTAGCAGAACTTGATCCACCAAATGATTCCTTACCGCTTGTCTTTCCTGACCTCATAGACTGGGATGAACCTAAAATCCATGATATACCAATTTTCTCAGATGATGAATCTATTATCCACTACCTATGTACCGTTAACCCAGAAATAGGCTCTACCAGTGAACAAAGTAATGATGTCTGCCAATCAGGGAGTGCCAAGTCTCTCAGTCGCAAAAATGAACCAAGTAAAAAATCTAGTGCTGAAAACCAGTCAATGGCAGCTCAAGATCACAAAAAAGTAAAAATAAAGGATGCATCTGAGGGTGAAAACCTTTTTAAGGCACCTAAAGATGGGAGACTTGACACTCTTCCTGAGCACTTTCATGAGCAATCACCCATATTGATTGAGCCCACTCAATCAATCAGCATTGGTACCACAGAAGCAGTCAAAAACATACACCTTGCAGAATCTCTGACAGAGGAGGAACGATCAGCATTTATCATTTTCTTTAAAGAACAACAAATTAACTTTGCTTTGTCATATGCCAATATGCCCCAAGTGGATCCACACTTAATCATGCATCACTTGTCCATCTCTCCAAGAGTTAAACCAGTCAAACAAAAGCTACGAAAGATGAATCCACAGGTGGCACTCATGGTCAAAGCTGAACTGAAGAAACTATTAGATGTCGGATTCATCCGACCCATTGACTATGTAGAATGGATTTCCAATATAGTACTGGTATCAAAACCAGATGGCAGTATTAGAATTTGCACTGATTTTTGAGATGTCAACAAAGCTTGTCCAAAAGACAACATTCCTCTGCCCATTATCGACATAATTGTAGATCTCACAGCAGGCCATGCAATGCTCTCACTAATGGATGGTTTCTTAGGCTATAATGAAATCAAAATAGCCCCAGAAGATCAAGATAAAACCGCATTCACCTGTCCTTGGGGAACGTAATGTTGGAATGTTATGCCTTTTGGCTTAAAGAATGCAGGGGCTACTTATCAAAGGGAAATGACAACAATCTTTCATGACATGATGCACACATTTATGGAAGATTACGTGGATGATTTACTAGCTAAATCCTTCACTAGAGCGGAACATCTAAGCATCCTCACAAAGATCTTTGATCGATTGGAGAAATTCCAAGTCAGGCTCAACCCTAAGAAGTGTGTCTTTGGGGTTACATCAAGCAAGTTACTAGGCTACATAGTCTCAGCTAAAGGTATTGAAGTAGATCCAGCAAAGGTACAAGCCATTATGGAGATGCCACCACCAAAGAATATCAGTCAACTCAGATCTCTACAAGGATGACTTCAATCAATCAGGCGATTCATCACTCAACTAGCAGATAAAAGTCTACCATTTAACCATTTACTACACAAAAATGTACCATTCAGATGGGAGACCAAGTGTGTAGAATCTTTTTACCAAATCAAATAGTACCTAATGAATCCACCAGTTCTGGTACCACCAGTCATAAGAAAGCCACTTATCCTATATATCTCAACAACATATATATCGCTAGGGGCACTATTGGCACAAGAAGATCAACAAGGAAAGGAACGAGCCATATATTACATCAGTAGGACATTGAATGGCTATGAACTCAACTTTACATTCATTGAAAAGGCTTGCCTAACAGTGGTCTTCACATCTCAGAAGTTCCGACATTATATGCTAGCACACACAATTAACCTAGTGGCAAAAATTGATCCTCTCAAATATCTACTTAGCAAAGCAGCTCTTACAGGATGATTGGCTAAATGGGTCATGATTCTCAGTGAATTCGACATCCAATACATATAAAGATGAGCCATCAAAGGACAAGGAATTGCGGATCACCTAGCTGAAGCACCGCTACCAGGAAAACAAACTATGGTGATTGAATTTCTGGACAGGGACGTTCTTGCTATTTCTGCCAAACAATGGACCCTATACTTTGACGGATCCTACACACAACATGGTTCAGGTGTTGGCATTCTATTCATCACTCCTGAAGGACACACTATACCAAGATCATATAGGCTTATGTTCCCATGCATGAATAATATGGCTGAATATGAGGCATTGGTTATAGGCATCAAAATGGCCGTCGAATGGAAAATCACAGAGTTAAAGGTCTACGGTGACTCACAATTAGTCATCAATCAGATCAACAATGACTATCAGACAAAGGATGACAAGCTGCTACCCTACAAACGAATGGTGGATGACTTCAAATAATATTTTGTGCACATCACCTTCGAGCAGATACCAAGGTTGAACAACAAGGCAGCTGATGCCATGGCTACTATTGCTTCATTATTACATATTCCAGAGCAACAGAGTCGTTACGAGTTCCTGGTAGATCAACTGTTCTCCCCAGCCTATGACCACTTTGAATCCCATGTTATTTATGCTCTGACTGGTTCAGATTCTCCGTTATATGGACCAATACACAACTACCTCATGAACAATATCTTACCCATTGACCAATCCTGTAGCCAGAAACGTAATTTTATCTGGCAAGCTGCCTGTTATACCCTTACCACTGATACTTTCTACCATCGAGGTCTAGATGGTACTCTTCTTCGTTGCCTTGATCGTAATGATTCTGATCCCGCTTTACACGAGCTTCATGAAGGTATTTGTGGCACACATTCAAGTGGTACTACTCTTGCTAAAAAGCTTCTAAGGATTGGATACTACTGGCCTACAATGAAGAAAGATTCTTACTACTTCGCCAAGAAATGTCCTAAATGCTAGATCCATGGCAATCTGATACACACACCAGCACAGGAATTGCAGCCATTTACAACATCATGGCCCTTTTGTCAGTGGGGACTAGACTTAGTTGGCAAAATTCATCCTTCATCTTCAAATGAACACAAGTTCATTATAACTGCAACAGAATACTTTACCAAATGGATAGAAGCAATTCCTATGACCACAGTAACTGGGAAACAAATGGCCTCTTTTATCCTAAATTATCTGATCTGCAGATATGGTATTCTAAGTTCAATCATCACAGATAATGGACGACCTTTCAAAAACCAAGATGTACAAGAACTATGTGAAAAATTCAAAATCCAACATCGGTTCTCTACACCATACTACCCACAGGGAAATGGTCAAGCAGAAGCATCTAACAAGACAATACTAAAAATTCTAAAGAAAATAGTGAATGATGCAGGCAAAGATTGGCACGTACAACTCAATCCAGCACTTTGGGCATACAGAACCGGCATCTGTACACCTACAGGAGCAACACCATACTCATTGGTATATGGATCAGAAGCCATTTTACCCCTGGAGATAGAAATCCCATCTCTCAGAGTATCTTTGAAAAGTTTAATCTCGAATGAAGAGTATCGAGTTAACCGACTGCAAGAACTTGAACTATTAGATGAAAGACATCAGCATGCTTACACTCATCTCAAAAGATATCAACAATGCATGTGCAGGAGCTACAATCACAAGGTCATCCCTCGCAACTTCAAAATTGGTGATCTAGTCCTCAAAGAAAATCCAAGAAATCAGAAAGATCGAGAAAAGAAAGGGAAATTTGAACCTAACTGGTTGGGCCCCTATGTCATCATATCAGTCTATGGATTAGGTGCCTATCAGCTAACAACTTCAGAAGGAGATGTGCTCAATGAACCAACTAACATCATCCATCTGAAGAAGTACTACACTTGAGTAGTCTAATGCATGGAAAAAGCCAAAACAAGCAAAAAATCAAAAAATCCAGAAAAAGCAAATAACAAGGTACAATAAAAGCAACTAGTGAAAACCTGGTAATAGGCGCTATTGTGAAAGAACGGCTCCTCTATCTATATCCATACCATTTAATCCATATCCATCAACCACTATCGGCCATCGCCTGACACTTAGCACATATCCATTCAGGACATACTTAGCATAGTCACTATCCTGGTCTATCCATATATATCCTCTTACCACATTCCACCATGGCTTAGAAATCACTATACATATTCACATCAAGAGGCACACTCAGCTAGGGGTAATAAATCGTCAAAATTTGCAACACTTTCAAGACATCAAAACTATTTGCAAAACTCAGAAACATTACATCCAAACAACCAAAACTACACTTCATCGCAAAGCAAAACAAAGAAACACAAAAATATCAAGGATGGATGATTTTCTGAAGTACTAAATGTTGCATTATCGCATAAAATCTTGACTATTTTTGCATTTTGAACTTTTTTTAAATTATTGGATTTTCTCCCTTTTCTCACTAAATGCTTCAAAGCTAGAGATCATGAAGGAACTCCAATATTTTCTTAGTCTTCTGTCTGTGAGGCAATCATTTGTACTATGTGAATACTTGCCTCGAGACATGATACATCGAATATCACCGAAGGCATGATTCCACTTCACGCATACAAATCATTTAATCTTGTTTGTTTATACGCAATCTGCACTCTGGTCATCCTGGTTCAATTATACCTTGACGCTTGTCCTATCTTGCAAAATCAAATATCATGTAAATTTTTCTTAGGTCATTATGGTTCAATTGTACCATTATGCTTGTATAAATTTTCAACATATCCCAAAATCAAATCAATGCTCAATGATGACACTTATCTTGAAAGCAAATAACATATGGTTATATCAGGATAGAAAATACAGAATGAGAATGCTCCAAATACAATTAGTTGCATATCATTTTACAATTAGTTGCATATCATTTTACAAATAATTGCATATCATTTCACAATTACTTGCATATCATTATCATACATCTCACAACATATCAACGCATACATCCTGCATCATAAATTTAAGCATTGCATCACCATAAAGTAAAGAAAAGAACACATAGCACATACATCCATGTAACACACCACATGATCAAAGACAATGATGTCGTATATATATATATATATATATATATATATATATATATATCTCAAAAATGATCAAAATGTACAAAATCTGTCGTATCTGTGCCCAGTACAAAGAATAAAATGATCAAAAATACAATGGAGACAATGTCTCTCAAGTATGGCTATCCCCTGACAGAGATGGTCTCGCTCCAGAAGTCCCCACTCCTGGATCTCCAAGGGGATCATGTCTCGATGGCCCTATCACCCCTCGGCTCTCTAACCACGACCCCGTATCTCGAGATCGACTAGATCTCGACTGTGTAAAGCTCTGTACTCGATGATCCCTAGGTACCACAGCCTCATAGTGTCGACGGTAGTACTCCACCTCCTGAGATCTCAAAGATAGCTCTCTCAAGGTGTCTCTCATTGGACCACCCACCGCTGCTCTTTGCACGCTCGCTGCAAGCTCCTCCGCTTGACCCCGCCGCTGTATCTCCATATCTCGCTCAGTGGTCAACTGCACAATCTGTCACTGATATGTCAATAACTATGCCTGTAGCTGTTGTACCATCACCTATAGGGTCCTAATCTTAGCATCCTCCACATGAGTAGGGATCCGGACCTGTAGCGGTACCTGTGCAGGGGTATCCCCTCTCCCTCTGCCTGTCCTCGATGCTGGAGGCGGGAACACATATGTCCTCCTCCTCGGCAATGGTTGTGTCACCTCATCAGTCCCTCCCACTGTAGCTAAAACCTCTCCCACCCTCCCCTCTCCACCTGCTCCAATGGCCAACCCACCTCTCCCTCTGTTCATCACCGCCCATCTAACTGCTCTCTCCAAACCTCTATCTTCTCTCCTCCCTCTACCTCCTCTCCTCCCCTGATCTCCTCTCCCTTGTCGTCCTCCTCCACCATCTCCATCATCTTCATCATCTCCACCTCCCTCGTCATCATCATCATCATCATCAAATGACGGCCGCATCTCCTCTGGATCTGATATCCTCACCACTGCAATCTGGCAAACTCGTCTGTCATGCCCGCATCCAAAATCTCATGGGCATAATCCCATATCTGGCCCACCAAACTGACAAAATCCTCTACTATCGCTGCACTATCCATAGTCGAACCCCAATCTGGTATGTCTTGCCTCCGGCGTGCATACAAACAAGCCCCCTACGGTATACCCTGTTGTCGACCAAACTATCGCAAAACTCAGGTGACCACAGATCTCTCGATCATGAATGGGGTCCTCCCGATCAGGTATCTCGTCATGAAAACATAGGGCATCTCCAACCCGTCCTTCGCCCATACCTCACACCCTATATACGGTTGCCATGTGACCGTATCAATGTCATCCAGCACTCTCCTCCAATGCTCTAGTTTGTCCAGCTTCCACTGGACAACTAGACCCCTGTACCCATAGGCATAGGCACATCCAACAGGCCTATCTTTGTCTGCTAATGGCCTGGCTACCAGAATGTGCTCCTAGCACCATACTTGAAGGAGCGTCACGCCAACTGACAAACTGTCGTAACCCAGGTATACCACCTCATGCAAGTCCCTGTACAGATGGGCTAGAATAGTCGATCCCCATGTGAACCTGCGGCCCTGTGTAACCATGTCCTCTAAAACTAGCCCCCATCCCACAAATAGTCCCTTCGACCTGTGGTTGGGACATAGAAAGCCACCTATAAACCCTGCCAGTACCGATGGAAGCGATGCATAATCCAAGTCCAGGAACTCCTGCCAAGGGATCTCAAATCCACATACTGTCTCATCATGGAATATGCGGCGAAGTGCCTCTATACCGCCCTCCTCTGACTGCTCATAAGGTAGTAGTGAACCTACTACTGGTATGCACAGAATCCTGTAACAGTCCTCTAGCGTGACTGTCATCTCACCCGTGGCAAAGTGGAAGGTGTTCGTGTCACTATGCCACCTCTCTGCGAGTGGTGTAAGTAGCCCCCGGTTCACAGTGAACCGAGGCATATCCAACAGGGACGTCAGACCGCATCTCTCAATAATATCCAAGTCAACCTGTGTCAACCGTGGTATCAAACTCCAAGGCCTAGGAAATCGCTCATGCGACTGAACTACGCCCAATCGCTCCTGTCAAGCAGCAAATCAAGTCCAATATCAGTTTCCAACTCAAAACAAAGATATCAAAATCAAAATCACATCAACAACATGAAACAATTTGCTCATCTACATCAAGTTCAACATCCTATCACTTCATATCAACTTGTACCACAACTCAAGTTATCATAAACCATATCAAAACTTGTAACACAACTCAAGTCTCCAAATAACATAAACTTGTAAAACAACTCAAGTTTCCCACCCATATTAGCTTGTAAAACAACTCAAGTTTCCAACCCATATCAGCTTGTAATACAAATCAGGCTTCACACATTGAACTTAAAACAGAGTGCAAAAACAAATCATGCTTTGACCAAAACAACACATTAATATCTATGCATAACTTGAAATATCGCAAATCAAAACAAGTTATATCAACACTCATATTGGACAAATCAGTAAAAAACCATGACAGCAAAGCACCAATTACACCTATCCTGACAAAACTAGCTTTATCTTATCAAATTTTTTTTATTCACAAATCACCCAATCTCACAAAAAAATTTCTGATGCACTTAAACACATTGTCTATGCGCTAAAATACACCCATGCGCTATGTTGTTTTCTCCACGCGCTAATCTATTTACCCTATGCGCTAGACTGCCTCTATGCGCTATCCTTTTTTTCCAATGCGCCACCCAACCTACCCCATGTGCTAAAACCTATTTATGCGCTAACCTACATCATGCTGACGCTACCTATTTGACCCTATGCACTAGGTCTATCCTACGTGCTAAAACCCCTTACCCATGCGAACCCCTGTAACCCCTATGCACTAGGTCTCGCTCATGCACTACCCTATTGACCTGACGCGCTACCCAATGTTCAACATGTGCTACTCTACCACCATGCGCTAACATAGAACTTTAATGCGCTACACTATTTGTTTTGGACACAACCCTAAATTCAAACGCTATGCGCTACCTAAATTATCGTATGCACTAAATTATGACTTTGACGCGCTAAACCGATAAAACCGAATTTCAAAAATCAAAAACTGACCAAAAATGACAAAATCAAAAATCAAAAAAGGGTCAAAAGTGTTGACTTACTAGTGGTCCATATGCGGCAAGTCTCCGGTACCTCCGAACACACTCAAAACGATGCCTGGAATACGGAATAGGCATTTTGACTTCTCTCAAAAAATCTCTTTCTCCAAAGTCAACAATGCACAAATGAATCAAATCAAAGCAATTTTCCCATTTTATAGGAAAAAAATGAAATTAGAGTTAGAGAAATGGGCATGTAATTTGCTCGCGGTCTCCCTTATACCCTAAAACATGTAAATTATCGGGAGATGAATCAATTTAAACATTTCATATAAACAAAATCATACACACCAAACACAAATCACCAAATCAAATCCAAATTTTCAAAATATTGATTCATCTCCCAAGGGGGCATCACCATCAAATCAAATCTGGGGCACGACTTGAAAATCATAAAAGCAACATAAAATTGCATTTGATCATAAATCATGATAACACATCATTTTCTTTGAAATAACATGTGCACACACGTCACTTCAAAGAGGGGCAAAATGTAGATGTATAAAAATGACCATATTCCTAAATGAATATTTTATGTTCATTTCTCTATTTAATTAAATTCAATTTAATTAAATTACCCGCATTCCTCTATTTAATTAAGTAAATTACTCAATTTATTTAAATTAAATTCACTAGACTTCTTTTTACCATTTAATGAATAATTCATTTTATTCAATTAAATCCCTCCTATCCACTTTTAATTAAATTCAAATTTAATTAAATAGTTTATCCTAAATTGAATAAATTTAATTTATTTGATTTCCCCAATTACAACCAAATTGAATGAAATTCATTTTATTCAATTAAAAATCCTATTATCCCTCCATCCACTTGCAAAATCCTACATCTCCCACTTGCATCCTAAACCCTATTCCTAATTTCTTCTAGACCCTTCTAATCACTTCTAAATTAACCTAACCCATCTTCTAAACTTTGTCACATCCCTAAACAAAGGGAAGTCACTTCTCAAACCCTCAAAGTCTTCAATAACCATTAAAGGCTCCAAGTCTCCAACAACTTTCTCTTACAAACCATTAATGGCTAACTCAACCCTCTTACATGGTTAGAGACTTTTTGCCTAACTTAACCTCCATCCAACCCAAGGGTCTCCTCAAGCATTCATTGCTTTGACCTTAATCATTTGCACAAGAGTTTATCCTTGGATTAAAACTTAATCCAATCGGTAATCTTAACTTAAGTTTGACCCTTACCCTCTAGATAACCATGAGGTCTTCTTAGGCATTTAATGTCTCCAACCCCTTTTCTCAACCAGTCTTATGTTGACATTTGTCACCATTTCATTGGTGCAAATTGCAAACATGGTTTCCCAACTTTCAAACTCAACCCTTGATTAACTCTTTCAATCCTGACCATCCATTGCCCTATTTTTGCTATAAATAGAGCTCTCATCCCTCCATTTTGATCATCCAAGTTTTTAGTATCATACTTATGCTCAAATACATTAAAGCTTTCATATACCATTTATGCTCATCATTTAGCCTCTCTTTAAAAAAGAAATTAATATAATATGCATTTTAGAGTATTTCTATTATCATTAGCTTAAATCATTAACTAATATAGTATGTTAGGATAGTTTGTTTACTAACCTTGTCATCTTATAGTTAGTTTATTGCATTTGTAGCATCATGCATAGCTTAGGATGCATCTCATATTAAATCACCAAAAGGCATCCCTCGTTCTTGCATTTGCCATCCCTAAACCATTTTTCTCAGTGATCTGAGAGCAAAAACATTGGTTTGAGGGACCATGTAAGATAGAGAACCATAGGACCAACCTTGGGAAGCTGAGTGATACTTCATTACTCCATAGCTTGCACCAAGAAGTCCTTTGAGTGTGTGAGAAAGGCTCCATAGAGTTCTAGTTTTTCACATTTTGAGTTCTATCGACCCGGTTTTCCCGCATACAACAGGGTTTCCATGTACAAATGTTTGTGTTATGTGTTGTGGATGTTATTGTCTTTTTGTTTCATGCATTAATCTTTACCGATACTGCCATTAACTGATAAAACTATCTACCGGCATAAAGTTTGCTCTACCGGTATTAAGCATTAAGTATCGTTTAACTTAATTTGGGTTGATTTATTAGACAACTGATTCACCCCCACCCCCCCTCTAAGTTGTCTCCATTACCTAACAACTGGTATCAGATCCTAGTCCTCTTTTTACAAAAGTTTAATAGCTTTAGGAGATCCAATGTCTTCTAACTATTTCAGGAAGAACAATCTGAAACTTGATGGAACTAACTATGGCATATGGAAGATCAGGATGGAGACACACTTGAATTAAATTGGAAATGACATATGGGATGTTAAAAATAATGGCTATACTGCTCCTACTCAAGGTCAACCTAATCCACATACCTTGGCGAAAGATGAAGAAAATGATTGCAAAGCAAGAGAAGCGCTTTTGAATGCATTGTCAGATCAGCAAGTCATGGGATTATCAAACAGATCTACTGCTAAAGCTATTTGGGACAAACTGGAAAGATTGAATGAAGGAGATTCCATAGTAAAAATTGCAAAACTTGAATCCTTCCAGGTCAGGTATGAAAGTCTGAAAATGGAAGAAGAAGAAGAAAGAATTTTTGATTTTATGGAAAGAGTAAATGAAATTGTTTTGGGTATACAATGTTGTGGAGGAACCTTAAGTGAAGATGAGAATGTTTCTAAAGTTTTAAGATCTTTGCCAACAGCATCTAAAATGAAAGTTACTGCTATAAATGAATTGAGAACAATGCCTAATGCATCAGTATCTAGAGACACTTTGGTTGGAAAACTTTTAGCTTTTGAACTTGAGGAATTTGGTCATGTTACTACTAATAAGATAGATCTAGCTTTCAAGGCATCATCATCATCATCTGATAAATCTTATTGGAAAGCCTTCTATGCAAGAGAACTTGAAGAAAGCAGAAGAGAAAATGAAGAACTTAAAGCACTATTTGCAAGGAAAATGCCTAAAGGTCCAATTGGAAGTAAGTATGAAGGTAAAGCACCCTTTAAATGTTTTAACTGTAATAAGATTGGTCATATGGCTTCTAGATGTCTTGATAGACATGCAATATTAAGAGAAGAAGCTAAAAGAACATATAAGCCTAACCCTGACTATCAGAAATACATGTTTAAGAAGAATAGAGACAAATCTTGTTATTGTGTTGATGAAGGAGTTACTGATGATTCTGATGAGGATCCGGCAGAGAATGGATGGACTTTTGTTGCTATAACAGAAGATCAACTGGCACCTACTGTTCAACCGGAAGAGCAGGCCCTGGCAGCTAAAGTTGAAGATAAGGATGAATGGATTATTGATTCAGGATGTTCACATCACATGACTGGTGATAAGAGTAAATTTTTAACCTTTCAGGAATACAATGGAGGTCTAGTAAGATTTTTTAGATGATAAAGCTTGTTTGGTCAAAGGAAAAGGCACTATATCTTTTGATGGTAAGCACAATACTGATAATGTTTACTTTGTTTAAGGTTTGAAGCATAATCTTTTGAGTGTTGGTCAATTAGTTGAGAAAGGATTTCAGTTACAATTCAAGAATGGTAAATGCAAAATCTTAAACATAACTAGTTTGGAAATTGCAACTAGTAATCAGACTAGAGGTAATATCTTTCATTCGAACAATAATGAGAAAGCATGTTTGATTGCACATATTGATGAAAGTTGATTATGGCATTAGAGACTTTGTCATGTAAATTTTGATTGCATTGTGAAAATCAGTACTACTAAGGCGGTAAGAGATTTACCTAAGATTGTTAAACCTCACAATCCATTATGTAAGGAATGTCAATTTGGAAAGCAAGTTAGAGCAACTTTCAAGAGTATTCCAGAAAAGTCTAACAATGTTCTTGACTTAATTCATACTGATTTATGTGGTCTAGCAAGAACTAGAAGTATACAAGGAGATAGGTATTTTATGCTAATTATTGATGACTATTCTAGAATGTGTTCGGTTAATTTTCTCAGGGAGGAATCTGAAGCATTTGGGAACTTCAAACTATTCAAAGTGATGGCAGAAAATGAAACTAACAAGAAAATCAAATGTTTGAGATCAGATCAAGGAGGTGAATTTATATCTAAGGAATTTAATACATTATGTGAAGTGAATGGGATCAGAAGACAGTTATCAGCACCCCGAACACCCAAGCAGAATGAAGTTGTGGAAAGGAAAAATAGAACTATCTTGGATGCAGCCAGAAGTATGATATCAGAAGCAAATCTACCTCTTATATATAGGAGAGAAGCGATCAATACAACAGTTTATACATAGAACAGAGTTCACATCAGAGGTGAAATCGGTAAGACCTCACATGAACTATGGTTTGGTATTACTCCTACTCTTAAATATTCAGAATATTTTGAAGTAAATGCTATATTAGAAGAGATGAGTATATTGGAAAATTTGATCCTAGAAGTGATGAAGGAATATTTCTTTGTTATTCATCTAAGAGAGAGGCATATATATGTTTTAATAAGAGATTGTAGAAAATTGTTGAGAGTGCAAATGTGAAGATTGATGAACAGTTTAGAGGAAATTCAAGGTATACAGATTCTGAACTGGTGATAGAGATAATCACAAATGAACCTACTGTGAATACATTGGTACAGAATGTTGATCCAGTTACACAAGCATCATCTGGAGATTCAATGGTCACTAAAGAACAACAGCAAGTAAAAATACCCAATTATGTAAGATTGAATCATTCCGAAGATCAGATAATTGGAAACAAAATTCAAGGAGTTATGACTAGAGGAAGATTGGAAAATGAAGAGGTATGTCTTATTACTCAAATTGAACCTACATCAATTAATGAGGCATGTGAAGATAAATACTAGATTAAAGCTATGGAAGATGAAATGGAACAAATTGAAAGGAATAACACTTGGTCATTAGTTCCCTGGCCTAAAGACAAAAATGTAATTGGAAGTAAATGGATTTTTTGAAAGAAACTTAATCAAGATGGTAAAGTAATCAAAAACAAAGCAAGATTAGGGTGTAAGGGATATTCACAGAAAGAAGGAATTGATTACAATAAAACCTTTGCACCAGTAGCTAGAATTGAGGCAATCAGACTTTTATTGCCTTTTGGAGCACACAAGAACTATGAATTATATCAAATGGATGTTAAATTTACATTTCTGAATGGAGATCTTTAAGAAGAAGTTTATATTGAACAACCTAATGGATTTTCTTTAACAAATAAAAAAGACATGGTTTCTAGGTTAACGAAAGCTTTATATGGATCGAAACAAGCTCCTAGAGCTTGGTATGCTAGATTGGACAAATATCTTTTGAAGCTTGGTTACACTAAAGGTAATACTGACAACAATCTATACTTCAAAGTGACTAATGATGACATCTTGGTTATTGAAGTTTTTGTTGATGATATAATCTTTGGAGGAGAAGATGGTTTGTGTAAAGACTTTTCTAACAAAATGCAGCAAGAATTTGAAATGTCTATGATTGGAGAGATAAAATTATTTTTAGGATTGCAGATTTCATAGACTGATAAAGGTATATTCCTATGTCAATCTAAGTACTTGAAGGAATTACTAAAGAAATTCGACATGGAAAACTGTAAACTGGTAAGCACACCTATGACTACAACTGATAAATTATCTTTGAAGGATGAATCAACACCTGTTAATCTGACTAGATACAAGTCTATGATAGGAGGTTTACTATATTTGACACAAAAAAGACCTGATATTATAAATGCAGTATGTATTGTTTCAAGATTTCAGAGTTATCCTACAGAAAATCATGAATCAACAGTAAAAAAGATTTTCTGGTAACTGCAAGTCACTACAAATCTTGGTTTATGGTATCCTAGAGATGAAAATTTTGACTTATGTGCATACACAAATGCTAATTGGGTAGGAGATGTGGATGATAGGAAAAGCACCACCGGTGGAGCATTTTTTCTTGGTAGCAGACCAATTTCATGGTTGAGAAAGAAACAAAGTTGTAAAAGTCTATCAATAGCAGAATCTGAATATTTTGCAGCAGCAACTAACTGCACACAGGTATTATGGATCAAACAAATGTTGAAGGACATAAAGGTAAAATGCAAGGAACCTATAACTATTTATTGTGATAATATGGCAGCAATTGATATATCAAAGAACCCAGTATTCCACTCTAAGACTAAACATGTTTCTATCAAATTCAATTTTCTAAAAGAGAATGTTGAAGCAAAAGAAGTGAAATTGATTTATGTGAATACTAAAGAGAAGATTGCAAATATTTTTACAAATTATTTTCCTAAGGAGACTTTTGAATATCTCAGAGAGCAACTTGGAGTCGTACCCCCACCGGTAGAGACTTAGACAGTTGATGTTTGTCATCAACCGACAGAATTAAATAGAGAAATCTTTTTCCAGCTTTGATGAGGAGAGCTACTTCTCTGAGGGAATAGTTGGTATTTTGTATTTGAAACTGGTTTTTGTAATGCTTTGGCATTTGATGTCAAAGGGGAAGAGATTGATATGGAAAAACACATTATCCCTTGGGGAGAGATTGTTACTTTGGGAGAGATTGTTGGAGAGATTGATTACTCTTTGTATCTGTATTTTCATTTCTGGTTAATGATCTCTTTGGGAGATTATTGGTTTTTGGTTTTTGGCATTTCTGTTTTGGCACTTTTATGGTTTTTCCATCTTGTGTTTCCATCAATGCCAAAGGGGGAGATTGTTGTTATTTTGGATATGTTGATATAGTTTTGTCATTGATGTCAACACCTATCATCACTTGTCAACACTTATCAGCACTTGGAGATCTTTGGTTATGTTCACCGGTAAGTCAAATACTTATGCACAGTCACCGGCAGAATATATTGTTCAGTGGCACTTGGAATGACTTGGAGACTACTTGGTTATGTCGAAGACATTATTCGATCACTTGGTTTTGGCAATTTGGTTATTTGTTTATTCGGGTTTGCATATTTGTTGTTATCGGCAAATAGGTCTAGGATAAGCACTGGCAGGCATATCTATTCCAGATCAGCATGACACGTTATGGAAATGATTTATTATTATTGTAAATGCTTTGAGCTGATATCATGCATTAGATATTGATTTATTTTTAATTTATTTTATTGTAATATCTTTTAGTGAGCCGACCTATTCAATTGGTCTTAGGTTATGGTATAAATGTAAGATGTCATTTGTGAGATTTATATGCGATTGGGAAAAAGAATTGTAATAAAGTATATGCAAAAATAAGCAGAGCTATACACATAGACATCATTTGAAGGTTGAAGGAAGGTTTTGTGAAGGCAATCAAAACTAAACCAGTACTGAATCCAGCATATGAAGATGCTATTTTATGCAGTACATTATCATTGGATTTAACCATCCAATTGTAGTCAATGTGACTCTCATTTTGTGATTGAGCAGTGAGCTCTAGGCAGCTAACCTTTCTGTATGTGTAGAATCCATATTGTACACACATACTATCTACAGTAGTATCATTTGATTGTGGGTAAGGCTTCCCACCATGGTTTTTCCCATTATAGGGTTTCCACGTACAAATATTTGTGTTATTTGTTGTGGATGTTATTGTCTTTTTGTTTCATGCATTAATCTTTACTGATACTGCAATTAACTGATAAAATTGTCTACCGGCATAAAGTTTGGTTTACCGATATTATGCACTATGTTTTGGTTAAGTTAATTTTGGTTAAATTTATTAGACAACTGATTCACCCCCCCCCCCTCTCAGTTGTCTCCAGGACCTAACAGTAAAAGTGTGAGAAAGGTTTGGAAATGTTTAGAGGGTTTTTTAGGGTGAGAGTGGAGTGTGTGGACATTTTCCTAGGGTTTTGGAGCCTAGAAAAATAAAACAAACACCAAATAGTATGACTGTCCCATAATTTATGCATGGTTGTCCCAATATGACAATGTTGTGAACCTTTCTTGTTTATTGGGTTAAATAAGTGTTGGTAGGTTTCTTTTGATTGGAACTTGTGGTCAAGGGTTGTAGGGATCCTATTAAGTCCTTATAAGTCTATTGGAGCATTGGAGAGTGGAGAGAATCCCCTAATACATGACTGTCCTAAACATGTTATGTTACCCCAACATGGGAGTTGGTTGTCCTAAAACAAAGGATATAGTAGTAGGGTTTTTTGTGTATTCATGGGGGGATGGGTGGGTAGAGAAGGTATTTTGTTACATGTTTAATAAGCCTTGAAGGCTTGACAAAGGTTGTGTGTGTGTTTGAGAGAATTCTAACACATTGTGAGTTGGTATGTGATGAAAAGGAGTATTATTTAAGGGGCAGTCCTAGTTGAGTCACAATATGAATTTTGAGGGTGTTTGTGAGTTGTGGAACAATATTTTGGGGTAAAGAAGGTTATATATGTGTGGAAGGATGGTTGAGTGTGGTTGGGTAAGAGAATGAGAGGCTTGAGTGGGTTTGAGCTATTGAAGCCTAGTGAGTAGTTTGTGAAGTTAATGAAGAGTTTCACCTATTGAGTTGGTGAGTTGGGAGAAGGATCTCCCTAGCTGGTTAAGTTTTTTGGATGCTCTGCATCAAACATCAAGGTACAACCTTTTTGAAAAAATATTATTCTAGGGTCCTTATGACAACACCCACAAAGGCATCATTAAGTACCATATGAGCCTTTATACTTATCTTTAGAGTCAATTGAGGGTAGTGATTAGACACTCTAATGTTAGGGTCAATGAGTGATCCTCTCTTATTCAATCCATGATATGTAGCTTGGGGAGGTAACAAATAAACCAAGTATAAGGTCATGTAGAACCTTGGATTATTTTTTACCTAAACCAATTATTCATGTAAGTTGTCACTAATCATCTTGTCCTAGTCAATATATTCTCTTCGTACCACAATGGTCTTGATGAAGAGGACCATCCATGGCCAAAACTATTAAGCATCTGGTAGACCAACCACCCTACTTAGGAGGTAAACATATCTCTCACATCAATACATAGAAGGATCCCTTGGATGATTTCCATTTCTCTAGTTGTTTCCCTTTCCTAGGCTTTTCTAATAATTGCTCATCAATGTAAGTCATGGGATTTATATACTCTTTGTAGTATCTCTCCCCATTAGCCACTATGGCCTTAGCATAGTGATCATGTGCTAGGATGGAAAATACCTTCTTAATAGAATCAGGTGAAATATCAAATATTACTTCCCCTAATAGGGCATATATACTCTTCTCTCCTTTGCTTTGTAGTTTCTAGCACAAGTTGTTGTCAAGTCTGATGATTGAAATGAGACAAGGGAAGCTTGCAACTAGTACTATTTTATACCCGACCAAGGATGTAGCCTAATAAATCCCTTCATTTGGACTGGATATTCTCTAGATGAACTAACTGAAATCTATGTATCCCACATTGATCTTAGTGATGTTCCCTTTCACAAATACTAGGTTGGTAGGGGGAAGGTAGCTGAGGTATTTGTAATTCACTGGTATGACTCTCTCTTGAGACATCACACTCTTACATGAAAATAAAGCAAGTTAATAACTCATTAAGAATAATACTACCAAAGCATTGATTATTCACTAATTTTCATATTGCATTACTTATTGAAACCAAAATTAAAACTATATCTAGCACTAATAGTTACAGCCTGCTACAAGTCATATGACTGACTACACCTTTATTAAAGATATTTTGGTGATCAAGGATGAGGCATCCCTGAATCCCCTTAAATATAGGTGCTCGGATAAAGCTTCGAGGTAGGGGATGGTACATCCACAATCCCCTTTTTATACCCTATACCCCTAATGCATAATGCCCAACAAGCCAAGGCTTGTCAAGGGTCAAGGCCAAGGCTAGGGGTGGCATATGAATATTCCTTCTAAAAAACATATTTCTTGATCTACACCTCCAAAAAACATAGTTATTATTATTTTTCTATTTGCCTCTCTATCACATTTGTTGGTGTAAATAATTATTCATCATGGATATTATTACACCTTACTTAAGTTTACTTAGGAAATGCATTTCATAGTAGTTTGGGTATGAGACACTTGGGTTTTTGTGTCACATTGGGATAGTGTGTGTAGGAGAATTTCCACCTTTATGGTGTTGATCTTGTTACTACTTTATCACATCCACTTATTGTGGAGTGATAATTCCACCTTTGGTGGGTGATCCACCTCATGTGGAATATTTTATTGTTTCTCCTACCTACCACACCTATTCTCTTTCTACCCTTCTTTCTTATTGAGCCACATATCATGTTTGTGTGCTCACATATCCATATAGCCTTGCCTATATATGTAGGCTCATATTCATTGTATGTAATAATGATTGATGATCCAATTGATCACATTTTGCATCATGATAGAATACAATTTATTCCTATAATCTATTTTGTTCTTTCTTATTTGTGCTTTCCATTGCCTCTAGATATTGGGAAAATCTCACATGGTATCAGAGTCATTAGAGTGTCATTGGTTTGCCAATTGAGAGAAATTTGATGCTATTTGGGGTTGTGTATTTTGGAGCTTTCTATTGCAGGTTATTATTGAAGCTTGATGGGTCAAATCTGAGGTTACCATTGGAATGAGGAGGTCCAAAAAAGTTAGTTTTGTCTTTTGTTTCATCCAAATCGGACTTCGGAGGCCAAATCTAGAGGCATTTGAAGTTTGAAGCTCCGACGAAAATTTTCCAGAAATTATAATTTTGCAAGCAATTTTCAAATAGTGATATCTCACCCATCCCGACTCCTTTTTTTGAGCAATTTTTTTTGTTTTGGGGTAGAATTTTGTGATCCGTACAGTGGTCCATGAGTTTTCTGATTTTTGGATACGGGTTTTTTTGAAATCGTGAAATCTCAATTTTACAACTTTGGAAGCTTCGTTTAGGCTCATATGGACTCCTTTTTTGACAGTGCATAATTTTTTGTCTAATTTCATAATATGCCATTTGTTTGCAGTGATTTTGAGTAGAAATTTTACTTCCAGTATTTGGTCATTTTTTGGCCTATTTAGTACTTGTATTTTGCTTGGATCTCAGTTTAGATCACTAGCAGTATTTGTTGAAGTCTCTTATATCTCATTTTGAGAATTTGTAAACTTTAAATCAGAAGTCCACCTTGCCTTGTTTTTCAAGTGGCCCATTGTACATGCACTAAGTATAAAGTGTCAAATCATAATTTTGGGGGGTTTCTTGATTGAGTAATTTGGGGGGGTGTCTTTTGTGATTGTGCCTCTCTCTATCTTGTGTTCCTTCCTTTTTGTTGCTATGGTTTCTTCTAAGTTTCCTCTCTTAACTCCTCATAATCATGCTACTTGGAAAATTGATGCATGGAGTAAACTTATGGAAAAAAGACTAACTCATTATATTGATGGAACTATTGTTGCTCCTGCTAATCCTAAGGCTGATCTAGTTGGTCACTTGGATTGGCTCACTAAAATTATCATGGAAATTGGTACCTTAAGAAAGTATGTATCAAAGGATCTCATTTTTTATATTGAGAAATGTACTCTAATCAAGGATGCTTGGCAAAATTTTCAAGACTTGTATTGTCAAGTTGATGAGATTAGGGGATATCAAATTGATAGTGATCTCACCATGTTAGATCCCTATAACTTTGATACTATACAAGATTATATCACTAAGGCAAATGAGTTGAGGGCACAACTCAAGGATTGTGGCATTGATAAGAAGGATACTCAATTGATCTTCAATTTGATGGGCAAACTTCCACAAGAATATGCAGCATTTGTTTCTAGTTTCCAAACCCATAGGATGACAATGGGTTCAAGCTACACAATGCCTAAATTTGATGCTTTCGCTGAAATGTTGATGATGGAACAAACTAAGTTGATAAGAATGGGCATTCTTAAGGCTTCTAAGTCTCAAGCATTAGTGGCAAATCAAGGAAACAAAAGAAATCAAGGAAAGGACAACTCCAAAAAGAGAAATGATAATTAAAGCCTAAGGACAAAGCATCACCTTCTCCACAACAAGGAGATTCATCCTCTTCCAAGAGGGACAATTCACCAAAGAGGGAGAGACCTACTTGTGCCTATTGTAAAAATTTTGGTCATGAGGAGTGTCGTTGCCATTCTAAGAAGATTGATGAGCTCACATATATCCTCAAAAAGCATAACATTGATTTTCCTAGTGTCTACAAGAAGGAGGATTCATCAACTTCCACTTCCACACATTCAAAAAAAAAAGGGAAAGCATTCATGGCTTCTACAAGTGGTAAGACTCACTCTTTTGGGACAAGAAAAGGAAAATTTATTTGTACTACTACAAGTCATGATTTAGGGAGATGGCTTCTAGATTCAGGGGCTTCTCATCATATGGCATCTTTGCAGTCTATGTTCTCTACATTTGAGCCTTGCACCATGCCACAGATTTTGATGGGAAATCATACATACATGGATGTGATTGGGAAAGAAACAATTACCATTAGGGATAACTCCTTCAATGATGTGTTCTATGTACCCTGCTTCACAAACAATCTCCTTTCCATCTATCAAGTCACACATGGCGCAACTAAGAGAATTGTGGAGTTCACACCTGAGTCAGTTTTTATTAGAGACTTGGAGACTCGAGCTATCATTGCGACTGGGGTGGTTGATCATGCATCTCGGTTATACTCCTTTTCAAATTTTGTTGATGATGATGTTTTCACATATGATGATTCTATACATGATGATCACACTTCTTGTGGTTCATATTTTGAGGACAACTTTGGGTACTTGAACTTGGGGATTCTCACATGTGACCCCATTCTTGAGCCTTGTGTTTCATCTCCTCCTCTTGATATCACATCACCTATTGTACCTGATGATGTAGATAGTGCAACAGTTTTTCCTTCTTGTGATTCAGTGCAGCAGGATATTCCATGTCTTTTAGCTTCAGTTTCATGAGATGAGTACTTGATAGACATTGCAGGTTTGTTTGTGGAGTCCTACATTGTAGATTTGGGAGACATCATTGCTGATATTCATCTTCTCTTTGATGAAGATGATCCTTCTTTGATTGTTGCAAAGGAACACTCTGGCCCTCTTGTTCATTCTCTACATGATCATTCTTTTGAGGTTGATATGATTGTGGATACCTATGTACAATAGTTGGAGGAGGTCTCTTTATGCTTAGAGGAGACATGTGAGTCTTTGGGACTTGTTCTAGATTCATCTCCACTAGATCTTGGAGTGCCTTTTTCAGCAGTGTGGAGCATTTTACCACCTTTGGATGGGGTATCTTTCAGCATCGACATGGGGACACTTGAGCAGTTTTTCAGAGATTCCATTAATCATGAGTTTTTTTCATACATCTTTCATTAATTATTGGGGAGACTTCAAGGATACATCTTTGGTTTTGTTTCTTCCTAAGGGGAGGAATGTTGTTTGACGTTCATGGAGCGGTTTCTTCATTCATCATCGAGCTTCTATCATTGGTGCAGATTCTACATTGAGGGGGGGATACCTCACTTCTCTTCTTCTCTCATATGGGGGGGACTTTTTCCTCACATGGGGTTTTGTTCCTCACATACTTCTATGAGATTTCTATTGTATAGTTTTCATCTCTCTTTTGGGGGAGGGTTTTTTCCCATTGGGTTTTTCTCTATTTCCCCGCTTTGTGAGAGATTTCATTGCATTGGTTTTCTTGCATTTGCATTTTTACATGGGTACCTAACATGGCCTTGTAGCCAAGACCCATCTTGCATTGCTTATTTGCATTGTAGACTTAAGTGCATTCCCCTAAGTTGCACTTAAGGGGGGGTGTTGGTGTAAATAATTATTCATAATAGATATTACTACACCTTACTTAAGTTTACTTAGGAAATGCATTTCATAGTAGTTTGGGTATGAGACACTTGGGTGTTTGTGCCACATTGGGATAGTGTGTGTAGGATAATTTCCACCTTTTATGGTGTTGATCTTGTTACTACTTTATCATATCCCCTTATTGTGGAGTGATAATTCCACCTTCGGTGGGTGATCCACCTCATGTGGAATATTTTATTGTGTCTCCTACCTACCACACCTAATCTCTACCTACCCTTGTTTCTTATTGAGCTACATTTCATGTTTGTGTGCTCACATATCCATATAGCCTTGCCTATATATGCAGGCTCATATTCATTGTATGTAATAATGATAGATGATCCAGTTGATCACATTTTGCATCTTGATAGAATACAGTTTATTCCTATCATCTATTTTGTTCTCTCTTATTTGTGATTTCCATTGCCTCTAGATCTTGGCAAAATCTCACAACATTCATCAATTTGTTATTTTTTCATGGTGATAGAATAGTAATATCTTATGTTGATTCAATTAAAGGTTTGGGGAACATGAATAATTCTAGTCTAGGGTTTAATTTACTAAATCTCTAAGTAGTAATTTCTTTGTGCCAAGTGTACCCTGACCAAGATTGAACTAAAAGATAAAAATCACAAACCCTACCTTTCTCAAACCAATATAAACCTTGGGAATGCACAAAACTAGAAAGGGTCAGAAAAAAATAAGCCCTAAAAGCTATATCCGTGAATTGTGTAGTGATGGGGAGAAGAATCTCTGTGAGTCTACACCAAGAAATGAAATGAAAAAAAACAAATGAAGGGAGTAGAAGCCTATAGGGTCTTCTCTAAACACAAGACAAAACAAAACCACAAAACAAGGAGAAAATAAAGAAAAACCAAATCCTACTTGAACCCCAACTCGCGAGACTCTTGATGTCTAACACTTGAGGATAGAATTCTTAGGTCAATTGCACTGATCTCAAGGGATGAAAATTTGCAAAGGAGTTCTTAGAAGGTCAAAGGATCTCAAGAAAAATGAATTCAAAGTTCATAAATGAGAATTTCAAAGTCACTTTTATAGGTGAAAGGAGTGACATCATCAAATGTTGGGTGTAATTAATACAAGAAGGTGGTAGGTAGGAAGACTAAACACCTTTTAGGGGTCACATATTGAGGTTTCAAGGGTTAGACATTGTTATGTGATCCCTGACTCCCCAATACCCGATCCTCGAAAGGAAAGCACCAAAAGTTGGAAATAGGGGATGGGACATCCCTGATGCTTGAATCTTGACAAATAGACAAAGGAAAGGTGGGTATCAAGGGTTAGGGCATGCAAAATCTTTCCAAGTGATGTGAGACTTGTTGGCATTTGGCATTATAACAGACAAGGAGAGATTGTTGGTATTTCAATAAGGATATTGAGAAGGTTGCTGATGATTATGGATAAAACTGATTAAGGATGTTTACTGTCTTAATATTATTATTTTATCATTGATGTCAAGAAATTGATTTTCTAATTCAGTATGATTTGATGAGTATAAAGATGTCGGTAAAAGACACAGAAAGAATATGATGGATAAGGGGAGAAATAAGTTATTTAATGGGCAACTATTATCGAGTTAGACAATGATGAGATCATGATGATTAGATTGTTTTGATATCCTACATCTGTTATTAATTGAAAGGTTAATACTATACTATGTTACCAAGCAAAGAACTAAGTCGGTAAACCCTAAAGAACCTAGTCAGTAAACCCTAAGGTTATTGCTATCGGTTAATGAAGGCAGAATGTCTACTGAGTGAAGTTTAGTATTTACCGAGTTGCAACCGAGTAATAACAGAATGCATTAAATGATTACATGCATTATTTAATGAAGGAAGTTGATGAGCAGGCTATGATTAAATGATTGGTATGCCGTGAATGAAGTTTGTTAAAGAATCTATGGCAAAGGAAAATTGGCAGGAAGATCTACAGCTTAGATTGAACCGCAATACCCTAGCACAAGTTCCAAGAAATATATGCAAGTTCCAAGGTGGGGTAAAACATTTTCAGATCGAAGTATACATTGAACCTGATCAAAGTTTAAAGATCTGATGGCTATGATTGATCATGGGAAATGTGATCAAGGAGATTAAGCGATTGGCAAATTGTTTATAAATAGGGAACTGTTGATGAACAATGTATGGGTGCAAGTGCATGCACAGGGATGCTACATAGTGATTACCGAGCACAGAAGATTGAAGTGTCTATATTGTATTGAGAAAATAAGAATCTACTTTAGCATTTTAGATGTGAAGTTGCAGATAGATTTTTATTACTGTTATTTTGTGAAGTGACAGAAAATCTCTTAACTTAGTGGACTTAACAGTATTATTTGTAAAACCCTCTAGCAAGGTGACATTCAGATTAAGTGTTTGAAATCCTTTAACAAGGTCACTTCTAACAAGGTGAAGATCCTAACAGATCTGAGGGAAATCCCTTAACTGGGTCACATCTAGTAATGTGTGTAGACACCTAAAAATGGTCAACGCCTGCGAAGTCATACTTTAACATTTGCGCATTGCCTCATTTTAGGTTTTTGCGTCGCATTAACATTTTCTCCTATGTCACGCACTTGGTCTTTATCATTTGCGAGCATCGAGTCATTCTTCTACATTCTTCATTTATCTCGCTCTCGAATTTGGTCTTGTCAACAACAATCTCCAGTCATGATCGATCTTATCTTATTGCATCAATGTGCATGCTCATTTGTCATTATTTTGGACATCGTCAATCCTAATTAGGGTTTTGTCCTCCTGTCAATCTTGTGATCGATTTGTCATCGATCGTTGTCCTCTTATCAATCTTGTCATCTGGCGATTGATTTATCATCAATCCTTATCATTTTCAATCTTGTCGTTTAACGATCGATTTGTCATCGGTCGTTGTCATGTTCGATTTTGTCATTTTGCGATTGATTTGTCATCAATCATGGTCATTTTCAATATTGTCATTTTGCAATCTATTTTGTCATCGATTCTTGTCCTCTTGTTCGATCTTGTCATTTTGCGATCGATTTGTCATCGATCGTTGTCTATCTCAATTATGTCAATTTGGATCAATTTGTCATTGTTCCTTGTCAATTGGCGCATTTTATCAATCAAATCATTTTATCACATTGGTCCTTTGTTAATCAAAATCATGATCAAATCAATTATCTTTCATCAAGACCTAATTCATCTTCTAGGGTTTCGTGATTTAATCATTTAACTTGGTTTGTCATTTCTTCCTCTAGGTTAAATTATTTATTTATCCTAAGTCTTCTTGTCACAATTAAATGTTCATTTAATTGGCTAATTATTCCTCTTTGTGAATTAATTAATAAATGATAAATTATTAATTAATTTACCTAATTTCTAATTTCCATCAATTTCTTAATTCCTAAATTCTTAATTCTCTAATTTCTTAATTTTCTAAATTCTTAATTTCAATTTCCTCCTATTTCTCTCCTAAATTCATGGAAATGACATAGAAATTTGTCATAAATTGTCATAAATCCTTGCATAGAAATTTGTCATAAATCTTGCATAGAAATTTGTCATAAATTGTCATAAATCCTTGCATAGCAATTTGTCATACACATGTCATAATTTTGCTATTCTTGATTTGAATTTCCATTCGAATCATTATCATGCTAATTTGATCATTTCTCCAATTTGTCTATAAATTGGATGAATTTCTTCAATCAAACCCCTAATCAGATTATCGAATTTCTAATCAATCACATTTCGAGTACTCTTGATCAATAATCTTGTCTACTTGCTTTCAATTATGTGTATGCACTTGTAGGTGAAATCCACAACCAAACTATTTGAAGAGGAAAGAAGAACAATGGAGCTGCATGAAGGAAGCATTTGGATTTACCTCTTGTTTGCATAATCTTTTTGAATGTTTCAATTTTCATGTCTCTATTGAATGTGTTTAGGATAGATTGTTGCAATGTGCTTTCGTGATTGAGCTAATGATTAGTATGTTTATATTGTTTGTGATGATTTCCTATTTCCTAACATACATTAATTGGTGAACCCGATAAGAACACTAACCATCTAACCCCTTTATGGTGTTTTTGAGTGCTTTCAAGTTGATTTGCAGGCCAAAAACCCAAAAATAGGGTCGTGCAGGGTTTTCTGGAGACTTCTGCACCTGTGTGAAGCAACTTGTGCCTGTGTGAAGCAAGTTGCGCCTGTGTTGAAGACATTCTAGGCCTATGTCCTGCATTCTGCGCCTGTGTCCTACATTCTATGCCTGTGTCCTGAGTTCTGCGCCTATGTAAAGTCCAGAACAGAGGTAAAAATGCAGTGTTTTACTTGAAAATTGTCTTGATTTTGCATTTTGTTTTCTGTGTTTTGGTTTTTGGTACTAATTATCTATGCAGAATCTTGGCATACGCATGGCAAAGACAAAAAATCAAACTACTAACATGTGTTATGCAGAATCAATAGTCAAAGAATAAGCATCTCAAACTTCTAACTTGGGTTTTGCAGGTTGCCTTGGAGAAACAACTAAACTTGGTGTTTGTTATTAATGTTTTAGGCACCTAGTGATTTTTAAATAAGTTGGAATGAACATATTTTTACTTTGATTGTTGAGTGTGACATTGGAGTAGGAGAGTATGCTCTCATCCTTCTTAGGGTGATCAGAAATCCAGATCTTCGATACCATGCTTGTGTCTTTAATTGTTTGTCACCTTTAGAGGGCCTGCCTTCCCGACCACTTTTCTTTTGCGAGCAAGTGATAATCATGAGAAGGGAATGACCCAAAGTGAGTATGGCTAGAATACCTTGGCATTCTAACTCACTATAAAAAAATACCTGATGAGCGAAAGCTTTGAAGGAAGTGTTACGTGGGAATTGCAGTTACTTGGGAAGTGATGACCCTTGGACTCTTTCTCATATCAACATCTAAGTAGGACCTCACGGTCTAAATCGTGCTTGCGCGACTACATTTGTTTGGTATCTTGATGGGCTTAATGTCTCAATCATGCTTGCGTGACATCAAGGAGTAACACTTAACAGAAATCCTTACTAAACACCTTGTTTTTAGAAGCCAAAAACCCTTCTAGTTTCTTGAGAAGGACAAATTCGGATACTTGGAAGAGATACTAAGTTTGCCATGGGGAGATTTCCATGGGGACTGATGCTTGGCTGCCCTGAGAAGTGAGTGCTATGGAGGGGAGCCTGTGGGGTCAAGCATCTATGTATTCTCCTTGAATCCCATAATGAGTCTACCTCTCAAGTACCTAATGTCCTTGCCTACCATAAGAAATGTGGGAATGAGCATGATTGTCTTGAGTCTATGTTAAAATATCTTGTCTTATTTACTTGTCAAAAGTTTAATTGCATCTCATTTCAAGAGCAAAGCAAATTGATCCAACATAAGATTAAACACAAGAGACATTCATCCAACAAAGGTTCAACAAGATTCAAAAACTCATCTTCAAACATGGTTGTCAAATATTGTTCAAAATCTTGTCTCAACAAGCATGTCACTTACATTTAGGTTCATCCTAAGTTGCATTTTGCAAAGTTCATTGTCAAGTACCAAGGTTAGGTTTCACCTAAGTCATACTCTTTTCAATAAGGGTCATCCATTTGCATATGTCCTCTTGCATTAAAGTCATACCATTGTCATACATTCATATTTGCATACCCTAGGTCTCTTCATTAAGCTTAGGTCATTATCATATCATATTAGGTCATTTGCATAGTAATTGTCCCTTTGCATATAGTGTCAAAACTAGGTTTTGTCATACTTGAGTAATCCAAATCTTTGATAAACCCTAAGTCATTGTTAGGAAGTCTAGACCTTATCAAACCTTTTGTCCTTTTGTCATCCATGTCATTTTGTCAAACCTAGCTTAGTATCCAATCATATAGGGGAGACTTTGTCATTTGTCCTTTTGTCACTTAAGTCCTTTTGTCCTTTGAGGTCTAGATATCATTCCAATTTCCTAAGGGTCCCTCTCTTAGATTTGCATTCAAAAGTTTGTCAAAATCTTCAAAAACAACCAAAAACATAGATTGCATTTTCATCTATTCAAGTTTGCATTTAGTTGTATAGCATATATTACCCTTGAAAAAATTCCAAAAATATTGCATTTGCATAAGTGACATGCCAGTTGAGACAAGATCAAAATCTAAGAAGATGGGCGAACCAACGTATCAACCCATGGACAACATAGCAAATTCGCAGTTTCAAACTAGTCAAACAGCACAAATTGAAGGTTCATCAAACACATCTCTACCACCATATGGAACGGTTCAACTTGGACCACCTCCATTATATGAACCAGTGTTTGTACCTATGAAACCAGGACATGGGAGTGTTCCACCAACTCCAAGAGGAAGTGCGCCTTTCAATTTGAATCAACCACACCTGCAACATGACATTCAGACTCAAACATTATATGAAGAACAAACCCTCTCACAAGGATTTGGTTCAGATCAAGGCATTCAACAAGAAATGAATACAAATGTCCAACCAGATTCTTCATCCGATTCCGATGCTTCTGATGATGTTGACATGTTCCTTCAAGATCCAAAGATAACAAAAAAGATGGATAAGTTCTTGAACAAGGTCTTTAAGATGTTTCCACAAAAGTATCTTAACATGATGAGTAATGTGACCTCTTCAAGTGACCAAATCAATGTGCAAGAACAACAAGGTGGTGAGTTGTTAAGTTTCTCCCTGCATCCAAATGAAGAAAATGCACAACAAGCAACTCAACCTACATTGATGAGTAAACGTGCTTCAAAGGCATTGACAGCGACCATTCCTCAAAAGTCACCATTTGAGACAATAAATAATCCACTATTCAACACAACACCTGTAACACAAGATCAAATGACGAACACACAAGTATTCACAGCTGTCCCTCAACAAGAAGTGGTTCCTTACATGCATAAAGTTGGATCAAAATCTAAGATGCAGGAAAGCTTCACAACTGGAATGCCTAATGTCACCAATGTCCAAAATAATTCCACGATGCAACAGAGTTCTTATGTCTCGTTAAGTTCAATATCTTTGCCAAACACTATTGCGACAAATCCTTCGATAATGGTGACACAAAGAGCTATAGATAGTGGTTTGCACCAACAACAATTGTTGCAACAATTGAGTAATATACAAAAGGTACAATCGAATGTGCAAACAAGCAATGTACCACAACAACAATTTCGCATTCGACAACAAATTGCAGCACCTTCCGCACCATTACAAGTTAATGCAAACTTGTAACCATCACAATGGATTGGACAAACAACATAGCAATTTAATGCAAGTGCTATATCCCATCCTAAGGAGAAGAAACGAAAAGCACCTAAGCAAAGTTTTCTACAAATGATGGGATATACACCACGACAACAATTGGCACAAAGTCAACAAATTCCGATCCGTCAGCCTCAACACCAACATGTGCCACAATACGTGCCAAGGCAAACAAGCTATCCTACTTCACAACCGCAATTGGCACCTATGCAATATCAACAACCTACTCAATTGCAATATCAACCTAGGCTCCAAGAAGCACAACAACAAGGTCAATATCAAGGCATAGCACAACCGCGACAACAAGCGATTTACCAAGAACTTTATACGTTGGAGACACCAAAAACGGCCATTTCAGAGTATCAACAACCGATCGGAAATGCGATGTATCGACAAAGAATACCAACTGGGATTAATGATGGACCTCCACAATCTGATACAATTGTGCAACAACTTGAGAAGTTGCAATGAAAAGTTGACGCATTAGAAACTAAAGGAACAAAGAAGTTGTATACAGATCAAGATTTATGTCCTAATCCTTTTGACAAGAGTGTATACATGCCTCCATTCCCTAAGCATTTTGAGGCACCTAATTTTGAGAAATATAAAGGGAATGGTAATCCAAAAGATCATATTCGAGCATTTTTCGCGGCATGTACTGAAGTAAGCTATGAGGAGACATATTTAATGCAATTGTTTGCACGAAGTCTCACGGGACAAGCTATGGATTGGTATTCACATCTGCCAGGAAATATAAAGACTTGGTCTGAATTGGCTCAAAAGTTTTTATCTCATTTTGCGTTCAACATCGACAGTGATGTGACCATGTCAGATTTATGCAACACCAAGCAAAAGCAAGGTGAATCATTAGTGACTTTCTTGCAATGATGGCGAAGCTTGTATAGTCATTCATCTCTCGATATACCCAAAGAGCAACAAGTGAATCTGTTTATCCAGAATTTGGTCCCAGAAATGATGTATGAGCTAAAATTGAAAAGTCCCAGTACTATAGAGAAACTCATTAAGAAAGGAATGAGCATTGAAATGGCTCTGGTAGATAAAGGAATTATCAAGCTCAATAAATACAATGACAATGCCAATTATTCGGGAGATAGAAATAGATTTTGATATAAGAACAAGAATGTCACTAATGATGGAGTTGTTGATGCAAGAGCGGTGAATGCAAATCAACCCCCATTCACGATCAAGAAGTTGAGTGTTCCTAATATGTCAACTATGGCACAAAATCAAGTGCCAATGAGCAATGTTACTCAACAGCCGCAATACCAACAACATGCTCAACAACAGCATACTCAACAATATAATCAACAACAAGGCCAACAGCAAAACCAGCAGCACAAACCCTTCCGATCGCGAGATGGGCCTCCTCGACAATTTACGCTATTGGGAGAGCCTATTGAATTAGTAATGAGACAATTGATACAAGCAAAATTTATTAAGCTACCAGATATCAAGGCAGAACAAGCGGTAAAACCGCATTGGTGGAATGATAATGTGTACTGTGAGTATCATCGGTCCAAAGGACACAAAACTGCATCATGTTTTCAATTGAAACACATGATTCAAGATTTATTAGAGCAAGGAGTAATTGAGGTAGATCCACCCCATCCGACCTCTAACACTGATCATACTATTTTCAAAACTCCTTTGCTTGATCATGACAAGGGTAAAGCGTCTTCTTCCAACTCTGCCCAAACAACAAATTATGCAAATATTGGTTATAACAATGTCATTAATTGTTTTCATGCATCAAATGAGTATGTTTCCACCCTGAGAATAAAGGAACAAAATCCTACTTGTGCAGTCACCACTCGTAGATCCAAAATAGTCCTGAAAGGAGCTCCTGCAGCTCCTCCCAAGCCAACTCCTGCAAGCCAGTATAATCTCTTGGATCATCTAGGAAAGACACCTCCACAAATATCAATCCTTGAGTTATTGAAAATGTCTCCCATGCATCGTGCAGTCCTGGATAAAGCTTTAATTGAGTCCACTGTCCTGACAGATATTGATGTTGACCAGTTTCAAGCCCCGGATTGGACATTTAGTTGTTTCCCAAAATGTCGCATTTTCTAACAATGATATCTCACCTGATAAGCTCCCTCACAATGATCCTTTACACCTTGAAGTCTTTGTTCATAACTGCAAAATCCGACGAGTCTTGATAGATGGTGGAGCAGGTCTTAAAATTTGTACTTTGAGAGTGGTTATTGGCCTTGGATATACAGAAAGTGACATTGATGCTTCAAAAAGAATAACAATTAAAGCATATGATGATGTTGAGCGCCCATCCAAAGGGATAATTACATTGCCTATTAGAGTTGGTCCAGTGACAGAAAATACTTTCCTGCAAGTCCTAGACCTTGATCTCCCTTATAATATGATCCTTGGTCATCCATGGATCCATGCAATGAAAGCAGTTCCATCCACCTATCATCAATGTTTAAAATATCCTTACAATGGAACTGAGATAACAATTCTGGCAGATCCTAATCCATTCCAATTTTGTGTTGCACTAAAGGATACCCCTCAGCAGCAAGTCCCAGTCAATAGAGAGGCCAAATCACATAACTATGTGGATCCTAATCAATTGTTAGATGTTGTCAAAGGAAAATTGAAGATACAAGACCAAGGATGTGGAGAATATTCAATGGATCAAACATTCCTCATCGGGAATTTGCCAATATCTCCAAAATCATATGGCAAACCGCATTTATTGCAAAAGGAACCTAAGGTCATTATTCAATATCAGCCTCCTACTACATTTACAAGATGGGGAGAACTTGACAAGGAAACTGTAGATGATGATGTCATAGATTGGCTTTATAAAGATCCAACTAAGACCCCACCTGTCAGATTGCCAGTGGAACGATATGGCAAAGGATTTACTATGCTGCAAAAGAAAGGATATGATGGTTGCAGTGGCTTAGGCCTGAACAACAATGGAAGGCTAGAACCTGTCATACCCAAGAGGCGACCTCCAACTTTAGGGTTAGGTTTTGTACCATTGTGAATTGGATCTACATCTACCAAAGTGCCCACATGTAGAAAAGGGCGTGATTCTGACGATGAAATAACACCTGAGGATACCCGACCTGAAACTGATTCTAATGAATGGGAGTGGAGTTCTTTTTCCTCTAGCTCCTATGCCCTCGACAATATTTTCATTGACCCTGATAATTTGCCTATGGAAGACAAACACGAAATAACTCCTCTTCCTAAAACATGTCCTCATGCTTGGATAGAGACATTTTGGGATCCAAGCTCTGAATCCGATACAAGCAGTTTGGATAGTGATACCACAGATGTTCATATCTTTACCATATCAGCCCTCTCTCTCCTTACAACTGATGATGACATGCCCCTCATCTATCCCCAGCTTATCCAATATGACCAACAAGAACCGCTCACATTGGACTATTTTCAAAATGACGAAGCAATTGCAGAATTCCTTGGACTACGGGAAGGCATACCACAAGGTGATCATAAGGCAGGATTTGCTATCGACCTAGATTCCACAGCATATTTTGGGGATTCAACTCCCTCTTCCAGTCATCAAAATGAAAAAAGAAAAGAAATATTAAAAAATCAAAAGAATAGATCTTTGAGTGAAAACTGTAAGGCACTCTTTGATCATACAAAAGTCAAAATAAAAGACGTACCTACGGGTGAAAACCTCTCTGAGGCGCCCAAAGGTGGAAGAGTGGACATACCCCTATCAAGTCAGGACAAATCAACATTGCTTGTGGAAATGATCGAGGAAATCAATTTGGGTACACCTGACAACCCTAAGGTCATTCATTTTGTTGCTTCTCTATCACAACAGGAAAAAATAGATTTTGTCAATTTCTTTCTTGAGAAGAAGATCAGCTTTGCATGGTCCTATGCAGATATGCCTGGCCTTGATCCAGAATTGGTTCTTCATCATTTGCCACTAAAAGCTGATGCCAAGCCTGTCAAACAGAAACTTAGAAAGATGAATCCCCAGGTGGCTCTTTTGGTCAAAGTGGAATTAAAAAAATTACTAGATGTGGGCTTCATTAGACCCATTGATTATGCAGACTGGATTTCAAATTTAGGACTAGTTAGCAAAGTAACTGGGGGCATCAGAATCTGCATAGATTTTAGAGATCTCAATAAAGCATGCCCTAAGGATGATTTTCCATTGCCAAACATAGATTTCATAGTGGACATGACTGCTAGATATGAGATGCTTTCATTAATGGATGGTTTCTCTGGCTATAACCAAATTCGCATTGCTCCTGAAGATCAGCATAAGACAACATTCACGTGTGCTTGGGGTACCTACTATTGGAATGTGATGCCCTTCGGTCTTAAAAATGCAGGTGCAACATATCAAAGAGAAATGATGACAATTTTTCATGATTTCATGCACACTTTGATGGAGGACTATGTTGATGATTTGTTATGCAAATCTGTCACCAGAGATAGTCATCTAGCCATCCAGGGCCCGATCTTTGACCGAATGGAGACATACAAGCTCAGACTCAATCCAAAGAAATGTGTCTTTGGTGTCACAGCTGGCAAATTACTAGGATACATTGTTTCTCACAGAGGCATTGAGGTCGACCTTGCCAAAGTTAAAGCAATAATGGATATGCCTCCACCTTCAAACCTCTGGCAATTAAGAAGTCTGCAAGGAAAGCTCCAGTCAATCCGCCGCTTCATAGCTCAGTTGGCTGACAAATGTCATCCATTCCAGCATCTATTGCATAAAGGTGTCACTTTCAAATGGACTGAGCAATGTCAATCAGCCTTTCAAGCTCTTAAAGAATATTTGTTGTCGCCACCTATTCTAATGCCTCCGATAGACGGAAAGCCATTTTTATTGTATATTTCTGCAACTGAAATGGCATTAGGAGTTCTCTTGGCCCAACAAGATGAGAATGGCAAAGAGCGAGCTATTTACTATATCAGTCGGACATTGGTAGGCTATGAGCTAAATTACTCAACTATTGAAAGGGCATGCTTAGCGGTGGTATTTGCAACGCAAAAACTCTAACATTATATGTTAAGCCACCAAACATTGTTGGTTGCAAAAATTGATCCCCTAAAATACTTGCTTAGCCGAGCAGCTTTGACAGGTCGCCTAGCAAAGTGGGTCATGATTCTCAGTGAATTTGATATTGTGTATATGGAGCGAAAGGCCATAAAAGGACAAGTCATAGCAGATCAACTTGCAAAGGCTCCTATTTCTAATGATCATCCCATGTTGACTGAGTTTCCAGATGAATCAGTCTTTGCTCTCACATCCTCTAATGAATGGAAGTTATACTTTGATGGGTCCCATACTAAGTTTGGATCCGGAGCCAGCATCTTGTTTATCACCCCTCAAGGTGATGCTATTCCAAAGTCTTACAGAATAACTTTCCACTGCACCAATAACATTGCAGAGTATGAAGCACTGGTTACAGGACTCCGAGTAGCCGTCCACTGGAACATCACGCATTTGCAAGTCTATGGAGATTCTCAATTAGTCATCCGATAAGTGAATGATGACTATGAAACAAAAGATGAAAAGCTTATTCCCTATAAGCATATGGTAGATTTCTTCAAGACCAAATTCATGGCTATCCATTTCAGTCAAGTTCCAAGAATGCAAAATAAGTCGGCAGATGCAATGGCTACGATTCCCTCCATGTTAAATATGCCAAACAATATGGACAAATGTGAATTTTTAGTTGAACAATTGCTGGTTCCTTCTTTTGACATTCCGACAGTGGATGTGATGTGCGTTCTTGTTGGTCCCAACTCCCCGTGGTATAATGACGTATATCAATATTTGAAATCCCAAACCTTACCACCCAACCTTTCCGCTAACCAATGCCGAGCCTTTATCCGACAGACAGCCAAATATGTTATCATCGCCGACACCCTTTACCGCTGTTCCTTTGGCCATACCCTCCTCAGGTGTTTGGATTCTGACGAAGCACAAACGGCTTTACACGAGGTCCATGATGGTATATGTGGGGGCCATTTCAATGGTCTAAGCTTAGCCAAAAACTTGATTCGTGCTGGGTATTATTGGCCCACTCTGGAAAAAGATGTTCATGATTTTGTTAAGAAGTGCTACAAATGCCAGATTCATGGAAACTACATTCATGCACCAGCCCAAGAGCTGCATTCTGTTATCTCTCCATGGCCTTTTTCTCAATGGGGATTGGATCTTATTGGCAAGATTCACCCGACATCTACAAATGGACACAAGTTCATCATTACAGCCACAGAGTATTTTACAAAATGGATCGAGGCTATCCCCATGACCTATATCACGGGTGTCCAAATTTCAAAATTCTTGCTGAATTATATCATCTGCCGGTATGGGGTTCCCCTTGCCATAGTCACAGATAATGGTCATCCTTTTAAAAATAAAGATGTTAAAGAGCTCTATGAAAAGTTTCATATCCAACACCATTTCTCCAGTCCATACTATCCACAGGGGAATGGTCAAGCCGAAGCATCCAATAAAACCATTATCAAGATCCTGAAGAAAGTCATCGATGACGCTGGTCAAGATTGGCATGTACAGTTGAATCCAGCACTATGGGCCTATCGCACTTCTATCTGCACACCTACTGGCGCCACACCTTATTCCTTGGTGTATGGTGCGGAAGCTATTTTACCTTTGGAGGTGGAGATTCCTTCCTTGCGTGTTTCCTTGCAACATCTGATTGATGATGAGACACACAGAGTCTCTCGGCTGCATCAACTTGAGATGTTAGATGAGAAACGTCAGACAGCTCTGACACATTTGCAAGCATATCAAAACTGTCTCCGTCGCTCTTATAATAAGAAGGTCAAAGGGCGACACTTCGAAGTGGGAGACTTGGTTTTAAAGGCAAACCCTAAGAATGCACAGTCTACTGACATCATCAAAGGTAAATTTGAACCTAATTGGGTTGGTCCTTTCATAGTAACTGCAGCCTATGGCTCGGGGGCATATCAGCTTGCTACCCCAGAAGGTGAACCTCTGTCTGATCCTATAAACAGCATGCATCTTTGCAAGTACTGGGCATAATTTTCTATCAGTACTTCTTCAAACATGATCCTGAAAAAATACCAAAAAAAGTGAAAAAGCAAAAAAAATACAAAAAAAAAGTGAAAAAGCAAAAAAATACAAAAAAAAAAAGTGAAAAAGCAAAAAAGTAAAGAAAAAAATGATTCGTCCTCTAGTGAAAACCTGGCAAACAGGCGCTTGGGGCAAGTACCTTGGTGAAAACCTGGCAAACAGGCACCATGTGTAAAATGAGATCATTGCTCCGTCATCTATCATGACCTCTCAGCTATGCTTTTTCTCGGCCAGTTTCTCACGTCTATCTTTGTCTTGACCCAATGTTCTCTCCCAGGCCTGTTATTGGTCAACATCATTGTCTTGCATACCCCAGTTTCTTGTACATATGTTTTGGTCCTGGTCTATATACGTCTTTCAGATGCGCATTGGGTGTGTTTCCCTTGTCATGATCGATCACTGGAACTTTTGCATTTAAAAATGTCCTGAAAAAAAATCTCATAAAAATTGAATAATGTCCTGAAAAAAAATCATAAAAAATCAAAAAATGTCCTGAAATAATCCAAAAAAATCAAATAATGTCCTAAAAAAAATTGAAAATAATGTCCTGAAAAAATCCCTAAAAAGTCATATAAAGTCCTGAAAAAATGAACAAAAATATTTTCAAAACATTAAAATCCAAAAAACAAGCATTTTGCAATAAATAACCCCTCTGTGCATAAGATAGATCCCTGAGCATCCATCCAACAACTCACAATCCAACGCTGTGCTTTAATGAAATCATGCGTAAACAGATGAACTCTCTTTCAATCAATTCAGACATTCAAACTGATTAGAATTGTCATATCAATCAACCTCAAAATCAATTTGTTCTTGGCACACTATCATGGGTCTTATACAGGGTGTGGTATACTCGAAACCAGACTGTGTCCTGTTTTAGACGGGGTACCGCATGTCCTGAAACCAGACAGCATGATCGTCCTATCAGCACTTTCAACCTTTTGACAATGAAGATCAAGATATTTGTTTGATTTGTTTTAAATTTGTACATCTTATCTTTTTGCTGATTTATCTTTGGCTTAGATCATGTTCCTATGTTGCTCGATGATGTCACTGAGTGATTTAGAGTGATCGGGATGGTTCATGGTCCTTTCTTTTTTTGATTGTGATTGTTGTTTGTCTGTGATGTGTCTGTCTTTTGCAAAAAGGGTTGCATTTCAGCTCTGGCCTTCAATGCCATGATGCTACGCATCCATTTTGCTACATTAAATAAAGGTTCTCACCTACAAAGTGCATTACTAAAAGCAAGTTTTTCTTCGTCTCTAACTATCCTTTGTCTCATTTCCTTCTTACTAACATTTCTTCCGTCAGTTCGGATAGTCAGTTCGGTCTAGTGCTCCGATTTTCCCAAACATACATGTTGCACCCTGCATCCATTTGGTTAGTACATTTGCATTACATTAAGCATCATATCAAGCATTTTATCCATTCCATATTATAAATGCATCAAAAACGCATAAAAATGCATCCATACATGATCTACAATGGTACATAAATAGTGCATAAGTCATCCATACATAGAAAGTAACATCAGTCATAAAACATTTGTATCCCATCATATCGATGCATATCATATCATATGTCACAATAATATTGGAGTACAAAATTGGACTGTCTGTCCTAAGTATGGCCCGCAGGCTGACTACAAACATGTCAAACTACATAATGTCCATTGTCTATAATAAGGAGCATGTGCCTCTGTCACTGGGTGCTCCCTCTGTCCTCCTCATCCTTGCAAGGTCTTGCGGATGATGTTCCTCCTGGTCCTGGCTGTGGTGGTCTCATAGGTCCACTCACCCCCATGCTGCTCAATGACCTCCGAGAGCGTGCCCTACTCTCTGTCCTCGATCGTGCCCGATATGAAGGTGCTCTCTGCTCTGGTGGAACTGTACTCTCATATAGTGTCCTCCAATGGCGTATCTCCTCTCCGGTCTCTACCAGCATCTGTGCCATCTCGCGTGCACTGGCATCCTGAATCGACCCAATATACTCAGTGACTCTCTATTCCTCTCGCTATGCCTGAGAAATCACTGCATCTCGAGCTGCTGTGAGTCTGGCTATCTCCGCTCTGAACTACTCCTGTTGTCTCTCTAATGTCCCAATGTGATCCTGCTGACTCGCTATGGTAGCCCTGCACATCTCCATCTCCTCTGTCCTAGCTGTCTCTGGCTCTATGGGTATATCCTGCAATGCCTCATGCTCGCCTAAATCTGGCTCATCCTCGTCATCTCCATCATCCTCATCTCCATCATCCTCATCACTATCCTCCTCCTCCTCGTCCTCATCATCTCCCTCCTCCTCTCCTGTGAGTGGGAAGTCCTCCTGTCATCTCGGTACTGGAATATCTGGATCTGTCAATGGCACTGGCTGTAGTCGTGCAAACCATCTATCATACTCATCTGTCGTCCTCGCATCCACCACATCTGATCTCCAATCCCACTGTCTCTATTGTAGCTATGAGAAGTCTGCATATGCTGTGTGTGGCTGAATCATACTCCCCCACTGACTCGTCTCTTTGTGAGATCGGGCAAAGTGTGCTATCCTCCTAGGTACATCCTGCCTCTCTCCAAACTATCGTTTGACTCTCTCTGGCAGGTACAACTCAATCACTCTCTGGCAATTCACTAGTCGCCCAATCAAGTACCTCTCCTATCTACAATATGGTAGCTCCTCACTGTCATCTGACCATCCCAGGCAATCACGATATGGCCTCCATATGAACTCTCTCAGTCTGTCTAGCTCATGTCGCCAGTATAGTATGTATCCAAAAGGACCCTGTCTCAGTGCTCCCCCATAGCAATACACATATGGTCGGTGTGGTACTACCTGTCTATCTGTGATTAGTCGACATATGGCTATGTGCTCAAATGCCCATACCTGTAGCAGTGTAACTCCACAGCTCAAAGTCTGAACTCCCTGATATACTATCTGATGCAACTAAAAATATAGCATAGCCAGCACACATGGTCCCCATGCATAGACTATCCCCTCTGTCGCCATCTGCTCTAGCACTCTTCCCCATCCAATAGGGAATCCATGTCCTCGCCTGTCTCCTGCTAGTAGGCATGCTATAACCACAGCTATCACTACATATCGTCGATCATATTCTGATGCCATAGTCTCCCAGCCAATCTCTCTCTCCACGATATCCAACTCATCTGCGTCACACTCAAACAATCTACACAATGCATCTCTCACTGTCACTGGGTCATACTCTATCATCTCTCCATGAATTGGAATGCGGAGGATACGCCATACATCCTCCAGTGTCACCGTCGCCTCTCCAGTCGCCAGATGGAAGGAGGAAGTCTCTGAATGCCATCGCTCTGCCAATGCGGTAAGCAGTCCTGTGTTTGCCCTAATCTTGGGCATGAATGTGACATAGTATATCCCAATTCCTGCTAATGTATCTCTGTCTGTGCTCCTGAGTCTATGTCGTAGCATGAAGCAGTTAGGTCAGTTCTCCCGTGTGATCAATGGATACTATCGACTCTGCATCACAAATTGGGGCACATTTTGTCAGTTTTAGGGTTTGCTCCTACAAGTTGCATTTCCTCATTTTCATGTCTAATCAGGGTGTTTTTCATCTAATCTGACCTATCCTACCCTTATCCCCCCTTTCCGGATGATTTGCATGTTGTTTTGACCAAAATTAGGGTTTCCAATGCACAACTGTGCCTGTGTCAAGGAACCTACGTCTGTGTCATGTAACTTGTGCCTGTGTCCCCCTACACAAGCACAGAAGGCCCTACACAAGTGCAAGAGTCCTTTTCGGCATCCCCTGTGGGCCCCGCAATGTCCCGCATGCAAGTCAAATTCATAAAATTGAAAACATGGGTTTTTGAGATACATACCGCTGCTCCTGCGTCGTCCGGTCGTCTGTAAGTGCGTACACGTTCCCTGAGGTGATCCGCCATTGGAATTTTCACCATCTATCTGCAAGTGTCCTTGTCCAGAGCAACAAATCCTTCTCTTTGTCTAGTGCAACTGAACATTTTTCACCTCTCTTGGTCTCATTTATCGATCTTCATCAGTGCATAGATGGACGTGCACCCTCTCCATCTTATGTTGGTCGCGGTCTTTTGCATCTTCAATTGCTTGTCCTTCATGCATCCGATCTCCGATTGTCAGTCTGTTCGATCCTATCATTTTTATCGATCAATTGGCCTCTTTTCTGCATGTTTCCGGCCAATTCCTCGAGGGGGCATGCATATGTCATTGTCATTGTCTGGGGCATTTTCATTATTGTTCTTTGAAACAACGCTTAAAATCGCATTGTCTCAAAGAGGGGCAAAATGTAGACACCTAAAAATGGTCAACGCCTGCGAAGTCATACTTTAACATTTGCGCATTGCCTCATTTTAGGTTATTGCGTCGCATTAACATTTTCTCCTATGTCACGCACTTGGTCTTTATCATTTGTGAGCATCGAGTCATTCTTCTACATTCTTCATTTATCTCGCTCTCGAATTTGGTCTTGTCAACAACAATCTCCAATCATGATCGATCTTATCTTATTGCATCAATGTGCATGCTCATTTGTCATTATTTTGGACATCATCAATCCTAATTAGGGTTTTGTCTTCCTGTCAATCTTGCGATCAATTTGTCATCGATCGTTGTCCTCTTATCAATCTTGTCATCTGGCGATCGATTTATCATCAATCCTTATCATTTTCAATCTTGTCGTTTAATGATCGATTTGTCATTGGTCGTTGTCATGTTCGATTTTGTCATTTTGCGATCGATTTGTCATCAATCATGGTCATTTTCAATATTGTCATTTTGCAATCTATTTTGTCATCGATTCTTGTCCTCTTGTTCGATCTTGTCATTTTGCGATCGATTTGTCATCGATCGTTGTCTATCTCAATTATGTCAATTTGGATCAATTTGTCATTGTTCCTCGTCAATTGGCGCATTTTATCAATCAAATCATTTTATCACATTGGTCCTTTGTTAATCAAAATCATGATCAAATCAATTATCTTTCATCAAGACCTAATTCATCTTCTAGGGTTTCGTGATTTAATCATTTAACTTGGTTTGTCATTTCTTCCTCTAGGTTAAATTATTTATTTATCCTAAGTCTTCTTGTCACAATTAAATGTTCATTTAATTGGCTAATTATTCCTCTTTGTGAATTAATTAATAAATGACAAATTATTAATTAATTTACCTAATTTCTAATTTCCATCAATTTCTTAATTCCTAAATTCTTAATTCTCTAATTTCTCAATTTTCTAAATTCTTAATTTCAATTTCCTCCTATTTCTCTCCTAAATTCATGGAAATGACATAGAAATTTGTCATAAATTGTCATAAATCCTTGCATAGAAATTTGTCATAAATCTTGCATAGAAATTTGTCATAAATTGTCATAAATCCTTGCATAGCAATTTGTCATACACATGTCATAATTTTGCTATTCTTGATTTGAATTTCCATTCGAATCATTATCATGCTAATTTGATCATTTCTCCAATTTGTCTATAAATTGGATGAATTTCTTCAATTAAACCCCTAATCAAATTATCAAATTTCTAATCAATCACATTTCGAGTACTCTTGATCAATAATCTTGTCTACTTGCTTTCAATTATGTGTATGCACTTGTAGGTGAGATCCACAACCAAACTATTTGAAGAGGAAAGAAGAACAATGGAGCCGCATGAAGGAAGCATTTGGATTTACCTCTTGCTTGCATAATCTTTTTGAATCTTTCAATTTTCATGTCTCTATTGAATGTGTTTAGGATAGATTGTTGCAATGTTCTTTCGTGATTGAGCTAATGATTAGTATGTTTATATTGTTTGTGATGATTTCCTATTTCCTAACGTACAATGTGTTTGTAATCTTTAACAGGATTTTCTTTTAACCGAGCATACTCTAGAAGAGTATATTTCTTAGTGGGTCCAAAATCCCACAGTGGTTTTTCCCTATTTGGGTTTCCATGTTAAATATGGTGTTATGAGTGTTATGATGTTTATATGCTTTTGAGTTTGCATGTTTAGCAGTTTTGGTTATATTACTGAAGTATATGCTACTAAGGTTGAATCTGATGTTTGAATGGAAGATTAAGTTTGTATGATTCACCCCCCCCCCCTTTCATCTTATTAGCTTGGCATCTGTACTTATCTTTAAGTATCAGAACTATCAGGACTTTGCATACCCAAAGCTTGAAGTTTGAAAGACCAAAAACAAAGGAAAAAAGGGGAAGACAAAAGACTAAAGGGGACCAAATAACCCAAGGAAAAAAATATAGAAAAAAGAAAAGAGAGAAGTGTTGGCAATTGACACTAATCTGGGTTATAGGTGTTGTCATTGATGGCAACACACTTTATGGGAGAACTAGCATTCACTACACCGGCATTCAGGAAGCTGAGAATGTTAACCAACAAACTTGGAACTGGTATTCTAAGGATGACATGGGAGATTGATCTGGCAAGCATGGAAGCGACAACAATCATATTGATTTATGTTTATATTTTATTTGAGCCAACATGTGTCTTGTCTTTTGTAATATGTTTGTAAACCGACATAAGGCATTTGTGTTTATTCATGTAAATGGGTATATGTCAGTTTGGGTTAGGTCATTCTGTATATGGAGATATAACAAATAAGTGATGCAAAAGGTTTTGTGATCTGGATCAATAGAATGCAAATGTAAAGATCTATAATCGGTCTTGATTATTGGTATAGAGGATTGGGAAGCGATCTAAGATACCGGTAAGGGAGGTTACAGTATAACCGGTATAGACAGTGCTTTAATTGGAACTCATCCAGCATAGCAGATGTACATTCTGAGTTCAGTCTTGTTTGTAATCCAGTGTTTTAGATTTGTAGTTAGTGAGGCTCCTTTTGTGATGAGCAATGCGCTCTAGGTAGTGTGCCTTCCTGCATGTGCAGGCCCCTCTTGTAATATTAATTCATTTGGCCAGTGGATAGATATTGTGGGTTTCCAATCCCATCGTGGTTTTTCCTCTTTGAGGTTTTCCACATATAAATATCTATGTTATGGTGTTGACTCGCGTGGTTGCATCAATATTACTTGTTAATTTCTTTTATGCATACCAGTTAATAAGTGGGTTTGTTAATAAGGTTAAAATTACTCTAACCAACAAAACATTGTTTCAACCCGCCCTCTCTCAGTGTTCTTGGATTCCAACAATTGGTATCAGAGCCTTGTGCCTCAAAATAAGTATAACAACTTGAGGAAGATCCTAAATCTGGAATCCATAGAGATGAGTCTACAAAAGAAACTTGAAGTAGCACTTGAGGACTATGATGTTGAAAGGTTGAAGAACTTGAATCTGCAAGATGAGTTGAATTCTACAAAGGAATTCAATCTTACCTTGCAGGAGAGGATATCATTTGCTCAAGCTAAAAGGAAAGAACTTTTACAAAACCTAGATGATGAAGAGAAGAATGCCCTTAAGGAATTGTGTTAGAAGCTAAGTCAGGAGAATAGTGTCATGAAGAATGAAATGAAAGCCATGACTATGAGGATGTCCAAGGAGATTGAAGATCGGAAGAAGAATGAGGAAAATCTTGCTATGTCTCTGAAAGATAGATTTGAGGAATGCATTAGGTTGGCGCATCAAAATGATGTGTTGAGAACTGAGTTGGTGCAATCACATAACAATGAGCAAGAGTTGGAAAGAATGATGATAGTCCTAAGAAGTGATCTAGATGTTGCAAATGAATACAAAGAAAAATTCAGGGTTACTTTTGCAAGGCTTGATGAATTATTGAAGGATCAAAGAGACACTAGAGACACTAGAGGTCTTGGATTTTAGCATGGAGAAAGCTCCGGTACTAAAAATCAGGGTAATCCACTAGACAAATAGAATTAGAAATACCCGGTAAGGAAACCCAATGCACTTAAATTTAATGGTAGATGTTTTGTTTGTAATAAGTTTGGTCATAAAGCAAGTCAATACAGAAATAGAGCAAATCAGAATAATAATGTTGTTCTCGGTCAGTGTTCGAAGTGTAATAAGTATGGTCATAGAATAGAAGATAGTAAAATGAATGTGAGATGTCATGCATGTGGAAAGTTTGGACATATGGCTAATCAATGTATGTCGAAGAATGGTCAAGGACTCAACAAGGCAATTCAGAAGAACAATGTTACTTTCTATGCATGCAACGAAATAGAACATATTGTCAAATATTGCAGAAGCAAGAATACACCAGAAGGGAATGACACATATAATGGGATTGGAAAGAAAAAGGTTGATGAGATCTGATAGGCTCATGCTAAATAGTGGATTACGAAGTCTGAAGATCAATCAACAGAGGTAAATTCTCTGGTTACTCAACTGACAGAGCAAAATGTTCCTACATCAGCAGGAAACTTATCTGGTAACTAAGGCTTTAGCTTTAGGGGGAGGCAAATTCATATCTTGCATTGCCCTCGGTAGAGGTCTAAAAGATTGTTTAAGATCTTGGTGAAGACAGTCTGGAGATTCACCAATGCTGACATAATGGATTTTGTATCTGGTATCATATGTTGCCATGCATTAATGTCAATGGGAAATTAGGGATTCATGGATTAAAAGGGATAAGTTGCTTCATTTCTAATCACACAGGCAGTGCAACCTAGGACTATCTGGGTTACTGGGATGGGCTATGAGGTTGATGCATAGATCTTGGATCTTTATGCCAAGATGCTTATAGATGCCCTGGCTGATGAGAAGGAGAAAACATTTGGAATAGCAAAGAAAAAAGAATTTGAGATGAAGATTGGTTTCGGTAAGAAGAAAAGTGAAGGACAAATCAAGAAGGTTGGACAGGCTATCCAGGAGATGTCCTCTGAAATTAAACAAATCATTGGTTTGGCAAAGACATCTCCTCCGGCAGTTGTTCAGGATTCTTGGGCAATAGGAACCGGTAAGGGTTTATCTAAGAGGAAGAAACCGGAAACATGTATTGCTCCTATTGAATCTGGTTCTCAAACTGAGGAAGAAACCCTGAAGATTCCTAAGATCTACATGAGGATTTAGAGGAAGAAGCCTGAGGAAGGGAAGATGTAGAAAGTCACTCCTCCGACAGCTCAGAAGAAACTTTTGAAGGAGCGGAAGCCTACTGAGAAAAGGAAATCGACCAAGGAGTCTGCTTCCACCCCCAGTAAGAAGAAGAAACCAGATTTAGATGTAGCTCTTGAATCTGGTAAAAGTGTTAAGGTTATTGCTCCTCTTTCTATTGTTGAATTGATTGACCAGATAAAAAAAGATGGTATTTTGAGTAACATACAACACTATTATGGTGATATGGATGATAAGAACCAAAGGAGATTGATTTAGTTATATTTAGACATATATAAGAAATATTTAATTGAGATTGAGACTCAAATACCGACAAAATTGTATTATAAGTTAGATGCTAGGAGGTTATCGATTATTGAAGATGATAAGCATATTAAGATTCAAGAATTGTTAATTGTTTGTGGTGTTATAACTGATGAAGAGATGCAATAGTGTCTAGAGTTTGCAAATAAAATAATTTTCTGGAGTAGACACCGACATGTAAGTCTTATGGTGGGGAGAGTTAATGAAATTGTGAAGGAAACACATGAGGCTTGGGTTAAATTCTTTGTGGATAAACCAGGTCTCTTTACATCACTAGATATTCTGCCTAAGACTGACATTCCAGACATCTCGGTTGATGCTAAAGGTAAAGGTATACTAGGTGGAGATCCACCAGTTTTGGAATGGAAAACAACTGAGGAAATTCCTCCGGTAGTAACACTTGTACATGATGTTGAGATCAATAAACCGATAGATAATCCTCTTAGTAATTGGTGTTGATACAATTGAAGTTCATGAGGTTGAGGTAGTGGAAATAACTGCACCAAGTGGCGAAGCTACTGGTGCGAAGGACATAAAGGATAAAATAGATTAGAAGGCAAAAGGTCAGGACGATCAGACTGAGGTTAGGGTATTGGCACCTTCACCAGTTGTTGGTCCCTCATTGTTAGCACTTGACTCATCCAGTCAAGAAGATTTTGGTCATCTTGGAAATAAAAACATTGAGCAAGTGAGAAATTTTGAATTGATGTTTGTTGCAGCTCAGAAATTAAGGAAGATTCAGAAGATAAGTAGGCTATTGAGCAAGCTATTCCAATTTTGCAGCAGCTTGCACCGAAATGCAAAATTGATTAGGTAGCTAGTCCATTCGGTAAGTTGAAAGGTTTGACTGGGAAGATTGCAAAAGAGTATAAGACTCTTCAACAAGTATCAAACTGACAGTTGGTAGAAAGGTATAATGTGGCTAGGAAGGTCACCTATGATACCATGATCACATCCGATAAGGCTAAGCTAGAAAATGAGATGACAAGGATTGATGAGGCTCTTCATCAATGCAATTGAATATACCAGTCTTGCACTAACACAACAAAACTAATAGCTGACCTGGATAATAAAGTTAAGGAAGATAAGGACAAGCTGGAACAACTTGTAGTCAGTTTTGATGGTACTGAATCATTGACCAACACGGTTGATGGTCATATTTTTATTGTGGAGTCTTAAATTTCAGCCCTAGAGAAGGAAAAAGACAAGTTAATCTAGCGGGCCAGAGAGTTGAGAGGTTTGGTAAGTCCCTGGCTAAATACTTTGTTACTTCATAAGCGGGAATGTATGGATCAGATGAATTTTCCCACACCGACAACCCTAACAGAGGAAGAAATACATGCTTACATTATGAATGGGTTTGTATCTATTTTGGGAACTTTGAAATCCAGTTGGGATACTTATTTAGCATTTTTTAAAGGTGCTTATTTGAATATTTTCAAGTAAATTTAGATCCAGTAATCACATTTTTGGTTTGTACAGAATTTCATTTCTTATTCTTTTGCCCCAGTCTTTGGCATTGTTGTCAAAGGGGGAGAGGTGGATGTGAAAAATGTCTAGGGACATAAGAAGTAATGTATAGCTTAGGGGGAGTAGTCTTCTGAGATTAGTTTTGGGAGATCATTTTTTGGATGGGAACTGGTACAACACTTCAATGATTCATTTTTCACAAGAGTGTTACCATAAATGACAAAGGGGGAGATTGTTGGCAATTGACACTCATCTGGGTTATAGGTGTTGTCATTGATGGCAACACATTTCATCGGAGAACCGACATTCACTACACCGACATTCAAGGAATTGGTAGGCATGTTAACCGGAAAACTTGGAACCGGTATTCTAAGGTCGACATAGGAGATTGATCCGACAAGCGTGGAAGTGGAAACAGTCATATTGCTTTATATTTATATTTTATCTATGCCGACATGTGTCTTATCTTTTGTAATATGTTTGTAAGCCGACATTAAGGAATTTGTGTTTATTCATGTAAATGGGTATATAAGTCAGTCTGGGTTAGGTCATTTTGTATATGGAGGTATAACAGATAAGTGATGCGAAAGGTTTTGTGATCTGGATCAATAGAATGTGAATGTAAAGATCTGTAATTGGTCTTTGATTATTGGTCTAGAGGATTGGGAAGCGATCTAAGATACCGGTAAGGGAGGTTACAACATAATCGGTATAGACAGTTCTTTAACCGGAACTCATCCAGCATAGCAGATGCACATTCTAAGTTCAGTCTTGTTTGTAATCTAGTGTTTTGGATCTGTAGTCAGTGATGTTGGCATTTACGCTGAGTATGTTGACATCATGATATTATGTTGTCATTGATGTCAATATGATTGAAGAGTGAACCGGTAATATGCTGAAATGTGAACTTGTACAATGTGGTGAACCGGTATATGTGCAAAGAAGTGAACAAGTATATTGAAGCTAAACAGTTGGCAAAGTGAACCGGTATAATGATATAAACTGGTATATTGAGCAATAGGTGAAGTGGTATGTTTGTCCAAGAGAACCAGTATGATGAAATGTGAACCGCCATATGGAATGTTCTCTATGAGGAGTGAACATGATATGACTACTGGTTGGTAGTCTTAGCTTAAGGGTTTCCGGTTGAAGTGTTCCAAACCTGTGTAGCTCAACCGATGACATTGTGTGATGAGTTAGCATAGTAATGAAGATCCGATTGTGTTACCACGTCAGCTTGAGTGCGTGAAGGATCTTGCATGAAGGAGATCGATCCTATCTACCTCGGGAATATGTGAAGTCTCTGTAAATGGTGGAGAACGTATGATGGGTTACAAGCCGCCATGAAAGTGGTGAAGAATGAATGATGGAGAATGTCTTGAGATATGTTCAAGACTTTTGTATTCAATGCAATAAGTTCAACGGTCAGGATTGAACCATTTGAATTACTTAACCTAAATGTTTTAGGGTTTAGGGTTTATGCTATCGACCTATCTGTTTCCTATAAGGTCGATGTTGTGTTTCATGCTAAGGTTGCTAGAAAATGGTGTGTGTGTATCTAAGTAAATAGATACGTGATTTTTGCCAGACCAGATGAGATAAGAGGATTGACTCCTGCATAGTGTGTGCAGAAGGAGGGTACTTAAGCAGATCTGCATTAGGCATTGAGTGCTATTATCGGATCATTGTAATACCTATTGATCTTTAACCACTTCAAAAGTTGGAAAATCCCTTAACTGGGTAGCTTTAATCAGCTTGCTATAAATCCTTTAATCGGGTGACTCAAACTCATTGAGTTCTTGAAATCCTCTAACAAGGTAACCTCTAACAGGGTTTAACCCTTAACCAAGTATTTAGCCATCCCTTAACTAGGTGATCTCTAACAGGATTGGTTCCTAACAGAACCTGTTGTAATAGTCATTAACCGGACTAGGCTCCTAACAAAGCGGACTTCTAAAGAGTTCAAAAGCAGCTTGTGGGTATTCATCCCCACCGTGGTTTTTCCCAGTTGTGTTTCCATGTGAAAAATCTATGTGTCATGTGTAGTATTTTTCATGTGATGATTTATGTGTTTTGTGTTTGAAGGTAAATCATGCTGAGCTAGTGGTTATTATGTTTTTGATGATAGATTACCTACTCATGCATAAGGGTGAAATGGAAGTATAGTATTAAGTTGAGTGGAAAGTTAAGTGATTAACCAGTTAATGCTTATCTCAATCATTCTTAGCTTTACTGGTTGCACTCTGTTTTGGACTGGTGTTACTATCTGTCAGACATTTGCAGTATTTACAGTCAAACCAGTTTGGGAAAAGAAAATTTGTGCCTATACTAATTCACACCCCCCCTCTCTCAGTACCGGTTAGGTATTTATTGTTCATCATTGAGTTATCAATTGGTATCAGAGCGTCCTCCAGGTTCTCTGTGTTGTAAGATTAACCACTTGAGGGAAAGATCCTATTGTAATGATGAACAAGGAAGGTCCAAAGTTAAACAGAGACAATTTCAAAATATGGAAGGACAGAATGAAGATTTACATCAGAATCATGGGTGCTCAACACTGGAGCTATGTTGAGAATTCTTTTGTTATTCCTACCGGTACTCTCACCAATGATCAAAAGAGAGAAATACAGGAGAATGGGCAAGTCATGGAAGCCCTAATTAGCAGCTTATCTGACATTGAGTTTATTGATGTCTAGGATAAAGATAATCCCAAAGAAGTTTGGGACACTCTTGAGAGTATCTATGGCAATGATGAGCATATAAAACAAGCTAAGGAAGAAAGCCTTAGAGGGAAGTTTGAAGACATGTGGATGGTTGAAGGTGAGACCATTCAACAGTATGGAATAAGAATCAAAACTATTGTTGGAGATATCAAGAGTGTAGGTGGTAAAATGGAAGATTCCACTATGGTAAGCAAAGTTCTGAGATCCTTATTACCGGTCTATGCAATAAGGGTTGTTGCTATTCATGAGTTGAGATCAATAGACAAGACTAAGGTATCCCTAGACTCCATCATTGCAAAATTGATAGCCTATGAGCTAAATAGTTTTGATGGCAGTGTTCAAAAGACTGAATCAGCTTTTAAAGCTTCTGTTGTACCATCCAGAAAAGAAAAAGAAGCGTGCACCAGTGGTGAACCAAGACAGAGCAGAGAAATGGATGATGAGGAGATCCTGATGGAATTTGAAGCTCTTCTTGCCAGGAAACTTCCTAAAGGAACTAGTAAATACAGAGGTAAGCTCCCTTTGAAATGCTTTTCTTGTAATCAGATAGGACATATTGCTATAAACTATCCTAATGGTGACAGCAAGGACAAACCGGAGAGGTTCAAGAAATTTAAAGGAGCAAATCGGAGAAACTGTTTTGTTGCAGTTGATGAAGGTGTCACAAATGAGGAATTAGAAGATGAAGAGAATGAAGATATTGTGTTTGTTGCAGTAAAGGAAGATGTGTCAGACAAGAAGGCTCTTGTCTCCCACTTTGATAATTCCAATGAGTGGATTATTGATAGTGGTTGTTCTCACCATATGACTGGTGACTGGAGCAAGTTTCTATCTTTGGAAGAATATGATGGTGGTGTGGTTCATTTTGGTAATGATGCACCATGTATGGTTAAAGGAAGAGGATCCATCTCTCTAAATGGAAAGAGCAGTGCTGACAATGTGTATTGGATGGAAGGTCTCAGACACAATCTATTGAGCGTTGCCCAGCTGAATGATAGTGGAATTATTCTGGAATTCAAAAATGGAGTGTGAAAAATCAAAGGAAAGAATGGTGAATTGATGGCCATCGGTATGCAGACCAAAGGTAACTTATTTCAGCTGAATGCAAATGTAAGTACATGTCTTATGGCTAAATTTGATGATAGTTGGATATGGCATGGGAGACTTTGCCATGTAAACTTTGATAACATTATGAAGGCAAGTAAGACCAAGGCAGTTAGAGGATTGTCTGTGTTGAGCAAACCGAAAAATCCTTTGTGTAGAGAATGTCAACTGGGGAAAATGTCTTCCTCAACTTTCAAAGGTAAATCCTTCACATCAGAAAATTTACTTGATCTTGTGCATACTGATTTGTGTGGTCCTATGAAAACTAGGAGTGTGTAGGGAGATAGGTATTTCATGATTCTAATTGATGATTGCTCAAGAATGATGTGGGTCACATTCTTGAAAGATAAGTCTGAAGCTTTTGGAAAATTCAAATCTTTTAGAGCACTGGTAGAAAAGGAAAGCGGTTGAAGAATCAAATGCCTTAGAACTAATCAAGGAGGAGAGTTCACCTCAGGTGAATTCAACAAATATTGTGAAGAGAACGGCATCAAGAGGTAAATGTCTACCCCCTAGACTCCATAGCAGAATGGCTTAGCAGAGAGAAACAACCGGACTGTGGTTGAAGCAGCTAGAACCATGTTGATCCAAGGAAAAGTTGCTCACACCTTTTGGAGAGAAGCGGTGAGCACTACAGTATACACAATGAACCAGGTACTCATTAAGAAAGGAAAGGATAAGACTCCTTATGAGTATTGGACCTGTAAGACACCAGTGGTAAGCTACTTTAGAATGTTTGGTAGAAAATATTATATCAAGAGGAGTGAACATCAGAGCAAGTTCGATGCAGGATGTGATGAAGGAATATTCCTAGGATATTCCACCAAGAGCAAAGCTGTCAAATGTTTCAACAATATGACTCATAGAATTGTTGAAAGCATCAATGTTAGAGTTGATGAAAACTCTAGAAAACCTGAGGAAACCGGCAGTAAGCAAGTAAGAGATGAACCGGTAGTAACCTTCTGGGAACCGGTTGCTAATCAGCCAAGTACCAGTAATAGTGTTCCCACACCAGTAGATGCTGATGCTGATGAAGATGAGGATGAAGAAGAAAAGAAGGAGGAATCAATCAAGAGCATTCCTCGATATGTCAAACTGAATCATGATCCAAAGCAGATCATAGGAAATAAGGATGCAGGAATCCTTACAAGAAGAAATGTCAGAGAAAATTCTTGTATGATCTCTGAATTTGAGCCTAAATCATTCAAAGAGGCACATAAAGATGAAGACTGGATCAAGGCAATGGAGGAGGAACTTGACCAGATAGAGAAGAATGGTACATGGTCTTTGGTACCCAAACCGGAGCATAAAAATGTCATTGGTACCAAATGGGTTTTCAGAAACAAGCTGAATGAGGATGGCACAGTGGTAAGGAACAAAGCTAGACTAGTATGTAAAGGATATGCTCAAGAAGAAGGAGAAGACTATGGAGAAACCTTTGCCCCAGTAGCTAGATTGGAAGGAGTTTGTATGCTTCTTGCATATGCATCTTTTAAAGGACTCAAGGTATACCAAATGGATGTAAAATTTGCATTCCTAAATAGAATACTTGAAGAGGAGGTGTATATAGAGCAACCAGATGGGTTTGCCCTATCAAAAGACAGTGACATGGTGTGTAGGCTACATAAAGCCTTGTATGGACCAAAGCAGGCACCTAGAGCATGGTATGAATGATTGCACTCCCATCTTGTGAAGATTGGATTTGAAAGAACAAGTGAAGATAGCAATATCTATTGAAATCAGAAGGAGATCAGATTATGATCTGTGAAGTATTTGTTGATGACATCATCTTTGGAGGTTATGACAAGATGAGTCATGAATTTGCTGATGAGATGAAAAAGGAGTTTGAAATGTCACTCATAGGGGAGATTAAGTTCTTCATTGGACTACAAATTCAACAAATGAAAGATGGAATATTTATTACTCAATCCAAGTATTTCAAAGAGGTGTTGAAAACCTTTGGCATGGAAGATAGTAAACCAGTTGGTACACCAATGGTGACCGGTTGTAAGCTATCAAAAGAAGATGACTCAGCAGTGGTAAATGAGAAGGATTAACGATCAATGATTGGTAAGTTGCATTATGTAGTGCATAGTAGATCGGACATTGCACATGCAGTGGGTATTACCGCTCAGTTTCAGCAAAGCCCTAGAGAATCCCACTTGGTAGCAGTCAAGCGGATTCTTAGATATCTAAAGGGAACTATTGACTATGGGTTATGGTATCCATACAATAATGATTTCAACCTGAAAGTGTTCACAGATGCTGATTGGGTTGGTAATGTAGATGAACAGAAGAGCACAACCGATGGTGCATTCTTTCTCGGTGGTAGACCGATCTCATGGATGAGTAAAAAGTAGAGTTGTATCTCTCAGTTTACAGTAGAAGCGGAGTATGTTGCAGCCTTTATGAACTATACCCAGACTATTTGGATGAAGCATGTATTGAATGGCTTCAAATTTCCTATATCTGAACCGGTAAGCATATTTTGTGACAATACAAGTGCAATCAACATTTCCAAGAATTCGGTTTTGCATGCTAGAACCAAGCACTTTGAGCTCAAGTATCATTTCTTGAGGGAAAAGGTTCAGAACAAGGAAGTTGTACTGGAACATGTTTCCAGTAAGGAGCAATTAGCAGATATATTCACCAAGCCTCTACCAAAGGCTTCATTTACCTATTTAAGAGGTGAACTACGGGTGTTTCCCCTTCAAGAGGTAAACTCAAAGAATGTACTCCACATTAGTCAGGTATTGCAGTGTCCAAATTTTTCCAGATTGATGTGTTGAAGGATGCTACTCCTCAAGGGGAGCAGCATAGTGGAAAAGGAAAACTTGTGCCTCCACTTTGGCATTGTTGTCAAAGGGGGAGAAGATGTGAAGCGGAGAAGTAAGATGTGAAGCGAAGAATATATCCACAACAATGGGGAGAAGATGTGATGCAGAAAGTGAGATCTTTGTATATTGCCATCAATGCCAAAGGGGGAGATTGTTGGCATTTGTGCTGAGTATGTTGACATGATGATATTATGTTGTCATTGATGTCAATATGATTGAAGAGTGAACCGGCAATATGCTGAAATGTGAACCGGTACAATGTGGTGAACCGGTATATGTGCAAAGAAGTGAACAAGTATATTGAAGCTAAACAGTTGGCAAAGTGAACTGGTATAATGATATAAACCGATATATTGAGCAATGGGTGAAGTGGTATGTTTGTCCAAGAGAACCGATATGATGAAATGTGAACCGCCATATGGAATGTTCTCTATGAGGACTGAACATGATATGACTACCGGTTGGTAGTCTTAGCTTAAGGGTTTCCAATTGAAGTGTTCCAAGCCTGTGTAACTCAACCGATGACATTGTGTGATGAGTTAGCATTGTAATGAAGATTTGATCGTGTTGCCACTTTAGCTTGAGCGCATGAAGGATCTTGCATGAAGGAGATCGATCCTATCTACCTCAGGAATATGCGAACTCTCTGTAAATAGTGGAGAACGCATGATGGGTTACAAGCCACCATGAAAGCGGTGAAGAATTAATGATGGAGAATGTCTTGAGATATGTTCAAGACTTTTGTATTCAATGCAATAAGTTCAACAGTCAGGATTGAACCGTTTGAATTACTTAACCTAAATGTTTTAGGGTTTAGGGTTTATGCTACAGACCTATCTGTTTCCTATAAGGTCAATGTTGTGTTTCATGTTGAGGTTGTTGGCAAATGGTGTGTGTGTATCTAAGTAAAGAGATACGTGATTCTTGCCAGACCAGATGAGATAAGAGGATTGATTCCTGCATAGTGTGTGTGCAGAAGGAAGGTACTTAAGCAGATCTACATTAGGCATTGAGTGCTATTATCAGATCATTGTAATACCTGTTGATCTTTAACCACTTCAACAGTTGGAAAATCCCTTAACTGGGTAGCTTTAATCAGCTTGTTGTAAATCCTTTAACCGAGTGACTCAAACTCATTGAGTTCTTGAAATCCTCTAACAAGGTAACCTCTAACAGGGTTTAACCCTTAACCGGGTATTTAGCCATCCCTTAACCGGGTGATCTCTAACATGATCGATTCCTAGCAGAACCTGTTGTAACAGTCATTAACCAAACTAGGCTCCTAATAGAGTGGACTTCTAAAGAGTTCAAAAGCAGCTTGTGGGTATTCATCCCCACCGTGGTTTTTCCCAGTTGGGTTTCCATGTGAAAAATCTATGTGTCATGTGTAGTACTTTTCATGTGATGATTTATGTGTTTTGTGTTTGAAGGTAAATCATGTTGAGCTAGTGGTTATTATGTCTCTGATGATAGATTACCTACTCATGCATAAGGGTGAAATGGAAGTATAGTATTAAGTTGAGTGGAAAGTTAAGTGATTAACCGGTTAATGCTTATCTCAGTCATTCTTAGCTTTACCGGTTGCACTATGTTTTGGACCGGTGTTACTATCTGTCAACATTTGTAGTATTTACAATCAAACTAGTTTGGGAAAAGAAAATTTGTGCCTGTACTGATTCACACCCCCCCCCCTCTCAGTACTGGTTAGGTATTTATTGTTCATCATTGAGTTATCAAGTGAGGCTCCTTTTGTGATGAGCAGTGTGCTCTAGGCAGTGTGCCTTCGTGCATGTGCAAGCCCCTCTTGTAATGTTTATTCATTTGGCCAATGGATAGATATTGTGGGTCTCCAACCCCATTGTGGTTTTTCCTCTTTGAGGTTTTCCACGTATAAATATATGTGTTATGGTGTTGGTGCATGTGGTTAAAATTACTCTAACCGACAAAACACTGATTCACCACCCACCCCCCCCCCCCCTCTCAGTGTTCTTGGATTCTAGAAAGAAGAGGAGGGGTTCATTATTCACTCAAGTGAAGTGGTGGAGTGTTATTTGTGAAGCACAACATGTACCTTTTTAAAAATTTGGTAAATACTTCCCACCTAGGGTGTTTAGGAGTAGGTTTCCTGAAGCGCTTCTTCTAGTTCCTAAGAGCTATTGGAGATCGAGGGTCAGTTTCATTTTCAAATATGCTAAATAATTGTTGGAGATTGGGGTTCAAGGTTGCATTCTGACATGTGCCAAAAATCCATCAAAAACTGATTTCGTGACCAGATGTCTAATATAAAGATATTAGAGATCAAGGTTTGGGGTTGCAACATAATGCATGCCAAAGAGCCATTGAATATTGGAGTTCAAGATTATGATCCACATATGATAGAGAGAAAGGATGACATGGGATCAATGAAGCAACATTAATCAGAGCTTGGAGTTATAATCTACCTATGCCAAGTCATGACAAAGGATAATTATTGAACCTTTGACGAAAAAGTTTGTAAGGCTTATAAGGTCTATGTGTGATATAAAGTATAATTAAAATTTGGGCCTTGGTGCCATTTTGGGTCCAGGTTGATTAGTTTTTTTCTTTTGAGAGGTAGTATATAAAATTAGGAAAATATTTCATTTGTGGGCATCCATGTTATGTTATGATATTTTTTTGGCATTGCATATTCAAAATACCTTTTGTGGAAAAAACCTCATAGGAGATTATGATCAATTGACAAAAATCCATTGGTTGTTGAATTTAGAAGACAAAAAAACTTTAGTTATTTGAAAACATTTTCACTTAGGGAGTTCATGGAGATTCAAGGATTTGTTGAAATTTTAGTAAGTCAATGTGTGTATTGTTGACCAATATTGTATGTTGATGTGTAATGAGTGTCATAACAATCCCTTGTTGTAAAAATCAAATAAAAATCAATATAAATTGTTGCTAAAATTTGAATCATTTGTGTATAAGTTTATTTGTACTGTTTGAATAATATGTGGTTGAGAAGCACAATTATTATAATTTTTCACTCTCAATTTTCAATGTACACATAAATAATTATTATAATATGAATATAATTTATTGAAGATTGTATTTATGTTATTTGATGAATATTATTATTTGTGTTCCAAATTATTTCGATTGAAAAGTTTGAGAAGGGACATTACATTGTGGCAGTGGTTTCTTAAAAACATAGAATACATGAATGATGGATTTATTATTGTGCTATCTAAAGCACCATCCACAATTAAGTAGTCAAGGCGATTGACAATTTTCAATAGCATGTGATATTGGAATTGTCGATTGGTATACCATGTTCATCATCAATTGATCTCTCCAATGTGTAATAATGAGTTTGACCAAGACCTCAAATTAGGAGAGGCTTTGATATACATGTCATTGCGTATGTATTAATAAAGATATTTTTCATTGATTTCAATGGCTTGTTATATTATCATTTTTTTAAAATAATTTATAATATTTTAGATTTAGATAAAATGGATTGAAATCTAATTTTATGTAATTGGCATGTGTAAATCTAGAATCCATAATCTTATTTAGTATCCTTCTCACCTAGATGTCAAAAACAAAGTCTTTGAAGAAGGGATTGAATTTCATTAAAAATAATAAACAAAAAAATTCCACATTATTGAAAGTGCCCTAGTAGACAAGTATAAAAATTATGCATACACAAGGTACATAAAAACTATTTGATAAAATGTAACAATGAGATATAGCCTTATGGAATAATTGTAGGATATGCATGTAAAATGTGTTGAATGGCAAATCCTTGAAAATTTTAAGTAAATGCAATTGGTAAGAGTGGGATCTAACTCCCTAATGTTGATTGCAACACAGACCATTTTCTATCATCTCTATAGCTAGGTGGCCTACATATTCCTAGATGAAAATTCACCTTTAACTGTCAATATTTGTAAGACTATGAAGAAGGTATATGTTATGGCATCCTCCATTATAATTTTTTAGTACATGGCGTTCATGAGAAAAAAAAAAACATGTCATTAATTGATCTTCAGTGTATCAAAGTTAGTGAGGAATCACTAGTCTTTGAAGTGTGATCTACCCAAATCCCATAGTCAAATTTCCCCTTCTTAAGGAAAAATGATTCATAATCGTTGGGTTTATACATCAAACAAAAAATCTACATGGCTACACCATTGTAAAGGCTAATTAACACACAATGAAATAAATATTTGAGTTACCAAATAACACAAAGAATCCAACAACAAAAAACTCGCAGTACATGTGATTTCAATTGGAGAAAACCTAGATGGGTGAAAAACTCTAGGAAGGGTATGCTACAAGCATTGCATGACCAAAAAACAATGCCAGAAAATGGTGAGAGAGCAAACAATGACATGTCTTTGATCTTTAGTCTATCAAAGTGGATGAGTAATAACCTGTCATTGAAGAGTGATCTATCCCAAAACCCATAAAGGCTAATCAACATGTAGCTGCATAAACATTCATGTTATTAAACGAAGGTAAGAATTTAATTCAATTGCAATCCATAAAAAAACTATTTTGCTACATTGCAATAAGTTATTTCCCTATATTGTTTAAATGTTTTAAACATAGAACAAATCTTCTATTTTTGGCAGAAGGTAGGGACTCTAGTTGCATCAGCTCTTATTCAAATTATATATCATGTTAGTGTATACATTATCTCATACATATTATGTATCTAGTTAGTTTCACATGGCCTTAAGCCTCAAGGTGTTCTAATTAGTAGGAGTTAGCTTGCCATCTCTTATTAATCTTGAGGAAGTTAACTCACCATGAGTCTCAATTAGTGTAAGTTGACTTTCTAGTCTTCTCCATTACTTTGGGTGGTAGTTTCTTCCCTCTCTTCTATATGTACATTGCATTTCATGACATGATACTATAGACGTCTAAAAATGGTCAACGCTTGCGGAGTCATACTTTAACATCTGCGCATTGCCTTATTTTAGGATTTTTGCATCGCATTAACATTTCTTCTATATTGCGCACTTGGTCTTTATCATTTGCAAGCATCGAGTCCTTCTTCTTTATTGCGCACTTGGTCTTTATCATTTGCGAGCATCAAGTCCTTCTACATTCCTCATTTTTATTGCTTTCAAATTAGGTCTTATCGATAACAATCTTCAGTCATGGTTTTGGTCGATCTTATCCTATCGCATCAATGTGCGTGCTCATTTATCATCATTTTGGACATCATCAATCCTAATCGATGATGGAATTAGGGTTTTTTCCTCTTGTCAATCTTGTCATCTTGCGATCGATTCGTCATCGATCCTCGTCCTTGTCAATCTTGTCATTTTGTGATCGATTCGTCATCGATCCTTGTACTGGTCAATCTTGCCATTTTGCGATCAATTTGTCATCGATCGTTGTCCTTTTCAATCATGTCAATTTGGATCAATTAGTCATTGTTCCTCGTCAATTGGCGCCTATCAATTTGATCTCTTTGTCAATCTTGGTCAATTTGTCAACCAATCTCAATCGTTTATCAGCATTGGTCCTTTGTCAGTCAGAATCATGATCAAATCGACCCTACATCAATTATCTTTTGTCAAGGCCTAATTGTCATCCTTGCATTTCTAATTCATCTTCTAGGGTTTTATGATTTATTCATTTAATCTTGTTTATCATTTTCCCTCTAGGTTAAATAATTTATTTATTTATCCTAAGTCTTCTTGTCACGATTAAATATTTATTTAATTGGCTAATTAATTCCCCCTCTTTTTGTGAATTAATTAATGAATGAAAAATTATTAATTAATTCACCTAATTTACTAATTTCTCCTAATTCCTAATTTTTTATTTCTCCTATTTTCTTCAATTTTTCTAATATTTCCCCTAATTTCATGGGAATGGCATTTCAATCTTGTCATAATTTGTCATAATTTGTCAATCAATCAATCTTGCATGTCATAATTTTGTCATAATTTGTCAATCAATCAATCTTGCATAGAAAGTGTCAATTTTGTCATAATTTGTCATATTTGTCATTCTTGATTTGAAATTTCCTTTCAAATCTCTTCATGCTAATCTTGTCATCTCTCCAATTTGTCTATAAATTGGATGATTTTCTTCAATCAAGGGATCTATCTAATCACATTTTCAGAGAATCAATCACGCTTCTAGTATCCTTACGCTGCCATTTCATCTTGTCAATCTTGCTTTCATACTATGCCTTTGCATTTGTAAGTGAGATCCACAAACAAAGTAATTTGAAAGAGAAATAAGGACAATGGAGAATTATGGGGGAGATATTCGCGTTTGTAATGGTTTGCATTTGGTTTGATTATCTTGTCTTCATATCTCTATTGAATGTTTTTAGGATTTCTTATCATTGCAATCTAGTTTTTGTGATTGAGCTAGTTTAATATCTATTTGCTTTGATGAATTCCAAATTCCTATCTACAGATACATGTTGAATCCATGTTTTTGTGTGTATTCATTTTGCTTTGCATTACGTGTTTTTGATAACTTATAAGAATGTACGATTGCTTAACTTTCATTGCTCGACCAATATTGACATTCAATCTATAAGATCTTGACAAGTCTAAATTTCTAACATTTAATTTGGAATTAATATTTAATTTTTTTTAAATGATTAATAATTAAAAACATATAAATAAGATTTTGAATTTAATGTTTTACATTAAACATGAACTAAAAAAATTAATTCTTTAATATTGAGTGTAAATCTTTTCTCTTATGAAGAAAGAAGTTAAATAATTCATATGTATTATCTTTTACAAACATATTGAAGGTTAAATGTTTATAATAAAGAAAGACAATAAGAAATATTGCACTCATCAACTTCAATTGTTAGACAAATCTTTCCTATCTCTCTTGTCTTCTTATAACAATGTAACTTTCATTTTTTCCCTTTACTTTAATATCTATTATAAATATATAGTAAAAAATCACTTATTTTTATCCACAAGAAAATTGTGCAATATTTATGTTTAAAGAATTGAAATAACTAAAAAGCACCCATGGGTGAGAACACTTGCTAAACTTGCAACATACTAATGAATTTGATAAACAATATTTCTTTGTGACTATTTTTATAACAATGTGAGAATCAAAGTCACTCAATTTCATAAACTCAAATAATTTGCAATCTTTAATATAAGAAATGCAACTGGACATTTTTTAATTTGGAAGTTGATTTAGGACAAAAATTAAAAAATATTATATGGTCATAATTGTCATAAATATCTAATCAACATTATACACTGCTAATGCTATAATCTTGATTTGTATACGTAACTCAATCTTTTCATTATATAAAAGATTTGAGAAAATGTGGATATTCTTCAATGGAACATTGACTCTTCAAAGTACACAAAGTAAATAGACATGGCAACCTTATACTAGATCTTCTCAACTAAATGTGGACATAATAAAATTTATCAAAAATAATAATTTTAAATATTTATCCTTTATCAAATTGCTTATCCACTACATAAGAAAACTCAAGAAGCTTATGCCCAGAGCTTAATATAAGGATTAAGAATCTTTTTTCATAAAATCATATGCAAAATTTGGGCCTTTCATAATTAGATTATTCTACTAATCTAGTACGTACTCGAGATTCTTTACGACCCATACAATAAAAAATGAATCCTTGAACCACCTGTTCACACAAAAAATACAAAGATACAAAAGGGTAAGCATGCCTAAGTTGTTGGTCTCCTAATCTGCAAACAAAGCATTGGTTCAAAATCAGTTGATCCTTGTTTACATGATAAGGGATTTTCTAGTGCTTGTAAAATGGACAACCTATAATCTTATTTACCTATATGTCTTGTCAACTTTGTGCCAAATAGAAACCAATGGAAGTGTCATAACACACTTTAAAGAGTAAAACTAGAAATAAAGAGTAGAACCACGAAAGACCATTTATCATCTTGTAGTTTCATTTTCAGGCATATGATAATATTAACTACCTATGAGCCCACTATCTAGAGCACAACCAATTGGGAAGGGATGAAAGTATGCAATACACATACTACTTTTTATATGGGACTTTGTATATCCCAAACAGATGTTTAATCTCTTTCCATTCAAAAGGGTGAAATTCCATATTGTTTAGAGCATATTTGTGATTTTGGAGTACAATGAATGTAGGATATGCATAATATGCATTTGTTGAAAAGGTATTATAAATTTCCTATAAGATACTAGAAAATGCAATTTTGATATTTCAAAAAAGAAATATACTAAGTTTTGTATTTTATGGTTTTTGTTATCAAGGTTACAAATATGGGATAAGGTACCAAACAAACAATATTTTTTGAATGATTTCAATGCCTAGAATCATGTTGCTTACATCTCACAAAAAATCCAAAGAACTCAATTCAAATATCCACGCTTCAACATTTTTTTACGAAAAAAAATATATTTATTCAGAGTCATAACTAAATAGAAAACACTTTTTCTATAACTTGAAAGTAAAGTACGGTGAGGAGAGTTTCAAAAAATAATATTCACCATAGTAGTGTAGCTTAAAGAGCGTAATTACCTCTTGGATATCTAGAAGTTATATAAACAAACAAAAAATTTCAAAAACAACTTCCAACAACAAATTTAGAATTATCTTGAGACAAGAACTCTTGAATCTAATAAATTTATCTTTTTGAAAACCATTTATCTAGATGTACAAAATTACCGACAAAGAAAATTGTAGTTACATAAATAATAGGTTTTTGTTTCTAGGAACAAAAATCTGATCAGATAACTTCATAAATTTTACAACTACAATCTATTATTCAAAATCTACCATTCTATTTTTGCGCCTTGATATTGCTCCAAAGCTAGTAATTTTGTGCTTATTAGTGATCCCTCCAAACCTGAATTCAAAACAAAAACTTATTGTTCAGTATGACACTCCAACAAAAATTTATGGCCTCTTTAATCCTATGAATCTTCCATCAAGAAATGGCTGCAAATTGAGAATATAAATTATTGCTATAAGTATTCACAAGAATGATAAAATCTCAAGCAAATGATAGGAAATTATATTTTCTTTCACTTTTTTTTTTATCGATAAAGGCAGAGCCAAATTTATATATTAATCAATAAAAAAGATTACAGCTAAAAGTTCAGGTTTCCAAAAAGCCCAAAGGGCCTAAGACAAACATTTTGAAACCAAATCCCCGAGTATGCACAGAGAGGGAAACTAACTCCAATGCCCACAAAAAATTCTGAACTCGGAATGAAAATAAGTTTCACTTTCAAGACTTTTCATTTCCAAGTTTTTCTCAATTCAGTGGCTTGCACTTGTTGTGCATAAGCTTTGCCTATAATTGAAGAAGAAATTGACACACACCCACACCTATTCCAAACACATAATTGCCATGTCTTCTATCATGTAGACCATGTGCCTATGCTAATCAACAATAAAGAGCTTTGTAGAATCTACTTTATATTTTCCTCACCCTCTTTCCCATTGTATAATTTTCTAAACTATTTTTGAGGAAAATGAAACCCCAATGAAATACTGTATATTTTTCTCACCCTCTTTTTTGTTGTATATTTTTTTAAACTATTTTTGAGGAAAATGAAACTCCAATGACAATAATGTTCAATGATAGGTCAAAAGTTTGATTTTCCATGACAATCAAACTTCTATAGCTGAGCCTATCATTTTAGTATCATTCATATGAACAAACAATCTCAGTATGTTTCATATTGCATAAAACAACATTTACTTTCTTCAAATCATCAATTTTCATGTAATATAAAAATGTTAAAATCAAACTATAGTTAAACATGTTTTATTTCTCTATTGCTTTCTTTTTATTGGCTAGGGATTTGAAATTACTTTTGAAGAAATAAAAACCTCCAGAAATTATGCTTTGGCCAACTACCAATCAGATAAGACATCAATTTTAGTGTAAGATAAAAAATATTAAAACCAAATTATATAATTATTTATAAAAAGATAAGAAAAACATTAATCTCTGCATATACAAACATAAATTAATAATAATAAAAATAAATAAATTATTGTTCATAAAAACCATTAAATATGTTATAAGAGTATTAACTAAAAACACTGTTGGAAAATCTATGCTTATCAAGCATTGATAGTGCCTTTATTATCAACTTTTAATTATTCTACAGTATAGAAGCAAAATTCTTGATAGCTAAGCCAAAACTTCAGCTTTCTATGTGACTTTTGTTAAACAAAACAAATATCTTTTCCAAAGATATTTGTTTGGATAAGCCATTGGGAAGGTTCATTCATAGAGCTTCCATATCAGCTGCAAAATGTTAAAAGAGGGAGGGAGATATATATATATATATAAATACAATGAGAATGAGATAACAAAAATCCCATAGATCTGTACTTATCACAGAAGATAGAATGAACAATCCACAGCAAATTTGCTTCTTTTTTTTTTTTTCTGTTCCTTCTGCTTCTTACAACTTTATTTCATATCAATAGAAACTTTGAGGTTATAAATCAGATCCCATGCAGTCATCCAGCACAATTTGAAAACCAATCTTTAGAAATATGTATAGAAAGCTCCAAGCCACTAATCTTAAACCTAAGAAACCAGGCCTGTCATCTACATGGAATACAATCAAACCTTCTTAATATTGAAAAGACTACAACCCACAAAAGGGCCATAGATTTTCCTGGACTTTCTTCTAATCTGCTTACTCTTTTTATACATCTTTTGCTCACCCTGTGAGCTGAGGGAGGAGGGAGGAGGGCTGAGAGGCACATCATTAAAACCATGGTGTTCATGATCAGTCTTGGGCTTCCCTGGTTGAGTCTCCCATTGGAATGGAACTCCTTCACCCACATTCACATTTGATCTGTAATATACTCTAGATGAGTACCCATATGGATCCTCCCTTAAGAGATTAGGGCGACCAAAGAATTTGTTCTCCACATCTAGAACTCTTCTACTGTTCACACCATTCCCACATGAAGATAAATATGAATCAGAGGCCTTAAATGAGATCTCCCAGCGTGCTGAGTCGTCTAGGGAGTCTTGTCTGTGCAAGAAAGCCCTTACAGAAAGGCTCTGACCCATCATAGAAAAACACACTGTCGACACTCCAATGGAACAGTCAGCTAAAAAAGCTTTGATATCTTGGAGTAGGCAGGGCAGATTCTTTGCAATAAAACATGACAAGGACCCATCAATGGGCAAAGACAACTGTGATTTGGTTGAAAGAAAAAGGTGAATTTATGGCGACTTGTTTGTATTATTGAGGAGATTTTATTTGTATAGAAGGCCATTCCTTATCCACTGGCTATTTGTTTGTCCACGTCGATTACTTGGGCAAATTGTTTCAATTCTTCCACCGACTTATCCGACATTGTTGTTGTCCATTGGGTGAGGCCTGAGTCTCACAGTCACCCTGCCTGTTAAACGATTTGTTTAGGGATGTTTATCCATTGAAACTGCCCTCTTAGAAATTCTGATGAAGTGTCTAAAATCTTCTTTTCTAGATAGGGGATATGTGTACCCTAATTTTAGTTTTATACTTTTTAAAATCTTAGGTGGATATTTCAAATTATTTTCAATTTTGTATAGAATTGATTTGTCAAGTCTCTTGCTTAAAAAATTGGTCAAATATGATGTCACATCAACATGCATTTTTGTGATGGTGTCCAATTATGTCACATCACAATTTGACTTGTGAAAAATATCTCCTACTTATCAATTAATGAGCTAAAGGGACTTTATAATGAATGGTTCATAAGGCACAACACTTTGAAGGTTTTGCAAATGGGGTTGCAAGTTAAGTGGGCTTAACCTTGGATTAAACATGCATTCTTATGAAGGTGTCCAATTATGTCACATCATAATTTGACTTTTTGTGAAAAATATCTCCTACTTATCAATTGATGAGATAAAGGGGCTCTATAATGAATGGTTCATAAGGCACAACACTTGGTGAAAGTTTTGCAAATAGGGTTGCAAGCTAAGTGGGTTTAAACTTGGAGGAAACTCCTTGGTTAAACATGCATTTTTGTGAAGGTGTCCAATTATGTCACATCATGATTTGACTTGTTGTGAAAAATATCTCCTACTTATCAATTGATGAACTAAAGGGGCTCTTGGTATAGAAGCACCTCATGGACAACCTGAGAAGAATCATCTTTGTTTTGATTGTTTTATGTTGTAATAAGGTCCCATGGACAATTGCATACCATTTTCTAAGGTTTTGAAACCATTTGTAAGGCTAAAGGCCACTAATTCCTGACTAGGCATGTATGGGTCAATATGGTCAAGCATGGTCAAACACCTTAGGAGAGTAGAAAAATGGCATATGTGACCTTTGTTGATGTTAAGGGTGATGTGTGACCTATGCAATGTAATTTGGGTGATAGAAAGTAGGTAGGAGCAAAAGTTGTCAAAAATGTAAAATTGCTCAAAAGTTACTTGACAACTTTTGAGCAAGTTTTGATCATAATGTACAAACTTGCCTCCCAACCGTCAACCAGTTCAAATTTCAGTTGAGGTTGGTTGAGGAAGTTGGAATGTGCTTATTTATGCCTCAGGAGGTCAAGGCATTGAAGTTGTTGAAGGTGTGGCTTTTGAAATCAATAAAAACTCTCTATTTTCCTGTCAATTTCATTGTTCTATGTGTTGTACGACATTGTATAGATTGGGAGACTAACTAAAATGTTCATGGATTCTTAGAACCCTACGTTATCTTTTCTTTGCAAGTGGTGTGAAGTCAATCCATCAAGTTTGGTGAAAGATATTGAAGTTTTTGTGAAACTGGTCTGTAAACCCTTGCCTACCTAGGGTTTGGTAATAAAATGTTAATATCTTGACTTTTCACCATAGGGAGATTTTGGCCTCTGGTGGAGAGTTAGGGGAGTGAATGTATTTTAAGATGCAAAAGGTTTTAGACAAGGAGATAGAGATAGTTAGGATAAAAACCAAGCCCTAGGTCAGGCATCCCTATGTGACTGGCCACTAGTGAATGAGAAGAGTGTGTGCAGAAATAAAATTCGGTTGGATAGGTGTAATGAGTCAGTGGATTTGGTCTTCATGAGGGTGTGAAACATTCTTCAAGCATTGGATTGGGAAGATCATACCAAACCCTAGTAGTTGCTTTGTAAATGTGCACAATTAGGCCTATTAGGTCTGTCTAAATGTTGGGGTTTTGACCAGGTCAATGAAGGGATCTAGACCTAAGGGTTGGGTATGTTTGGTGTCTCAATAGAGGGAATTTGGAAGTGTAACCTATTTGTGTGGTTGTAAGGAGTTTTTGGAAGTTGTTGGGCAAAAAGGTATTTGGAAGGGCTATAAGGAGTGGGCTTATTTCTAACAAATGTCCCTGGAGGAGCATTGTGAGATAAAAGGTGAGTTTGTATCCTTGTGTCTTGGGTCCCTAGTGTCAAGAAACACATACATATGTATCTATCCAACCTCTGCAATGAATGGATGCAACAACTTTGTAGGGTCAAGTCAAAGACCATTGTAAATGTTGAGGAAAAGGACTCAATTCTAAGACTAGCCATGTGGATTCCATGTTAGTGGGGAGTATTGGATTCTTTGAGTCTGAAGAAGAGTCTTGGATGTGACCACTCTAGTGTGTGTCTAATTGCTTAGAAGTCATTGGAGGTTTAGTGTTTTGGGGGCAAATTTGTTTGGGGAGAGTGTTGTTGTGGGTTGAATACCCTTGCTTCCACTGGGAGCTCAATATCATATTGGTATCAGAGCACAAGTAGGTCATTGGGAAAGGAAATCTTGGTGCATGTCAGTAGAAGGAAGTGACGGAGAGGCTAACACCATGCCTCCAAAGGGGATGACTGTCGAAGTGGCAAGAAAATTCTAAGAAATGGAAGAGATGTTCTGAGCCAAGTTCCTTGAGGAAATCAAAAAGATAAAAGGAAAAGAGAAGAGGGATTAATGTGACTTAGAAGGAGATGAAGAGGAAGGGGAAAGGGAAGATACCCCAAGGCAGGAAGTGGAGGTGCATGCAGATCAGAGGGTGTTCATTAAGACCTTGAAGCCAGTAGGTAGGAATTCCTCGGATGGCAAAGAAGATGTCCCAATGTATAGTGGAAAGATTGATGCTGACAAGGTTGTGGATTAAATAAAGGCATTGAACAACTACTTTGAATATAAGAAAGTACCTGAAAACGAGAAGGTTAGATTTGCAAAAACCAAATTAAAGGGGGCAGGCCTCACATGGTGGAACTACAGACAAGGTGAGAGGGTGAAAGAAGGGAAGAGTATGATCACATCCTGGGATAGGCTGGTGACTAAGCTTAAGGTACAATTTTTGCCAGCTGACTATGAGGTACAGATCTAAAGAAAGATGCAAAATTTAAAACAAAGGGACCTAAATGTAAGTGCATACACTGAGGAGTTCCATAGACTAAGTCTTAGATCCAAACACCATGAAGAGGAAAAGGAGAAGGTTGCAAGATATATCAATGGGTTAAAATTTAGTATCCAGGATGAGATCGGCAATGTGACTTGGAGACAGTGAATAGGTGTTTCCAATTGGCACTTAGAGAAGAGGATAATTTGAAGAGAAAGAGTGAGTAGAGCAACAAAGGTAGAGGTGGAATAAATTTCAAGGGTAGGGGCAGTTTTGGTGGAAGGAACCAACCACAACGGACCAAAGGTAGAGGTGGAAGAAATTTCAAGGGTAGGGGCAGTTTTGGTGGAAGGAACCAACCACAACGGACCAAAGGTGAATCCAACTAGGGTGAACAACATGGAGACTCAAGTTTTAGAGGGAACTTTAGAGGGAGAAGACCAAATGGTAGAGGTATATTTGGAGGATCTGGAAGAAGTAATGGTCCCTTCACCAGTAGATGCTATAATTGCAATCAGGTAGGACATCTTGCAAGAAAATTCCCTGAGAAGAACACCTCAAATTACCAAGGGGGAGAAAGGAGAACTCATCTGGTTCCAGAGGAGGATTCTCAAAGTGTAAACACTCCATCAAGACCTACAAACCCAGAGCAAGAAGAAAGCCTAATGATGAGGACATTGTTGAAGATACCAACTACACAGGAACCCCCACAAAGGAAGTCATTATTTAGAACCTCTTGCAAATCTAATGGGAAGGTATGTAAAGTAACTATAGATGCTAGTTCAATTGACAATTTAGTATCCCTAGAGATGGTTGAAAAGTTGAAGCTAAGGAGGACACCTCACCCTTTCCCATACAAGGTATCTTGGCTAACTAGAGGACAACAAACCTTGGTAGAAGAAAAGGCTTGGGTAGAGTTTAAGATAGGAGAATATAAGGATAAGCTACTTTGTGAAATAGTAGCCATGGATGCATGTCATCTACTCCTTGGGAGGCCTTAGCAATATGACTTGAAATCCCAACATGATGGGCAGAAGAATACATATACAATCATCAAGGATGGTGTGAGTTATACCATGAGCCCCTTGCCTAATAATGTTGTAGATAAACATAATGGGTCAGGCATCATGCTAATTGGGGAGAAGGAGATGTTGCAGATGTTGAAAGAGGAACACATAAGATTTGCTTTGGTGTTGAAACCCAAGGATAGATTGGGACTGTCAAGTGCTAAGAAGAAGGATATTCCTAAAGAAGTGCAGGAGATGTTACAAAGGTATGAAGGAATTGTGGTAGAGGATCTGCCCAACTCCTGCCACCTATCAAAGATGTAAGTCACTATATTGACTTCGTTCCCAGAGCCACCTTGCCAAACAAAGTAGCTTGCAAAATGACTCCATCCCAAAATGAGGAAATTACAAAACAAGTTCGGGAACTATTGGACAAGGGATGATAAAGAAGAGCCTTAGCCCATGTGCAATACCAACTGTACTTGCACCCAAGAAAGATGGTAAGTGGAGACTATGTACTAACTCTAGGGCTATTAATAAAATTACTCAAGATACAGATTTCCTATGCCAAGGATTGAAGATTTGATGGATTGTTTAGGAGTGTCATGCTATTTTTCTGAAATTGACTTAAAAAGTGTCTATCACCAAATAAGGGTAAGGGAAGGTGATGAATGGAAGACAACTTTCAAGACCAATGAGGGTCTATATGAGTGGATGGTTATGCCCTTTGGACTAACCAATGCCCCAAACACTTTTATGCACTCGATGAATGAGGTTCTTAAGCCTTTTATTGGAAGGTTTGTTGTAGTATATCTAGATGACATCCTTGTGTTTAGCAGGTCAAAGGAGGAGCACCTAAGAAACTTGGACATGGTCTTGAAGAAGTTGCATGAGGAGAAACTCTTGATCAACCTAGAAAAGTGTGAATTTATGAGAGAAGAACTGGTATACCTTGGATTCGTTATCTCCAAGGGGAGCCTCAAAATGGATCCATGAAAGGTGGAGGCCATAGTGAATTGGCCTACTCCAAAAACAATGGAAGAAGTAAGGGGTTTTCATGGATTGTCCACCTTCTATAGGAATTTCATTAAAAACTTTAGTCAAATTTATAAACCAATGTTGGAGACAATTAAAGGGGGATGGAAATGCAAGTTTTCTTAGATAGAGGCAGCAGACAAAGCTTTCGAACTCTTGAAGAAAAAGGTATCCCAACAACCTATTATGATTTTGCCTGATTTCAATAAAAAAATTACTGTGGAATGTGATGCAAGTAACATGGCCATTGGGGCAATCTTAAGCCAAGATGGGAGGCCAACAACCTTCTTTAGTGAAAAATTAAATGAGGAAAAGAGGAAATACTCCTCCTATGATTTAGAACTTTATGCCATGGTGTAGGCATTAAAGAAATGGAGTCATTATGTATTTCCTAAAGAGTTCATTGTATATACTGATAATCATGCTTTGAGTTTCCTAAATAGCCAAGACAAATTAAGTCACAAGCATATGAAGTGGGTGGAAACTCTTCAAGCATATACATTCACAATTAAGCACAAGAAAGGTCAAGCCAACAAAGTGGTTGATGCTTTAAGTAGGAGGGTTTTGACAGTTCAAGAAGTTCAGTTGCAGAGTATGGGTATGGATTCCCTTAAGGACATGTATGAAGGGGATGAAGACTTCCATGAGATCTATAAGGTATGCACTGATTTTTCTAATAATTATCATGTTGAATATTATAATTCCTTGCTAAACGATGGATTGCTCTTCAAAGGGAGTCAACTATGTATCCCTAGATGTTCTATGAGGGATAATATTGTAAAGGAGAAACATTGTGGTAGTTTAAGTGGGTATTTTGGTCTTGATAAGACCTTAGAACAAGTAAGGTCATACTATTACTGCCCTAAGATGCAGTATGATATTAGGAAGTTTGTGGAGTCATGTGTGATTTTCCAAAGAGCCAAGGGAGTGACAACTAATGCGGGACTTTACCAACCCCTCCCCATACCAAGTAGACCATGGGAAACCATCAGTATGGACTTTGTAATGGATCTTCCAAGGACACAAAAGGGTTATGACAATTTTTTTGTGGTAGTAGACAGAATTAGTAAAATGGCTCACTTCCTACCTTGTAAAAGCACCAATGATGCTTCTCAAATTGTAGGGTCTTCTTTAAAGAAGTGGTAAGAATTCATGGGCTACCATTAAACATTGTGTCTAATAGGGATGCAAAGTTTGTAGGTCATTTTTGGAGGACCTTATGGAAGAAGTTAGGCACCAATATTTCCTTCAGTTCTTCCTACCATCCCCAAATAGATGGGAAAAGTGAAGTAGTCAATAGGTCCCTTGGAAACCTACTTAGATGTTTGAAAAAGCAACATGGGCGAGCGTTGGATGTGGTCCTTCCTCAAGAAGAGTATGCCTATAATGATTCCATTAATCAAAGAACAAGTAAAATCCCTTTCCAAATTGTGTATGGGATGAATCCAAGAGGAATACTCAAGCTCCAAGAGTTGTCAAAGGATGACAAGAGCAGTTCTCAAGGTGAGAGTTTTGTAGAAGTTATCAAGGACATTCATGATCAGGTCAAGGATACTCTTCATAAGACCGTAGAAAAGTACAAGCAACAGGCATATAAGAAAAGGAGGGACTTACAATTCCAAGTTGGATACTTGGCGTGGGAACACCTCAAGAAAGAGAGGCTACTAAAGGGAAAACATACAAAGTTGAGGCTGAAAAAGATTGGTCCATGCAAGATAGTCCACAAATTTGGACCTAATGCTTATGAAATTGAATAGCCTCCTAACATAGGTATCTCTCTCATTTTCAATGTTTTAGATTTGATTCCCTATAAAAATGATACTATTGTAGGTACTGATGAATATACAGAGAAAGAAGTAGATGTTGACTGGTTGAAGGAACTCCCACCAAGCCAACCTTTGAGTCTTGAATGTATTTTGGACACCAAAGTTGTTAAGAAGACAAGAAAGAACACCTACAAACAATATTTAGTCAAGTGGCAAGGACTTCCTGAAGAGGATCCAACCTGGATGCATGAGACTGAGATCAAGAAGCATGGAAGCAGCATTGAGGAACTCATCTCAAGTGGGACTTGAGATTAATCCACCCCGGGAGTATGGTGCAGGGGCACCTCATGGAGAACCTAAGAAGACCCATCTTTGTTTTGATTTTTTTATGTTGCAACAAGGTCCCATGGACCATTGCATACCATTTTTTAAGGTTTTGAAACCATTTTGTAAGGCTAAAGGCCATTAGTTCCTGACTAGACATGTATGGGTCAATATGGTCAAGCTTGGTCAAAGACCTTAGGAGAGTAGGAAAATGGCATATGTGACCTTTGTTGATGTTAAGGGTCATGTGTGACCTATATGCAACTTAATTTGGGTGATAGAAACTAGGTAGGAGCAAAAGTTGTCAAAAATATAAAATTGCTCAAAAGTTGCTTGACAACTTTTGAGCAACTTTTGATCATAATGTACAAACTTGCCTCCCAACAGTCAACCAGTTCATATTTCGGTTGAGGTTGGTTGAAGAAGTTGGAATGTACTTATTTATGGCTCAAGAGGTCGAGGAATTGAAGTTGTTGAAGGTTTAGCTTTTGAAATCAATAAAAATTTCTCTATTTTCCTGTCAATTCCATTGTTCTTTGTGTTGTATGACATTGTACGGATTGGGAGATTGACTAAAATGTTCATGGATGCTTATAAACCTGAGTTATATTTTCTCTGCAAGTGGTGTGAAGTCAATCCATCAATTTTGGTGAAAGATATTGAGGTTTTTGTGAAACTAGTCTATAAACCCTCACCTACCTAGGGTTTGGTAATAAAATGTTAATATCTTGACTTTCCACCATAGGGAGATATCAGCCTCTGGTGGAGATTTAGGGGAGTGTATGTATTTTAAGATGCAAAAGGTTTTAGACAGGGAGATGGAGACAGTTGGGATAAAAACCAAGCCCTATGCCAGGCATCCCTATGCGACTAGCCACTAGTGAATGAGAAAAGTATGTGCAGAAATGAAATTCGGTTGGATAGGTGCAATCGGTCGATGGATTTGGTCTTCATGAGGGTGTGCAACAATTCTCAAAGCATTGGATTGGGAAGATCAAACCAAACCCTAGTATTTATTTTGTAAATATGCACAATTAGGGCTATTACATCTATCTAAACTTTGGGGTCTTGACCAGGTGAATGAAGGGATCCAAACCTAAGGGTTTGGTATGTTTGGTGTCTCAATAGAGGGAATTTGGAAGTGTAACATGTTTGTGTGGTTGTGAGGGGTTTTTGGAAGTTGTTGGGAAGAAAGGTGTTTAGAAGGGCTACAAGGAGTGGGCCTATTTCTAACAAATGTCCCTGGAGGAGCATTGTGAGATAAAAGGTGAGTTTGTATCCTAGTGTCTTGGGTCCCTAGTGTCAAGAAACACATACATATGTATCTATCCAACCTCTGCAATGAATGGATGCAACAAATTTGTAGGGTCAAGTCAAAGACCATTGTAAATGTTGAGGAAAAGGACTCAATTCTAAGACTAGACATGTGGAGTCCATGTTAGTGGGGAATATTGGAGTCTTTGAGTATGAAGAAGAGTCTTGGATGTGACCACTCTAGTGTGTGTTTAATTGTTTAGAATTCATTGGAGGTTTAGTGTTTTGGGGGCAAATTTGTTTGGGGAGAGTGTTGGTGTGGGTTGAATACCCTTTCTTCCACTGAGAGCTCTGTATCATATTGGTATCAGAGCACAAGTAGGTCATTGGGAAAGGAAATCTTGGTGCATGTCAACAGAAGGAAGTGACGGAGAGGCTAACACCATGGTGCCAAAGGGGATGACTGCCGAAGTGGCAATAAAATTTCAAGAAATGGAAGAGATTTTTTGAGCCAAGTTGGCTAAGGAGATCAGAAAGATAAAAGGCAAAGAGAAGAGGGATTAATGTGACTCTGAAGGAGATGAATAGGAAGGGGAAAGAGAAGAGACCCCAAGGCAGGAAGTGGAGGTGCCTGAAGATCATAGGGTGTTCATTGAGGCCTTGAAGTTAGTAGGTAGGAATTCCTCGGATGGAAAAGCAGATGTCCCAATGTATAGTGGAAATATGTATTCTTATGAGGTTATGACCACTCTAGTGTGTGTCAAATTGTTTAGAAGTCATTGGAGGTTTAGTGTTTTGAGGGCAAATTTTTTTAGGGAGAGTGGTGTTGTGGGGTGAATACCCTTGCTTCCACTGAGAGCTTTGTATCATATTGGTATCAGAGCACAAGTAGGTCATTGGGAAAGGCAATCTTGGTGCATGTCAGCAGAAGAAAGTGACGGAGAGGCTAACACCATGCCTCAAAGGGGATGACTGTCGAAGTGGCAAGAAAATTCCAAGAAATGGAAGAGATGTTTGGAGCCAAGTTGGTTGAGGAAATTAAAAATATAAAAGGCACAACACTTTCTGAAGGTTTTGCAAATGGTGTTGCAAGCTAAGTGGGTTTAACCTTGGAGGAAACTATTTGGTTAAGTGTGCTTGATTTGGGATGGTTCATAAGGCACAACACTTACTGAAGGTTTTGTAAATGGGGTTGCAAAATAAGTGGGTTTAACCTTGGAGGAAACTATGTGGTTAAGTGTGCTTGAGTTGGAGCAGTACTGGGATGGCTGACCTCCCAAGAAAGCCCAATGCTTCACTTTTGTGAGCATCACCTAGTTGCAATGAGTGCTAAGTGGACCATTCATTCTCAGGAGAGATGGGTTCTTGTCAACCACTATTCATGACTTGTTGTGGAAAATATCTCCTACTTGTCAATTGATTAGCTAAAGGGGCTCTATAATGAATGGTTCATAAGGCACAACACTTGTTGAATATTTTGCAAATAGAGTTGTGTGCTTGAGTTGGAGCAGTACTGGGATGGGTGACCTCCCAAGAAGGCCCAATGCTTCACCTATGTGAGCATCACCTAGATGCAATGAGTGCTAAGTGGAACATTCATTCTACTGAGAGGTGGATTCTTGTGAACCACTACTCATGAAACATGGGTCAACCAGTTTGACTCAAAAACTACACAGTTGAATCCTAATAGCCATATCATAATAAGTCCAAAATGGTTCCAAATTGTGATAAAACTAATAGGTATGCACTAAGTCATATTTACTTGTGCATTGATGTGGCATCGCATGATTAGTTTTTTAAAAAAATTTAGAGGTACTTTTTTGGGGATAAGCATTGACATGACATTTTTAGGTCACCATTATTGATCACATTTTTTTTCAACTACCATAGCATGTATTGGACCCCTCTCACCTATCAGTCCCTCCCCTTGTCTTCGTAAAATTTGGGTTTCATATTTTCTCACAAAAATTCTTAAATAATATTATATAGCTTTTTTATTATATTGATTAAGATTTGAACTCAATATCATCTAGATGTTTATAATATGGACTTTGTCATTGAATCAAGTGTCCTTTGACAAAAAAAGAGATCTAATAATTATTTTTAGATCTTGGGATGTGCCTTTATTTAGATGTTTTTGAAGTTTTATAGTAATTTGTAATATGTAAGAATTTTGGGAAATAGTTGAATTATATGGCATTTTTTATTTAGTTTATTGAAATATTATGAGAGAGTATAAATTTGAATTAGTTGTTGTTTTTTTGGCTAGGTTGTTATAAGTAGGAGAATCTATATATAGTGATTAAGTATACATATAATTTAATAAAAGTTGTTTTTGTGGTCAAGTTGTCATAAGTAGGTTTCTTGGCTAACATATAAATTAAAAGTCATTTTTTGGTCAAGTTGTTATAAGTAGGAGAATACAAGTATTATGAGGATGTATAAATTTAAACTAGACGTTGTTTTTTACTAAGTTGTTTTAAGTAGGGGAATCTAGTAACATTCTACAAATTTGAACCTTGGTAGATGCTCTAATCAAGGAACATACCATCATCCTCACCAATTGAACTATAATTTGTAAGAATTTTATGTATTTATATTATTTTCTAGAATATTTATGTAATTTGTAATGCCCCGCCAGGAACCCTAAAGGAAAACAACACAACTAGGCAACTAAAGGGCAAATTTTTTTTAAAAAAAAATTAAGTGCATTAATTATAACAATTGCACGTTTAATAACACAACAAAAGTCTAACACATGATTTCCTAAGGGTTACCAATGAAGATTAATTCATAGATTATATTAACACCAAGGTTAATCTAATTGTCCATTTTAATTAGGTAAATTAAATGCTTGAGAATAAACCTACACATACATCTAAATTCCATAATGAAAGAATCAAAGTATTCCTATGCATTTATTTTCCCATAGATCATATATACAAAAGATTAAAGCAATTGAATTTAACATACATTTCATTGATACAATATTACAATATCCGTAAATACATGGCTTCCAAAAAAACCACGGTATCCAAAAGTTACAATGCCAAGGTTACATAAATTTTTGATACAATGACCACAAGGTCTCAACTGAACAATGAACACGAACATGAGCTGGTACATGAACCACGAACCAAGAAACACCAGCGAAGCCTTTCCTCGCCTGAAGATACAATCCAAAACATCTAATGGGAAGTGGCACTACCACCCGACCATGTGATACCGAAATGGAACCTCCCCAATGTGCTAGGAGATAGTAGAAGACCCTTAAGCAAGCAAAATAAGACAAGTACGATAGAACTACATGACTCCGCAAACATCCATGTGACTCAACTCACAAACACTAGTGACTCTAAAGAGAGAGAGAGAGAGTCATCGCATGGCTTAAGGTGGTTACCCTGGTAGGCCTCCATAGGTCCCGACCCCCATCCTGGGTTATCCTGGTAACCTCTCCTGAACCTCCGGCTCCATCTAAGCCTCATGTGGACCCTACCAATCCTTTTGTGAAGACAAGGTGGTAAGTTTGTCATTCCAGACCTTCTCACCACATCCTGAGCCTATACAAGAACTCAACCATGTGAGAGGCACATTATCTTAATTAATATTTAATCTACCCACCCCCTAATCAATTATTCGGTTATCACTTCTTAACTAACTTTTGAGGGGTTATCCTGCCATCCACTTCGGGCGCGGCCCCCGCTCGAAAGCCACTCTCTCTCATAGGACACTACCAGGAAAGGTCTCTCTACGAGAACTCTATGGCGAAACAGACAACCATATCTAATCCTGACAAACCACAGGTGAAGGATACACAATCACTAACCCAAGATTGACCATTTGGAACAAAACACACAATGACTCACATCAACGGGGTTATACAACAACACCTGACCAAGGGAGTATAACAACATATGACATAATAACAACTCAACCAGAATTACAACGAAATTAAGCTTTGACTGCAAATACCATTACACAAAATCCTAATACAGACAATCTTTTCTTTAAACAGCCAAAATCATAAAATACTTGCAATCAAAGATTTTCTAGAAAATAAGAAAATACAACTATATTAATACAAGGAAATCAATGTTGTCATTTGTCTAATAAGGTTAAATAAAATCACATTAAAATTAACCCCCTAATTATATGTTCATGGTTAATTTATAAATAAACCCGATTAGCTTATATCAATAATCTAAATTAAATTAAAAATTAAAAATATATATAATAATATAACATATATATATATATATATATATTCTTCGAATATAATATCATGTAATTATATCATATTAAAACTATATAATAAAATGAAGATTTAATTTTGCAATAACTTTCATTTCCAATAATTAGGAAATAACTTTATTCCTAAAATAACATAACTAAAACCACAGAAAAATACTAAATATATAATATTATTATTATTATTTTTTAACATATTAAAAATTAAATAAAATCGAATTATAAAACTCTAGCATGAAAACCAAAAGTACCAAAATTTGCACAAAATTTAACACAGGAAGAAGCGAATATAATAACTCCCTCCCTACTACCGCATGGTAGCAGGTACTACCGTAGGTAGCCGCTACTACCGCCGATAGTACTGCTACCGTTTGGTAGCTGTACTACCGTCGGTAGTTGCTACCAATGTTTTTTTTTAATTTAAAATTTACAATAGCATCAGAATATAATAAATTTCATTTTCCAATAAAATTTATTTCTCCTAAATTTATTTAATAAAATTTTCCCCATAATAATTAAATAAAATAATTTCCCCATAATTTTAATAACCCAATAAATTTAATTGAAATTAAATTTATTACCATAGTAACTAAATAATCACACAGAGATGCACAAATACTAAAAAGGAAAACCATAGCCAAATATCGAACAAAAATCAAACAAGAAGGAATATTTTCTCTGGTAAATCCCATTTCTCCCAAATCTTGCAATTTTCATGCACAATAAAAATCTTGGCAAAATTTGCCATATTAACTTTTCCCAATTTTCTCAAAATTTTAATCTACAAACACCTAGGAAATAACTTCTATCCATAGACAAGAAACTAATTTCAGGAATGGACTTTAGCCAAGAACAAGAAATAACCAGAAAGGATTTTGGATTTGACAAATATTTTAACACACACATCATTCAGAAAGAGGGAAGAAATAGAAATGTTTTCTTTAAAAACAATCAGAAGAAGCCACACAACTTGGTATAGCTTTCCTGGAAGAACTTTGTATGAGAGATTCAATCCTTCAACAAGCTTTCAATAATTTTTCTTCACCAAAATCTCTGCCTCTTTCCCGTGACTTCCCAAAAATAAAAAGATGTATTCCCCTTTTAAACTAAAATTCTAGGTTGCATATATTTTTCCCCAAAAACCCTAATATTTAATTTTAGTAATTAAAAGCAATTTTATTTTTCTTTTCTAATTCGTAATAAAGGAATAAAATAACATGCAATAAGCAAAAATCATTTTTTTTTCTTTTCTTTTCTTTTCTCATGCAAATTAATTAATTTCCTAAAAAAGGAATTAAAGCAATACTTTAATTCTAATTTAGTCTTTTATTCATTTATTTATTCTTTTATTTATTTAAAATTCTAGGAAACAATAAATGAAATTAATTTAATTTATTTTTCACTAAAATTTAAATAAAATATATTTCTAATATCATGCAGCTTGCAACTTAATTTAACAACTTCTTTTAATTAATTAAATTTATAATCTCAATGCATAAAATACATAATTCAAAAATACCAACTATGAGATAACTCCATAAATTTAATTAATTAATTAAATCCACTAAAACACACAAACTGAACAAACCCCAAGCAAAGACTCAGAAAAAGTCAAACGACAATACACGAAGGCCGAACAAACTGACAGGACGACCAACTGACGACACTCACAAGAGTGTAACTGGTTAAAATAGGGTCAACTATTGCCTCCTCCACTTCCATCAGACAATATAAGGCACGCTCGGACCTGTGAAGCTAGGTGGAGATGATACCCCGTATCTACCCGGTACTTGTACCTACAATATCCTGCATCACCGAACCACACATGCATATATACAATATAGAAAACACGGCATGCACACCGATGAAGGAGAATCACGACGTTCTCTATCTCATCGGAATGAGTGAAGGAAAATCGTCCCCTTGCATCCAATACACTCGCAGACATGCAACATATAATTTCACATTGCATAGATAAAATAAAGTGTCAGTACATAGCAATAATCCATAAAATGTCATAAATCACAAGTACTGAAATACTGCAAATAAATTATGCATCTCATATCCAGATAAAGCATGAAATAATGTCATATAAGTCTAAATAACACATCATGGTAATGTATCCAATGAAAGTAAACAATAATAAAATATGAGTTTAATAAGTTCAAACGAGGAGGGGTACTACATAATTAACAATTTATAAGTATCCACAGTTTTGTTCATATTGTTATGCTAAGTAGGAACAATACTCAAAGGTATTATCAAATGGTCGATGTCCAAATGTTTATAGTTTTGTTAGTCAACCAATATACATAATAGACACTTATATTATTTTTTTTAAAGTGTTTTCAAATGGTTGATTGGCACACATGTTTATAGTCACTGTGAGCCAAGCACTACATATTTATACTTTTTAAGAGTAATTCTATTTCATGTTTGATCAATAGAACTATAAATATTTATGTTTGTTGGCTATTTTATGTTTGTTGACTATTCAATAATAATTTTAGTTACTTTTACTAGTTTCCAACAATTTGATTTTATAAGAAAGAAGCAACTTCAAAAGTATTTTAGATTAAGATTTTTTTTAATAATGCTAAGTAGGAACAATACTCAAAGCTATTATCAAATGGTCAATGCGCAAATATTAATAGTTTTGTTAGCCAAGTAATAAACATTTTTTTTTTTAAGTGTGTTTACAAATGGTTGATAAACACAAACGTTTAGTCATTGTCAAATAAATATTTATATTTTTTAAGAGTCACTCTAGATATCATGTTTTGCCAATAGACTATAAATATTTATGTTTGTTGGCTATTGGATAATAATTCTAGTTATTGTTACTAATTTCCAACAATTTTATTGATATGATAATTTAAGAGATAATTTTTTAAGCAAGAAGCAACTTCAAAAGTATTTTAATTTAAATCAACATTATGAATGATTTCAAAAGATATTCTATAGTAACACAAGTACTAACCATATTAAGAAGGACTAATTTGTATGTTTTTTTTTAAAGAATGTATCTATCCAATTACATAATACTTTTTTTAAATACATTCTGTAACAAGTCATCTTATAATAAATTATTCTTAGAAATCAAACGAACTATTTAGACTTATCTTTTTTTGTGTGTTATATATTTTTTCGATGAGTCGCTTCTTAAATACATTAGAATTTCTAATATTTTTTTATTATCACAATCTATTTTTATACAATTGTAATGTGTTATGTACGATACGAACATTGGATACATAAAGGTTGATTAAGAGATTGAAATAAATGTCAAAATGTGCATAATACCAACATGAAAATACATAAATATCATGTTCGTCCCTTCAAGACATTGATATTGAGATGTCATATTATATTTTATTATTGAACATGATTGGATAAAAATCCAAAATTACTTCACACTTTTATCAAAGAAATGGCAAAGACTTTTTTTTTGACTTGGACCATCTAAAAGTGATATTTATGTTTTAAATTTTAGAATAATACAAACTAATAAAATATAGAACTCTCAATGTAGTGTAAATTTATAATTTTTACAATTTTCTTAAAATTACTTGGATATACAAAAAAAATATATAAAAAAATTACTCCTAGAAATTTTATTTAATATTTTCACTTAAATAACTTAAAAATCTAATGCACGGAGAAAAAAATTAAAAAATCAATGAATATTTATTTTTAATAATTTTTAAAGTCAAATTTATTGAAAATATCATTATTTTCATGGAACATCAACTTTTGTCTAAATGTTTTATAGTTCAAAATAAACTATACTAATTAGAGAGGATTTTTTTTATTAATACACTATATATTATTATTATATTATTAATAAATTTCTAATTAGTTTTATGTTTGGTTATAATAACCTACTTATAATAAATTAAAAAAAAATCATAATAAACTAATCAAAATATTTTAAAGAATATATTCTAGACTTTGAGCTCTACAAAAAGGGTATTTTCATATTTTCATGAAAGTAGTTTTGAAAAATTTAAAATTGAAGTTGTATTTTTTTTTTTTTTTTTTAAATTTTCCCAAAAGAAGTGTTAGTCTACCACATAAGTAGTTTTAGACAAAAGTGTTTGAATTGGAACTTTTTCACACAAAAATATTTTAGAAGAAATATTGCATTTAAATTTAACCTAGTTTAAAAAATTTTTAAATTATATCGATCTAATAATTTAGGGTAAAAAGGTTTTTCTTGAAACTTTATCTCATGTAGGTGCCAAATAGTTTCAAGTGGAATACCTTTGTTTGTAATTGTTAGAAATGAAATAGTTTTGATCAAAACATCTTTGTTGGCAAAATGTCTAACACAATACTAAAATTTTAGCCAACATAATATTAATAAACTAAAATTATACAAACACAATTTTAAAAAATAAAAATTTAAAATTAAATATAATTCATGATTTGAGGTACAAGAGGTCATTGTGAAACATAATATTGGCAATTTGCAACTTTAACATTCTCTTACTACGAAGTATGACCATAATATATGTGGCATACAAATACATAGATGCATTAAACATTACATGCTATTCAACCCTTAGATACCCATAAGGATTTTGAGTCCTCATGTTATAATTGTATTCTTAGCATTTGTTATCATTTTTATGAGTCCAATTTCTTATGAATCATTACCCTTATTGATATAAAATTGTGTTTAGGGTCACAACAATTTAGATGTAGTCCATAATTCTTTACCATAAATATTTCTTGCATATAAATTAGAATTTAAAAATATAGCGTAAAAAGTCATAACCATACACCAATAGATATTATTAAGAATAAAATGTTGTGGCTATGTCTCACAAATGAGGTACAAAAGGAAGGACACCAACATGGATAATTGATACCAACAAATTTATTTGGGTCTATAAACTTAATTTAGTAAAGAGAATATATTATATGTGTTTGATATCTTCCTATAGTTTAGTTAATGAATCTTAGTAGGATTTTTTAAGGACGTAAGAATTTAGTGATACGCATGTTAAAATTAGCAACTTCTATTGGTAAAATAAGCCAAGGGCTTTTTCCATTGACATAATCAACTTCATGCTTGATACATTTAATTAAAGTAGGTAAATACCTACTCCAATCTTTCCTTGGATGACTAGCTTAAGATGCTTATATGTATTAGGTAATTTAATATTAAATAACATCTAATTAGAAATGTGAAAGAACTTTTTTAATAAGGTTGCTAAAAAAAATTTCATTCTTTACCTCTAATACTTCCAATATAAAGAATCTCTTATATTGAAAATATAATTGCCATTTCACATTCTATAATGTTCTCTCTTCTCTCTCGCCTTTATTACTTACCCATACCATTTCTTCTCTTTTCCCACAACCTTATGCCAAAACATACCCCTTCCCACATCCTCTTGACATCCTCCTACTATTAGGCATCGTATTATTGATCATTTTTCTATTTCACCCCCTACTACCTCTCTACCCCCTCTTATATACCATGTCATGAGTTCTCCCACTACCATTTCCCCTATCATTTCTAATCCACTTCTTGCACTTGATACTTCTACCATTTTTTCACCCATTATAGTGAGACCTTATTATTCCCACCATAATACCAACCCTAATCATATCTGAATCTTTTATCCCTTTACTATTTAAGTTACTACATTGATCCCCCACAAACCCTAGTTTGCCTAGGTAGATGACCCTCACATGAGTTAAGAAATTCTACCTCATCTTCTAGTAGGAAAACTATATCCTTTGACAGTCCAATCTTTATCCCACCTACTAGTGTTCTTGTTATCATAGTGATCCCATCCACTCTTGTAAACATGCCTTTTGAGGATGCCTTCCTATAGTGCATAGATTCACTATCATTCAAACATAGAAAATGGAGAGCAATGGGGAGGAGAGAACCAAATGAAATAAAAAATATAAAGAGCAAGAATAGCTTGATTGCCAAAAGGAACACACTTAACAGTAATGTGAAAGGAAAACACAAATTGCACAATTTTTTATTATTTAAGGTTTGAGGATAAAATAAATTAAGTGACCAAGGTTATGCTCAAAACTTTAAAATATTAAGGCTTCACACATAAATATTCTCACACCAACTCATATGAGATCAATACATTTATAGCTAGATTAGAAGAAGGAAATTTAACGACAAGCAAAAAAGAATGTCATGGTCAAAATCATGGCTTGTACCAAATGGTCATTAATTCCAACGACAAAAGATAATTGCCTTGTATCAACATGTCACTTATCAAAATCTTGATCACTCCTCATGTTACTTGATTCTGTTTTGGAAGTTGGTGTATGCTACTATATTTCATTGTTATTTTGGTTAGGGAAAATCATACTTAAATTTTATGTGGGAAGTGTCATCTTGACTTTGTTGGCAATCACCTACAAAAACTACCTTGTCCAATTTAGGAGGGTTAGAACCTTAATGGTAGCATGACCACTTGTGTCCTAAGGTTAGATTTTTGCCATTATCCCTTTCCTTGCCTCATTAGGCATTCAACTCAAAGTAGTCAAATCTATCTACAAACCCCCCATCAAAATTTAAACCTTACATTGATAGTAAATCAAATTATTGATTGAGACTACACATACTTTAGAGATTGTTGGCCTATGTAGTCCTTTCTTATTATTCATTTTACAAAAAGAAGTCCAAATTTGAAATGATTTTACATTGGGTAACTCATGGGTGTCCAACCTAGGAGTTATTATCATGTAGGCTTGGTTCATTGAAAAATTAGAACCATAGATCATATACATTTAATGACCAACTAGCACTCACATGCATTTCTTCTTAAGAATTGTTTTAACTCCCATGAGCTATTAGATCTTCAATTTAATGGTGTATAAATTGTTAATCACAATACTAGCTCCTCATGCTTTTTTCTATTGATGACCCATCCACAGACAAAGGGGACTTGCTTGAAATGCTATGTCATGACTTGGTGATCTTGTTATTGCATGGACCATGTAGAAAATTGTTAATTGCTCAAAGGGATTAATGAAAAAGCATATTGTCGTTTGAAGGGCCCACTATATTGTTGTATTAAATGGTTAACCTAGCACAGACAAAAGATAACATAATCAATCCAAACATAAAAATTATTCAAAATGGCAAGAATAATTGTGAACGCTCACCTCTCATTTCTTGCTAGTCAAGCATCTTTCTATTTACTTGAAGTGTTCCTCACCTTTTTTTAACTAGTTCTCCACACCCTCCTCCAACTTTTCATATCACATGTGTTGATTTCATTAAAATAATTTAATTAAATGTGTTAAAATATAAAATTAATCTTTGATATATACCCTAATATTATGCATATACGTAGTCATCTAAATAAAACCCTATGCATATAATTTTATGAAGCCAATATCATAGTCTATAACACCAAATTCTCAAAACAAAAAACAAAAGAAAAAGAAATTTCTATAAATTGAAAATAAAACCATGTTCCTTTAATATTAGTTTAGGTTTAACACAATGTGTATTATTATAGTGCAGGCCTACTTTTTAGATCACTTCATTTAGCATCACCAATAATCTCCACAAAAATATTTTTCATGTTAACAATAATAGAAACAATTTCCATCTCTCACAACAATTTCTCTTGTAGCAATCATGGAGAACAATTTCGTTCGAACAATTTCGTTGTAGTGTGACAATCAACACAGAATTAAAGATTCTTCACAAATCAAATAATTGTTCTTGGGGGGCATGTCTAACAAACCAAAAGCAATTGCCGGCTTTTCATTTTTACGATAGAAAAATAATTCTTTTTTCTCCTTTTCCACATCATTAAATAATTTGGAAAACACCCTAATACAACCATCCTTCAATCCAACTACATTCAGAGATATTTTTAATTCTTTTTTCATTGAATTCCTTATTGTTTGAAGCTCACACCACTTACCCTCTTCTACATAGATGTTAAGAAAGTCGCAACATTTTTAAAATAGTCACAACATTTTTAACATCCATATAAAAAGTGACAAATAGTCACTGAAAATACTCTTAAACCTATATTCATATGTGATCTGCTAGCACCAAGAAAACACAAACACACCACCACCACAGGTTTAACTAGCATCTTAATGATAAAGTTCAGTATGTCCTCAAAATGGTTAGCACGGGCAATAAATTCAACCATGCACGCATAATAATCAATTGCACGTGTAATACAATTAGGGTACTGGTGATTGAAGTACGTACAGTCCTCATCCACTAAATCTGCATGAATGCATGCAGACTGAACACAAGATTATAATGTCAGAATGAATATGTTCCAGAATGCATCATTGATTCGAAGATTTTTCATTAATGCAAAGATTTTAAAGGCATTCTTGCAAAATCCATTTTGTACATATCCTACAATTACTCTATTCCATGGGATCACATTACCTATTTCTCAGACATTTTGTCAAACAGTTCACATACCTTGTCTATGCTTTCACTTTTGCCGTACATGCCAACCAAAGCGTTCCAACTACAATACCTGACAAAATCCGCCTTCCATTACGCTTTGATGGATGTCCATAACCTGCTACAAAGATCCAATTTTGGCACAGGCGGGGAGCGACGCTGTCTCCAAAACAGCCAATTTCATTTACTTGAAGGTTTCTAAAGCCTTGCCAATTAAACCATTTTATGCATATCCTGCAACTGTGGCATTCCTTGAGGCCACAATTCTTTGAGGCATTTTGTCAAACAGTTCACATTTTTTTTGGTCTATGCTTTCACATTTTGAATACATGCCTTCCAGAACAATAGCAACTACAACATCTAACAAAGTTCCTCTATCCTTCATGCTTTGGGGATGTCCGAGCCCTGTTCCAAAACCCTCATTTGGCACAGGCTGGGAAAATGCTCGCAAAGGTTGCGAAGTCTGGCTTTACCTCTGCCAATTGCATTTGCTTGAAAGTTTCTAAAGCCTTTTCAACACCTTGTTGATATTCCGTCAAACAGTTCACGTGCCTTTTCTATACTTCCACATTTTGCATACACGTACCAGGGCAGTTGCAATTACAAACAAAATTCCTCTATTTTATCCTTTGATGTACGCCCATGCCCTGTTTCAAAGCTCCCACTTTAGCCCAGGGAGGAAGGATGCTGGCGAAGGCTGTACAGACTGGCTTCACACCTACCAATTGCATTTGGTTATAACGTTTCAAGGGTTTTTCAACAAATCCATTTTGTGAATATCATGCAATCGTGGGATTCCATGAAACAACATTTTTTTGAGGCATTTGGTCAAACAGTTCACCTGCATTGTCAATGTTTACACATTTTGGAAGGATATACCTTATCACTTACTCTATTTCAGATTAAAATGGCATTGATATCGGTTATTTGGTAAACGGTCTATGATTCAATGTCGTAAACTGGGTAAACTCGTTTCTTCCTATACCATGATTCTCAGGAACCCACTAGACGCCAACATAGTTTCTTCTTATTTAATCTAGCATGTTACATCTATAATGAAACATTTTTATCAGGATATCGACATAATCGTCGCCAGTAAACTGAAAGAATCTATTCTGGTTCGTATTAACCCCAAAATGGCATCTTTCGCTCAGTAGAGATTGGGAGCAGATCGATCCACCTCCCCCTCCTCTGTCCTATGGTTTCACCATTTGGCAACTAAACTCATTTGCCAACTTCTGGGTTACTGAATCTATTGATAAAACACGTAAAAAAATCTCAATAAGGTAAAGCTACTGATATTTTTTTTGGTACTTATCAACTACAGGGGTGGTTGTCTGTTTTATTGAGGTTGTCGAATTGGCTGTGAGGTGTTGTTTCATTTATTCAATTGACATTTCTAAGATGCAGGTGTGTGGGATGAACCTGCCCCTATTTTGGGTTTTAAGAGTTTGTGGTCCAAGGGACAGTAGTGAATAGTTATGGCTAGAATGAATCCTACCTACTCTCTCTAGCAGCATAAGTGACTCTCTGTTAACTATAATACCCTTCTAATTAGGCAAAGTTGTGATCGTGGTAAGCTTAGGTCAATTAGGTCAATTTCATGTTTGTGGGAACATCTTGTTGTCTTAGGGGAATTTGGATCAATTGTTTTCTCATAAGCAAGCAAAATCGAAAGCTAAATAAGATTATAGTTTGCTCCCCTTTTCTCGTAGACTTGGAGCTTAAATATTAAAAGAGTAACAAAATTAGACTAGCTACAAATCATCCTCTTGAACATGCATAATAAAATTTGTTAATGTTCTTTTGAAGTTGTTCGTGAGCGGCATTTTGGTAAAGTATCAGGCCTTCCTTTGTTTTTCGGCCCGCTCTCTTGTTCGCTCACGCGCTTGCCAAGTGGTGTCTTGGCGTTGCTCTAAGCGGCTTGCTTTTCTCGCCCTATGTTGAGAAAACGTGGAGTTGTCACGTGGCACAGGTCTTTTCCTCGACGTATGTTTTCTGGCCCCACCATCTTTCATGTGCTGGCAACGACACTTGGTGCCTCCACGTTGCATGTTTTGGTTCCCTTTTTGTGTTCGACTTCTAGTCTCCCCTGAGTTGTCGCGTGCCTTCTTTGGCGATTCATGAACCAGAATGTTGTTTGCACCGCGATTTTCTTGTTTTGGTAGGTGCAGGGGTCGTCATGATGCAGTTAGAATAACAATATCACAGGTCATTTTCGCTTGCATGCATCTCTATGAGCGCCACACAGGGAGAATCCTGATTGGGAGCGGTTGTTGGGATTTTTCTAATGCTTTCCTATTGTTTGTTGAGGAAAGAAGGCTATTTATAGGTCTTCTTTCTGTTTTTTTAGGGGTTTAGACTTTTGAGAGAATTTATTAGACTTTGGCTCATTGAAGAAGCCTTTATGTTAATGAAATTTCATGAATGATAGACATATCAGATTGCTTCTATGGCCTTTATGGTTGTTTTGTTTGAAGCTTAATAGATTAACTTATGTGCTATATTCGAATTCTGTAACTTCTATGATATATGTTGTGAGACTCTAAGAATTAAACTATGTTGTAGAACTTGTTATTTGTTGGATGAATGGTGAATGTCATATTATGTTGAATGATTATTGTTTAATTGTCTTCTCAAATGGTGTTGGGCATGTAGATTGTTAAATGGGCCTTAAAACTGCATGTATCTGGGTTTTCTATGCCGCAAATATCTTTAAAATATTCTGGCGTATTGCCTAAGTAGTGTAGTTTTAAAGTTTTCTTCATCCCCTTTTCTCCCCCAATTGTATGAAGAGCCGACTTCTCAAACCCGGAGGTTATTCAGTGAATCTCGCGCAAAGGTCCCCCATCACTGATTTTCTCATAAGGTTGTTAGCATTTAATGCAAAATTAGTAGTCAACAATTCTTTTTCTGGCACGCCCGGTGGGATCTAATTTTTAACAAGCCTAAGCAAGTTTATGAGCCATAGATCTGTTTCTAGGAGTCAAACAGCTTCAAATTCCAGTTTGCTTCTACCACCCTTGGTAAACGTCCATTCTTTTGCAGCTACTTCTTCCCAGAATTCACCTGTTACCCCTACGGTACTTGTTCCCATAGTAATGGCTCAAGTTCCTCCCAGAAATTTCATGAATTGGAATAGTGGTAGTCCCCTCATTCCTCCTATTCCACCTGCAGTATGGGGGCCAATTCCCACCTCTGCGCTAAAAGTTTTCCTTAAATTCACCAAAGAATGTTCCAAGATGTCAGGGGAACATCTACAAGATATAGCTGATGTTTGCACCATCCATAACATTACAAAGCAAAATGTATATCTGAGATTGCTTGCAGCTTCATTTAAAGGAAGAGCTTTAGATTGGTATAGATCTCTTACTCCTAATTCTATAACTGATTGGGACCAACTGGGTAGTCGCTTCTTTGAGAGATTTTCCGACAAGGCCGATAGATCATCTCTAATGCAACAATTGATTACCATCAAAAGGGATCCTTAGGAAGCAGTGACATAATTCAATATGAAGTTCCAAAGGACCTGGTAGAGGATATCGTTGTTCGCTCATCCTCTCATAGATATGGCATTTGTTTTTTATCTGAAAGCTTTCAATTCGGATATATCTGTGATGATCCAGTCTCTCAGAGGAAATACTCTCTCAGATGCGTATGACTTGGCGGTCCGAGAAAAAAACAATCTAATTGATGTTGGAAAGCTTGCACCATGACCGCTCATGTCGGTTTTCCCTGAAATATCAAATCAAATTCCTGAGCCAGCTGCACCTAGCATGGCTGCACCCCAATCCATGTATGTGTACCCTAGATCCCAACAAGTGAGTACGTCCTCCTCTTCATCTTTGGCTACGAAAGTCAATGATATAAAAAATTTGTTGAGATCTTTCTCAAATGAAATCATTAATTTGAAAAGATCCCAAATCCCCTCTGTTAGACCTCCCTTCTATCAAAATTTCCAAGGGAATAGACCCCCATATCAGCAAAACCAATATGCAAATAACCGAGCTTCCTCAAGTCAGTCGAATGGCCAGATAGTTCCAGTGCCCAATCCGTTGCAAACTGTCTATCCTAGCACCAATTAAGAGTTGACCGTAGGACATAATAATCTAGCGGATGACACCAATTCTTAGTGTTTCCCATGTAACAATGCTCATGCCCAAAGAAACTATCTGAGAGGCAATTTGCAACAAAAAATTGCAGATCGACGAAGTCAAGGTGCTACTTTAGATGATTCGGTTTATGCTTCCCTTGGCATGGACAATGCAACTCTCATCGCTCAAATGCAAGGTATGTCAATGGAGCAAGAAATAGAGATAGCTCTAGACGATGCTTTATTCTCTTGGATGGAAGATGAGGATGTCGTACTCACAAACAGTGCAATTGCATCAATCTCGGGAGCTTCCCAAGTGCAGTTAGATTACAACCTTCGGTCAAAAAGACAATTCACAAGGGAGCATGTAGGCATCCAAGGGAGGTTCATCTCGGAAAAAATTCCTGAACAACTCGCAGTTGCTACCGCTTATCAGAGGAAGGAGTTTATCCCCTATAAGCCAAGAGAAGAAAAAGCATATGTGTCATCAATATTGGATGTGGTAGAGCAGCTAAAGAAAGCCCCGACTAACGTCTCTTTATGGGATCTCCTTAGCATCCAGAACATAAGAATCAATTAAAAGAAGCTTTGGTAGAGGTGGAGGGACATGCCAACAGGAAAATAATTGCTATTGACTGCATTGGTGACTGCTAGTGACCTAAAGGTGAGCGATCATATTTTTGAAGTGTTATAATGTTATTTTGAATTTATCTATATTTGTTTGCACTATTGAGTTCATTTTTATTCAGTGGCGACCCGTCAGTGCCAAGTGGTCAGCTGAGACATTCATACCTCAGACATCTAGATTGTAGGTCATAGGGCCAATGAAACATATATTATACTTTATAGTCTATTATTGCTTCTTCAACAAATTGATATTTTTTTGGCAGCCTTTATTTCATTGGAGATGTCGAACAGGAAGAAGGGTAGGAAACCTAAATGTGGGGAAGACCATGAGAGGCCAACAAAAAGCAAAATGTTGTCTTCGTACTTTGGCTTTGGAAAAGATTGTGGTGAAAATCAGGAAGGTACATCATCACAAGTGCAAGTACAAAATTCACAACCTACACCGCATGTTGAAGACGACGGTGAACCTGATATCTCAGATTATGATGATCTTGAAGAAGATTATTTGGTAGATGCCCAAGTTAGCCGAAATGATATAATCGACTTGGGTGATAATGCCATTGATGATAATGCACGAAAGGGGAAAAGAAAAGCCAGATCAAAAAAGGATGAACCACAATCAAAAAAGGATCAGGAGTGGTATATGTCAGTGAGGAATTTTCAAATTAATTGGGCATCAAAGTATCCATTCATTGAACCAGTGGAGAATCCAATTGAAGGCGAGCCTCTAATAGAATGCAGGTGTAAGATTTGCACTTGGAAACATAACAAGGAAATTAGGTTGCAACTAAAATTTGACACCATAGAAAAGCATATGGGTAAAGTTTATGAAAAACAAATGATAGACAGAGTTGAAAAATCAGTGATAAGATGGAAAACAAAGGAGGAATGTAAGCATGTGAGGAATGCCGAAGAGTATTATTTTAATGAGAAAATACAGACGAAGTCTCCTGAAGTTAAAGGTTCTATTGAAGCTAGTTTTGGAAAAGCAATGCAAATAGAACAACTGGGAAAAGTTGATCAGTTAAGCGTTGTTTTTTTTATATTTTGAGCACAGGGTGTGCTATGATAGATTTCCCATCAATTAGTGGTTTATTACACTTTTTGAAAGTTCCTAACTATTCTAATAGACATTGGTTAGTAAATAGTGGATGGGAATGGGCAAGTTGTCTTGCTGAGGTTGAAAAAGAAGATGTAAAGGAAAAAATAAGAGAGTCAAACTTTTTTGTATTTTCTTTAGACGAAGTTACAACAGTAGACAATACTTCATGGGTATGCATGCATGCTTATACTGTAGAGAATCATACCCACCAACCTCATTTACTATCTGTTACTAAAATGAAGGAGAGTGCGACAACGGAAAATTTATTTCAACTAGTAAAGAGAAGTTTAATTGAATATGGAGGTATGGATGACATGACGGTTGCCAAAAAATTGGTTTGTGTTGGAGCAGATGGAGCTTCAGTAATGCAAGGTCATAGGAACGGTCTTTGTACAAATATTGAAACTTCATTTGCACCGTACATTACTGCAATTCACTGCATGGCTCACAAAATGAATCTAGCTTTTGGAATTGTGAGCAAGTTTGCTTCGGTAAGAAAAAATGATATTTTAATCAAAGAGTTCTACTCACACTTATGTCGAAGTCCTAAGCGATTTATGGAATTTCAACACTTTGCTGATGGAATAATTGATGGGAACAAGCTTTTCAAGGATAATGATACTAGATGGATCTCTTTGGATAGTCCAGTGCATCTAGTTTTTTCAGTATATACATCCTTGATTGGACTATTTTACACAACTCGCGACAAATCAGATCAACCAAAATTTCCTGACCTTCTTCGGAGGTTAAGTAATCTAGAGACACTCTTAACTTTAACAACTCTTCTGCTCATGCTAGAGGAAATGAGGAATATTATGAAGGCTGCCCAAAAAAGAGCTCTGTATATTGCAAAATATGCTATGCTGTGTAAGATGAAATGCATGACCCTTGACAATCTCTATCAAAATCAACCAACACTATCTGATGAAAAATTTGTTAAGTGGCAGACACTCACAGATTTGAACAATCCTGATAACTTTTTACAAATCGGTGCAGACGGGGAGGTATGTGCCAATGTACGGGGAGTTGAGATACCAATGCACTTATATGCCATGGTCGACCTCGAGGAACCAGGAAAGCGCCCTAGGAAGCCCCTAGCAAAAGTTTACAAGGGAAGATTTCGACAAGATTGTTGAGACTGTAACTACTTCCGTGAAGAAAATTGCGTATGATCTTTCCTCACAAATTAAAAGCAGATTCCCTCCTGACAACCTACTCGAAGCCATGTCTATTGTGTTTCCTCAATATTGGAGCCTCAATAGTGCAACTGATTTTCTAAGTAAGCTAGTGACTTTGATAAAACAATTTTGCATATCCAAAGAATTGAATGGAGTAACTATAAATGGAATATTAGACGAAACTCATCTTCGAGAGCAATCATCTCGTTTTGCATACACTATGAGATAACAATATGGCACAATGGAGAACCCCCGCGAAGAGGGATCAATAACAAGGGTTTGGAAATATATAGCTGAGAACACAGTGTTGCATGATTCAATACCAGAATATTTGAAGTTTGTTGATTTATGTCTTACCATGATATTGGGCTCAGTGGAAGATGAGAGAGTTTTCAGTGATTTGGGGTTCCTAAAATCAAAGCTAAGAAACAAACTAGACAAAAATTTGGAAAATTGTTTGAGGCTCTATACATCTAGGTATGATGTCCACACTTCTCCTTACGATAGGGCACTACAAATTTGGAGGTCAAAATGTGAAAGAAGAGGTTTGGGAAACACTTCAAACCAAAGTGCCAGTGGGACTATTGACTCATATACTGGACCTACTGGTAGCATTGAGATGCAGTTCAACGAAGGTATGTAGACTCAGAGTGAAGAAACCACAGACAAGAATCAAGAAAGCTCTGAATTTGATAAGGATGAATGGAAACTATAAGAGATTGGTATTTATTAATCTTATTATTGTATCTCATCATTCATATTATAAAAGCATATTACTTTTTGCAATTAGAATTAAATATTGATTTATAATTGTATTTTTCAACTTTCTATTTCCATATTTAAAATAGCATAATAAAAGACCATAATGTGTTTATTGATACAAAGATGTTTATTGTTTATTTAGACATGTTTGAGAACTTAGATTTTCATTAATTCTTTCAAAATATAGCCATACGATACAATTCATTTAATACTAATACACCAATTTGTGTGATTCTCCATGCAAAAGTCAATACAAAGTTTTAGAACCCTTTGCAAATGACCCTGAATTCCCTTTTATAGAAACAAGGGAGCAACAACAACTTCAGGTTGAATTGCAACATGTGAAGACTCAACATCAAAATCACAAACTCAACACAGATTTACATGGCCATCACAAGTCGGATTAGTAATTTAACAACTTCTACATGTCTAATGTCTTCTGTTAAAAAAACAAAGTTCAAAATTAAATATTAATTCACGCCATGAAAAATTAAATATAGATAATAACAGTGCCCAAAACCTAGTAATCATAAATAGAGAAATGGAGAAATGTTAAAGCTTGGGAGAATTTGAGAATACAAATTTACAGGTTGAAGTTTTGCACTGTGCATCATAGATTCATAGGCTAGATTAGAAATTTAGCAATAGCGAGTGTTGGTTTTTTCCTATTCATAAAACAAAGTTATTTCAAGTGATGCCAAATTCCAAACAGAAAAAACATAAAACCTTGAAATTAAGAGTAAAAGAAGAAAACTGTGCAATACATACTATGATTCTAAAGATTTATGTGCCATTTTTTGTAGGGTACTCCACTCTTTGTCTGATGGAAGGTCAATATTCTGTAAACTATGGAAAGTCAACTGCAACTTTGTCAACATTCCATATTTAGAAGAGTGACTTGACATCAGTGTTTCACCCAATACCGAATTCAGAGTTTAAATGCTTGGATGAATTCCAGAAAGCTTTGAGGAGTTGTGTCCTTAGGAAGCAAGTCTAAATTAGACTTCATTTTATCTCCATGCTTTTTTTGTAAGCTTCTTTTCCAATGAGTTTATTTGATGGGTCAACGATCTTAGGCAAACCAAGTTTAATCAAATTAGTTTTCTTTTCTTATAGCTTCAATAACTTTTTGCCACATTTATCCATAACTTCTGATGTTTCCCTTAGTTTCTAGCATTTTTTAATGATAGATGATGTCTTAACTGTGGCATCAATGCGGCTCTTAATTCCCTTGGATGCCAAGTAGCTGTCACTGGTACAATAGACTACTTGTAGAATTTGTTTTGCCATATCCTATTTTGAATTAACATGTATGCTCTTCTCAAAGCGCCCTTTGATTTTCATATAAATTACTCTCAGACTTTCATTCAATTAAAACCATTCATACAACTTGTCACTCCTCTACATTATTTGCTGCCAAATGTTTTCTTGTATATACTTCATTGTATTTTTCATATTATCTTTCAATCTATCCTCCAAAGTTTTAATTTTATCATTTGCATTGTGCAGGTCTTCTTTCATTTGTGCACATTTTTTTCTTTCTTCCTCTATTTCCTCTTGCAAATGTTTTTCTTTTTCCTTCTCATGATCCAATAGGTCCTGTATTTTTCTTATTTCGGCAGCAAAAGACTAATAAATTTTGTATAATTTTTTTAAACTGGCTCTTTCCTCATCAATTTTTTTACTGCTTTTAGCCAGTTTTTCTCTCAAGTCCTTCAATTTTGCATCCATCTTCTCGTGCTCTGCAATTTCTACTGTAGAGCTCAAATTTTTAATCCTTTTCTATAAATCATTGCACTTGTTATCTGCTGCTTTCCTTTTTGATTTTTTGTTTGCCAGTTCTGCCTGTAACTTTTCTATTTGTTTCTCCAGTTTATTTTTTTCTCTTTCCACCTTTAGCAGTGAAGTGTAGACCACTTCGTCAGTCCTTTTTGACACACTAATTTTGTCCACATTATGTACTCTGGAAAAATCCATTTGGAGGGTGCTAACTTGAAATTCGGAGGGATCTATCTGACTGTGTGGTGGATTTTTATCTTTAGTTGGGGGCATAACAACCATGAACTCCATCATATCTTTGTGTGGGTCATATGTTGGAATTAATACCCCATTCCTTGTAGGTTGTTCGTCTAAAACTTCAGTCACGACAACCCTATGAAATGCTCTTTTTTTATTTATTTGCATTTGTTGTGTGTTCAAAATTTTCATAGTAATCACGAAATTGAAAATTTGGCCTTGCTGAAGCAAATGGAATGTTTGAAAGGTGACATAGGAATAACAGAGGCTCCAGTTCCACTTATTCCCATGGTTTTAACTAATGCATTACTAGGATTACCAACAACCTTTCTTGATCATGTCCCATTGACACTTTCATGTGTAGTTTTCATAATCTTTTGAGGTGTGTGATCTGAAGCTACAAATGATTGATTTGTAGTGTCAGTGGCACTTGATATAGGATTCTGAATAGTATGAGTATCTACCACTAGTGGCCTCTTGCGAGAGATATTTTGTCGTAGCCCTTGTCCAACACCAAGATAACTAGTATCAGTAGTAGTACCCATGCCAACCCCACCAATCACAACGACACTTGACTGAACAATAATGGGAATACTATCCCCAGATTCCCCACTAGTGGAAGTGGCACTTGATTCACCACCAATGGGAATACCATGATGTGGTGGTGGTTGTGGATTTGAACCTGAAACAAATGTAGGTGGACCCTGAGGGTAATGAGTAGTACCTTTCTGTGATGAATCTGAAGAATCAAGTCCAATGACTGGTTTAACAAGAGCTTTTGAATTTGAATCTGATGGAAGTTGTACCTCGAGTGGATACCAAATGCCTTCTCCTCTGGGACCTAGACCACCACCTTCAAAACCCATTTTTTCCACAATGTTTGCCCCTTTGCTATATTTTTCTTTCATGGACTCATTGACTCCACCTAATATTTTAGGGATTGTAGTAGTTGTTGGATTGGGCTCAACCTCATACTCATCATCTTCTTCACTCCTGTCATATGATGTTGTGGGATGCTCCATATTCCACAATTTTTTCTAAACTCTTCATCCTCGTCAATGGTCTCAAATTCTGCATTGGTCTTTGGTTCACCGAGATTCTTCCTCATAGTCCAAAAATCATTTATTTTAGTTTGAGTCCAATAACTGTCTTTACATTCTTGTAGAATTGATTTGGGAATAGATTTGTTAGATGGATTAATAGATTTTTGGTAGAAATTGTAGGACCTCCTATTTTAGATGCCCTGGCCCTCCTCTGTTGTCCTCTTTGTGTGCAATGCCATAATTTGTGATGACATTTCTACTGTTGAAATGTTATTGTCAGTGACAATTTTCTCCATCTCTTTTTTTACCTCATCCCAGGAGTCCATATTTCTAAGCTTTTCTAGCAATGGTTTACTTTCATGTTGACATAACACTGAAGAGTTCCCATTTTTCTTAAGCCTTGCTTGAACTACACTGATTTGATCATACTGCCAGAGACCCTCATCACCAAAGCTAAAAATTGTCAAAAAATCATGTGCCACATTGAATGCTTTTCTCTCAAATATGAACCCTCCACATGAGAAAGGCAAGGAAGGAAATATGCTCTTCTTTTGCTGACCATGGAAGTGCCTATCTATACTCTCCAACTGCCATACATATTCCAATGCAAATACCCTCCCTGTCACATGTATTGGAAGTCTGTATGGCTTTACTGTTGATCCGTAAAACCTTAACACAGTGAATTCTTCCATGAAGAACCAGTCAACCAATTGTATTTGACTTCCGAGTTGAATGCAATCTCTACAAGACACAAGCAATCTAGGCATTGGAGTGCTTGTAATTTCTTTATACATTGGTGCCAAAAAGAAGTCTACAAAATGGTTGTAGTTCTTTATGTTATCATGCATCCTTATCTTTGGTGTCCATTCATGTATTGGACACTCTGTTATGTTCCGAGTCTTCTCATCAATCTTATAGTTCACAATTTGAAGATTGTTGGTCTCGAATATTGCACGATACTTGGATAGAAGGAGATAGCACAAGTAGGATGAGAACCTAAATGTCTTACATGAACCTTTTTTGATCATTAGTAATTGTTTTTGCATGGATTGAACAATGTGCTCAATAAAATTATATCTTACTGGCTGACCTACACAATGGATATTAAAAATAATTTCAAGAAGGCTTGCACCCACTTCTCTATCATTTTCCAATCTCAGGCAAAACGACAACAAGGAAATAGTATCCCCAGCCCATGGAACAAATATGTTAGAATCATAAGGAGGCTTATGATTATGATCCAACAGAGTACCACACTTTATTAGAGCTTTGATAAATGAATCTCTGCGACTTGGATCGAGACTCTCATAATTCTTTGCCAACTTTCCTAGGTCAATTTGGACGTTTGAGTTTTGTGCTTCAAACCCTAGGTTCAACAAATGAGCAAATTCTCCCATGTTTATGGATCGAATTTCCTCTTTTGTATTTTTATTGACAATTGTTTTTTTATATTCATCATAATTTTTGGTGTAGAGCATGAAAAAATTAGGGCAAGGGAATACTTCAGGTAACACCATGCTTCCTAATCCAGGATCCCACGATGTGATTTTATTTGTTCTTTGTTTTAACATTGAGTTGAAAATAGTAAATTTTGCCTTGGATGGATCTACTGCCTTACTAGACAATGCATATCTAATATCTATGATACGCTTTTCACCATGGATAGCAGGGTCATAAATATCATGGTATTCATCAGTGAAACCTGGTGTTTTAACTAATTAAGTTAGGTACATTTTTTTTTCACTTGACTTCCTGTTGAACTACTGCTTCCCGTTTTCCCCATTGTTATTATTGTTAATAATTCAAAATAATGCTAGATACCTACCTGAAAATGCTAACCCTCAAATTGGACCACGAGATTAAAAAAATTAAAAAAGGCGAGATGTGTTCTAGATTTTACCCAAAATTTCTATTTCACTAGATTTGCGTAGATCATCTCTGTTGCAACTTGCATTCCTCAATCTAGTAGTTGTTTCTGAATCTCCCTCGATTTACTGGTTTGTCCATGAAATGAAATACGATTATGATTTATGAGTCACTTATTTTGAAAACTCTAAAAAGTACAAAAGTAATACTTAAAGCAAAATATCTAAATTAATTTATAATTTTATTAATTATTATTAATATCTATTCTCCGCCGAAGGACAAAATATTCATTACTTCAGTCTAAATTCTGAGGACATTAAAGGTAAAACATTCAATTCTGGGAAAAGTTCTCACAAATGTGTTCACTTCCCACATTCGGGCCAAAATCCACCCTAAGTCGTTGATCTTTGCTCATCCATCGAACGATGGTACCTATTGTCAGATGTCGTGGGTCCCATGACTTTTGCCATTTTTTGGGAATGTCACCACACTCGAGTTACTTTTTGGGATTGTTTTTTAAGTCTGTTTAATCATTTTAAACTTCTGCCCGAAAAAAGAGCTTTATAGAATTAATTATATTTAATTAAATTTAAAACGTTCAATTCCGGGCGAAGTTCTCATAAATGTGTTCACTTCCCACATTCGGGCCGAAATCCACCCTAAGCCGTTGATCTTTGCTCATCCAATGGACGATGGTACCCGTTGTCAGATGTCGTGGGTCCCATAATAAGAGACATTTAAAGATGTGCAATAGTTTGAGATAACTATTAAATATAATGTTAATATTATTTGTAAAAATATGAAATTCAAAAATAGTATAGAACATGAAACTTAGTTTCTAGAACAAAAAAAATAACTGAATTAAAATATAAATTTTGATATACAATTTGAAAGGTAAAAGTTTAATATAAAAAAGAAAAAATTCAATATTAAAACTAAAATATTAATTTAAAGTTTAACAAAATTCTTTAAAAATATGTTTACGATATATAATTTTAAAAAATAGTTTAAAAATATATATAAAAGTTCAACATAAATTTAATGTAATATAAATTTTAATTTAATTTAATTTAATAAATAAATAAAGACTAAAAAAATATATAAAAGTTCAAAATAAATTTAGTTTAATATAAATTTTAATTTAATATAATTTTAATTTAATTTAGTTCAAATTAATTTAATAAACAAATAAAGACTATAAAAAAATTCTATGATTGTATTTACAACAAAGTTTATAGCCTCTATGAAAAATCCACCCTAAGTCATTGATCTAATTGAGTCTAATCTTGTTCTCCAATTGAGTCTAGAATCTTGAATTTTCTTCTAATGACCTTGGCCTTGAGTCTAATAATGTGGTGAATCTTATTGATAAAGTTGCACCTCCTAAGGATCTATGCAATATGCATTACCTTTGATCCTAGTGAGACTATTGAAATTTGAAACACTTGATGGCCCACTATAAGTCTATATATCACCTGCAAAGATCAAAGACATACTCTCACGAGGGGTTCTCATTGATGATTGATCCAACATGTATGGTGAATGTAATAACTTAAGAATATCTTTACACTTTACAATTGCATGAAGTAACATATTGATATGATAAATCTGATTTAGTGGTTAAGATATTTGATGGTTTCTCTTGTCCTACTATAGGTTCTATTACTCTTCCCGTTAAGGTTGGTACTAAGTGCTTAGATGTCATTTTTTCTATCATTCCTAAATCCTACTTCAGATCAATTTTGTGTGAAGTTGGGACATCCTTGCCCTTGGTTCTCTTCCATGAAAGCGACCCTATCCGCCCTTCATAAATGTCTCAATTTTTTTCATTATGACAAAATCTTAACTATAAATCATAGCATGTACCCAGTACCAACCCACGCATGCACTAGTTCAAAACTTCAACAACAAGTAAGTTGGACTTTTAGTTTCAATTCACTTGTTTTTTGCGAGATAAACTTTTGTTTTTTATATTTATAAAATTATAATCAACCATAATCAATGTACAAATAATTAATAGAACGAACTGATTTTTTTTTATATATTAAATATAGAGGAAGAAGCATTACATAAAAAAGATCACAATATTAAATTTATTCTATTGTTTAACAAAATATTGAAATAATGTAGCTCGTAGACAAAAAGCATTTGAAAAACTTTCATTAATAAAAATGAAATAGAAAGCATTTTTATATCCATAAGACTCTAAGAGGCAAACTAAAACAAACTGGAATTTGAAAAATTATCATTATTTATGCTTTGGAAATTTACAATTTTTACATGTTTGAGACTTGAGTCCCTCAAAAACTTTAAAGCCAAAATGAGTGAGCCACTGAGCCTGTGAGGTTTCGAGGACATAGGCAAAAAAAAACTACTAGGGGGTCGGGGTGTTAGGATTCCCACAGATACTGAGAGGGGGGAGTGAATCAGTATCTAACTAGTTATAGAATTTTCTTAACTTAAAACATGTAGAGCATATTAATACTATGTACCGGTAAACAGAAAGTAATGCAATAAATAGAGACAGAAGCAACCACATGAAAAACACACCATAACACAATATTTTAACGAGGAAACCCAGTGTGGGAAAAACCTCGGTGGGATTTGTGACCCATAATATTCGCTTACTTACAAAATGGATTGTATAAATCTAGTGTCTTGTATTGCTTCAAAATAGCATCTATAATGCTGGATCCAGTACCGGTTTCTGCTCTGCTTCTTACATAAACCCTTAACCTATAATTCGCATAATAGGTCTTCCTTATTTTGCCTAATTACATTCCTCTATCTCTCATTACAAAATGTTCTACAATGATCTCTCTTATATAAGAGTAATTTTACAACTTGCCAAGTCGACTTACAATGATTTTACAATAATAAACAAAAAATATTAACAACAAAATTCATGTCGGCTTCTCTGCCGATATGCTTCCTTTCATTGTCGGTGCTGGTGGTTTGAGTGTCGATGTAGAGTCTGATCTTGCTAGTGCCGGCGGAATGCCTTGTCGGTGTCATAGGATTGTAAGGTTGCCATCAATGACAAAACCTTCAATCACCTACAATGTCTCATTGGAGTGTGCATATGCCAATAATCTCCCCCTTTGGCATTGATGGCAACATTCATGAGAAAATTCCAAAACTTATAATCCAAAAATTGTGTACCAAAAATATATGAGCTCCCCCTGAGCAGATAAGTCTTTTGCTGATTATTTTCTCATACTACTACTCCCCCTTTGGCATCAATGACAAAGGTTGTCAAAGTGTCAATAGAGTTGTAGTTTTCTGTCTCAACCTTGTAACTGGGTGGTTACAATTTGAAAAAGATCCGCCAAAACCAAATTTATGCTTTCCAAAAACTTCTTACTGTCTTTTATTGTTGCCTCTGTTCTTTGAACTGTACCGATGAGGTGTTGCATATGCTCTGCCGGTGTTTTCTGTCCTTGTACTAGTGCTTCAGATATTTCCTTCCTCAGGGATGCTAGATAGTCCAGTCTGGGACTTAGTCTTAATCTCAGATTCTTAGCCTTGTTTATTATTCTCACATTTTCTCTCTCTAGCTTCAGTAATTCTTCCTCAAAACTAGTTATCTTTTGCTCAAAAATTGATAATGTATCAGGTGAATTAACAAAATTGTCAGCAAGTTGATTAATTTCCTCCTGTATCTTGCTCATTTTCTTGTCTATGTCAACTGTTAAAAATTTTGTCTTACAAGTGGCTTTGTACAAAGTTTTGAACTCCTTGAGTGTGTTGCACAGTTCCAGTAGAAGTGTGTCAAACTGCCTTGAACACTTCTTTATTTCTTCCTCAAAGAATTTCTGTTTTTCCTTTTCTAACCTCTCTTTGAATGCTTCCTCCTTTATTTATTCAACTATCACTGTGTTGTCAGTAATATACTTAGACAAAGTGTCAAGTTGACTCAAAGAATCCTTATTATCTACATTGCATTTTGGAGCTATCATCTTCAAAACTGGAATTGTGTCATCTATAGCTTTATATGCCTGTGAACTGCAATCTGTAATTTTCTTTATAGAATCTAAAAGAACTTCAGTTACATTTGTTGATTTAAATCCTTCAGTTGAAGAGCTAACATTCTGAATTCTGCCGGTGGGAGCAATATCCTTGCGTGCACTGACCTCTGGTAGGTCAATCTGTGTTTCCATTTCCTTAGGCAAAGGTTTTTGTTGTTCTCCTGTTGCCGGTGGCACTATTTCCACATGAACCTGTTGTTGTTCTGGAGCTTGTTGCTCTACTTGTCTCTTTGTTTGTTGATCTGTTGGAGTCTCTGTTTTCCCATCTGCCGGTTTACCTTTAGTGTTATCAATGTTGTCAACTACCAGTGGCTCACTAGCCATATTTGTGTTACTGGTTGTGTCCTTGTCTATCATAATGTTGACCTTCTGAGTATCAATATCAACTGTGTATAAGACCTTAGGATTAGGATTTGTATCCTCTATATCCATACTCTCATTTGTTGGTTGATCTTTAGTTGTTGTTACCGGTGGAGTAACTAGAGGTCGTGGGGATAAATTATCTTTTATTTTGATGCTCGGAGGACCACCAACCTTTCCTTTACCTTTATCCTTGTCTTTCTGATATACTTTTATTGGTTTAGGGTTTCTGTATTCTTCCTATTTTTCCTTCTCAACAAGGAATATATCCCATGCATTTTCAGTTTCTTCTGCAACCTCATTTACTCTTCCAACCATTAGTGCAATATGTCGATGTGCAGTAGAGAATACTGACCAGTTAGCCTCTACAATTAGATCATCTATTTCTTTTGGAGAGTTAACTGGGTAGACAACAAGTAATTTTTCAATTTTTATTTTCTTGTCAAGCTCTGTAACAGATTGTCTCCTTGCTTCCAGTCTCTTGAATAGTTCATCTGGTACTTCATCTACAATTTGCATCAAGAACTTCTTGTAGATATCCAAGTGTAAGATAACACAGTTTTCAACCTTTTCTTTATCATCAACTGATAGTGAGTCATATAGTTTGTTGATGTTTTTCAACTATCCTTCCTCTATGATTTCATCTAGCAATTTGTCAATCGGAGAAATATTTTGTTGAGTCCTTTTCTTTGGTGTCAACTTTTTCTTCTTGACCGGGGGCCTCATTGCCTGTTGTTTTTGCCTGGTTATTCTAGGTGAAGGTGTGGATACCGGTGAAGGTTGTCTTTTCCTTACAACTCTTTTGAATTTAGCTGGCATGTCACTTTCTGAAGAAGTTGCTACCAGTGAAAGGTGAGTTTTTGGTTGTTGAGCTTGTAACTCATCTTCAGTGATACCGGTTTGTTTTAGTACATCTTCTTTGATAGCCTTATCCTACCTTGAACCTCTTCTCACAGTTGCTTCTACTTTCTTCACTCTCTTCTTAGATTGAATTTGGTTTTCAATGGTCTCAGCACTACCAAATACCTCTTCCTTAGGTTCATTTGGTGCTTCCAGAAGGGATTTAGCATATGTTTCAATGATGTGATCATCTGTCTCATAACCCATCTCAGTAACCCAGATTGTTCTTGGGATAACTGCTTCCATCCAGATCTCATCCTTTTTAATCACAAAACATATGTCATCTTTGTATTTGTTAACAATTTCGTGTGACAGTCTGACTCTTTTGTTCATTCTGGCCTTTAGTGCTTGAAAATACTCATCAATATTTTTTTGTTTGCTTTCACCCATGTTATTGAACAAGTCTTATAACTGTTTTCCTACCGGTATGTCAAATCCAAGGTTCTTGATAACTATACCGGGCACCTGTTTGGTTATGTGTAGCATTAAGCATACAAGTAAGTTGCCAAATCTAAATGTTCCTTTCTTGTCCTTCTTGATCTTCCCTAAATTGTCAATCAATTCATCCTTTAACCATTCACATACATCAATTTTCACATTCTCATTTACCATATCATGTGCACTTTTTATGCATAAACTGGAGATTGAGTTAAGTCTGCTTGCATGTGTTGTTTTGTAACCTAGAATTATGCTAATGAATCTTACATTTATGTCGGTTACATCATTAACCCTTAAGGACCTTTTGTCGGATGTTGCACCTATTAGGCTCATTACCAGGTCATTTTGAGACCTTGGTTTTGTCTAGTCTGTTACCGGTGGAAGGTAACCCTATTACAACTTTCACAACTTCCTTGGTCATTTTATGAATTGAATCTAGCTAGAAAAATTCTCCATGTACCCTACTTAATACTATCCTTATCACTTCCTTGGGGAATTCTAGAATGCAGAGGATCTCAGTGAATCCTAGGGTTTCAACAATTTTGTGTTCAGGTTTTACATTTCCGGAGTCATCACATATGACAATCTTGTACATGTTTTTGATTTCTTCATCTCCTAATTCTTCTATATGGCAATGGATGTACATTCTAGGGTCTTTTGCAAAAACAACTCATTTGGGAATTTGGGAAAATGCACCAACATTATTATCCTTTTTAGCTATCTCAAAAACTAGCTGAAATACGGGCCTAGGGCGTTTGATTACCTCGACTATAGTAGGGTTTGCTATGAATTCAGGTACAGAAGAGGATGCCATGATTATAAATAATTTTTTCTGCCTTTGGAAAGATTGATTGCTGAAATGCTTTGCCTCTTTGCTCGAAATGCCTTAGCTCTGGAATTTTCGCGCTCTTCGAATGTTTGAATGCTTAGTGAAGTGAAATGGAGCCAAAAGCACTAATTTATAATGTCAATCTGCCAACTATCACATTTAATGCTCGTCGGTTAAGTAATCACTTAACATAACTGCCGGTATAGAAGTAATTTCAACTTGTTTCCATCAACTGAGGGAATAATAGCATATGTCTCATTGATTGCCAAACCCTCAAAGAAATTTCTTCAATTTGATGAAGAGACTCCTGCCGGTGGAGTGCTACTCTGTTCTGCCAGTGGAGTGTTGCTTGTTTCTACCAGTGGAGGAGTATTCCCAACACCATTCAGTTCTGATTTCCTGGTCCATTGTTTTGATAATTCCTGCTTAACTTCTTCAACTTTTTCTTTTCCTTTCAAACTAGGACCTTTGTTGTCTACCGGTGAGGACTTGCTTCTACAAAATTTAGCAATATGCCCAATTTTGTTACATGCATAACAAGTCACATTATTTTTCTGAATAGCCTTTCCATAACCTATGTCGGTTTGTGTTCTGAATTGATTAGATAAGTGTCCAAATCTTCCACAAACATAACATCTCACATTCATTCTGCAATTCTTGAAGTTATGACCAACTTTGTTGCATTTTGAACATTAACCGGTGGGTGCATTGGTATTCTGATAGTTTCTAGATCTACATTCATTTGCCTATGAGAATACTTGTTATAGTTAAAGCATTTGCCATTGAATTTATAAGCAGTAGGTTGTCTTACCGGTTTGCTATGATCCTGTGTGTTTGTAGTACCGAAGCTTTCACCAACTTCAAAGCCAATTCCACAAGTGTCACCTTTAGGTTTTTGATTCTTCAGCAAGTTACCAAGTTCTTCTGAGCTTTTCTTGAATTTCTCTTTATGTTGATTTGCAGTATCTACTTCTCTTTCTAAGACTTCTTTTTGCCTCATCAGTTCATTTGAGTCATTCTGTGTGTGCATCAGATCTGTCTTCAACAAATCATTTTCATAGCTAAGTCTTGTGTTCTCATTTGTAGCATCACTTAGTCTTCTAGTCAAATCTTCTTCATTCTTCTTTCTATCTTCAATTTCTTTACAGAATCTCATAGTCATATCCTGCTCATTCTTTGTTGTCATGTTCTCTTGCTTCAGCTTGTTTATCATATCATTAAGAGTTTCTTTTTCATCATTCTCATTTTGCATCTTTTCATAAAGTTCTCTTCTCTTGTTTCTTGAAATAGTAAGATTTTCTTGAAGTGCTTGAATGATATCCTAAGCAGCCTTTAGATCATCTTCAAGTTTGATATTTTTCAATTTTTCTGCATCATAGTCTGAGAGAGCTCCTTCAAGTTGCTTCATCAAGTTTTCCATCTCTACCCGTGTCAAGATCTTCCTCAAGTTGTTAGGCTTCTAAAAATAGAGGACCAAGCTCTGATACCAATTGTTAGGATTCCCACAGATACTAAGAGGGGGGGGTGAATCAGTATCTAATCGGTTATAGAATTTTCTTAACTTAAAACATGTAGAGCATATTAATACTGTGTACCGGTAAACATAAAGTAATGCAATAAATAGAGACAAAAGCAACCACATGAAAAACACACCATAACACAATATTTTAATGAGGAAACCCGGTGTGGGAAAAACCGCGGTGGGATTTGTGACCCACAATATTTGCTTACTGGCCAATAAGAGAATATTACTACTACAAGAGGGGCCTACACATGCAGGAAGGCCAAGTGCCTAGAGCTCACTGCTCAAATACAAAATAGGAAGTCTCACTGACTTACAAATGGATTGTATAAATCCAGTGTCTTGTACTGCTTCAAAATAGCATCTATAATGCCGGATCCAGTACCAGTTTCTGCTCTGCTTCTTACATAAACCCTTAACCTATAATTCACATAATAGGTCTGCCTTATTTCGCCTAATTACATTCCTCTATCTCTCATTACAAAATGTTCTACAATGATCTCTCTTATATAAGAGTCATTTTACAACTTGCCAAGTCGGCTTACAATGATTTTACAATAATAAACAAAATATATTAACAACAAAATTCCTGTCGGCTTCTGTGCCAGTATGCTTCCTTTCACTGCTGGTGCCGATGGTCTGAGTGCCGGTGTAGAGTCTGATCTTGCTAGTGCCGGTGGAATGCCTTGCTGGTGTCATAGGATTGTAAGGTTGCCATCAATGACAAAACCTTCAATCATCTACAATGTCTCATTGGAGTGTGCATATGCCAACACGGGGCTAGGGCACAGGTAATGGATGGTTTACAACTTTACCCTAAGAATCTCTCCCTCCTTCCATGTATAATTCTTCAGACAACATAAGCTGAGAGAATTCTTCAAGCCACATGTAGTTTGGAAAGTCGTCCAAGAGCAACCATTTCCGGAGAAAGTCCCTGCCAATCCGTGCCCATTTCCTATGACGCGTCAAGTGCTTCATATTCAGGTTCAGAAGAAACGGTTGCCTGGCCACTGGCACTGTTTGGTCAGGGAGGAGAAGCTTGGATAATTCACTCGCCCAAGGGATCCCCACCCCTACTTCTGCAAGGACGACAACAGTAATATCGTCTCCAAGGAAGTCTTCCTTAAACACCTTCCTCAACAGCATCAACATATCCACCTTGTCTCCTCCGAGGTCTAGAAGAGACGCCAAGAACCGGGATGTAATGTCTGTGTTAACATGGTATCTATTTTCGTTTCACAGAAACTCTCTTCCCATCACCATCCACACAACCTCATTGGTGAATGACCCAACCCCCTTGCAGACTAATTGGAGGGTTGGGTCTCTAACGGAGCCTAGAAAGGCCCTCTAGTCCTCTACAAAAATGATTCTCAAGCAGATGGGAGTGTCCATCTTGAGAAATCAGATTAACAAATTAAACAACTTGAGCCTATAAACCTAAACCAGAGGAAGAATTTAAATACCGTGAGCTCCGACGATTTATCTACCAAATGGCAAAGGCTAATTGAAGATGAAAGAAGCAGAGATCGTATATAAATAGTTGAAGCTCTTGATTGTAATAATTACTTCTCTAACCATATTAATTGCTTTAAAAAAATTTAAATCTTTCGTATCTCTGCAAATCTTTCCCATAAATGCACTAGTGTGCGAAATTGGAAACAACTATATAAACCAGTACCAAGTTGGCAAGTACCACATTGGAAGTCGTGGGGACAGAGTGGATTGTAGTTAGTGAATAGATATATATTAAATGACCGAAATTATCGATCGCGACATTTGATACGTGTCTATTGAATCCAATTCCATTTCGGGCACTTTCTGGTGAGCTATGTTCTCTTCAAAAAATTAGGCCGAAATAAAACTTCAGCCATTGATCTACGATCATTGAACAGTTTAAAATCATTGATGGATTTTAGGTATGTGTCACCCTTCACATGTCAAAGAGGCCGTGCTGATTGATACATCATGCAGAGTCCGGACTCAATGTGATGTACTGATGTGATTTGATGTGCCTTGTCTATTAATGACAATGAATTCATGAAATCGTCAATAAATTATATATTTTTTCATAAATAACAAAATATTCGCCAAAACAAATGAAATAATTTTCAAGCGGTGGATAAAAATCGCCAATACATTTAAATAATTTTTCCTTTGGAGTAAAATTTTTCTCCCATACAATTATATATTTGTTCCTTTTAACAAAAATTATTCGCCTCCTACAATATATATTTTCTCCATAGAACAAGTTATTATTCGCTATAAATTTATGGAATTTTCGTACCCTAGAAAAAAATCGCCAATATAAAATAATTTTTTTCCCTATTTTGAAAAAAAAATTCACCATCAATATGAAAATTTCCCCCTGAAAATAATGTCTGATTCGCCAGGATTTTACACAGATTTTACACAGTTGCCCAAGGGGTGGTTTCTTAAAGTTATCCCCGTCCTTCTCCTAAGGATACTCCCCCTCTTCCTCCTGCGAATAAACCTATTCTTCCTCCTAAGGATAAACATATTATTCCTCCTAGGGATAGACCTATTCCTCCTAATGATGGACTCGGTCTCCTTGCTACACCTTCTATTACTCCTTTATATGGTGTGGTTCTACCTCCTAAATATTACAAAGGGAAACACCCGACATATCCTATTGTTCAACCTAAGAGACCTTCTCCTATGCATCCTTCCTTAAAAGAAGAAAATAAGTATATGTCTGTTGAACTTAAACCTTCAACTAAAACTAAACGAAACCATTGTGTGAGAGAACGTCGATGAAGACATCGTGCTAGGGCTCGTGAACTTGCTTAACTCAAACCATTTCTTCTCCTAAGATACCTACTATTGAAATGATAACATTTGCTCAACCTTCTCCTAACCAAGAGGTTAAACCTAAATCTCAAAGACATAAAATGATTAAGACAAATGATGGTTCAAGTTCTATTCCTATTAGAGCTCCTCTTTTTGTTAATCTTGAAGAAACATAGAAGAGAATGTTGTTCATGATGAAAATGTTGATGCTAATAATTCATATGACGAATATGAATATATCGATGTTGATAATTATTTGTCTAAACAATTTTCAAAATAATTAATCCTAGCTCCTAGTAACAGACAAAGTGACTCATCATTAGAGCATGGTCCTTGTTTGGAACTTTTGATAGCTCCATCTACTGTGCTCGAAGTGGCTCCTCTTGCATGTCATCCACCTTCCCAAAATAGTGATGAGAAAGATGGGGAGCCAGATGATTTGCATGATTAGTTTCATTTGTGCCATATATTCTCTCTCTCTCTCTCTCTCTCTCTCTCTCTCTCTCTCTCTCTCTCTCTCTCTCTCTCGCTTGTTTGTGATCTTCTATTTGTCTCTCAATTCTTCTATTGGTTGTCCCTAGTTTTATCTACTTGAGGATGATGCAAAGAATTGAGATCTCTTTTGGTCTCTCCCATGTTGACTCAAAAGACACATGTGCCCTTCTTCCATGGTGGTTTTTCTTTCTTTGGGGGATGAGGGCAATTCTATGCATATATATACATGATATACAATATTTATCATAAAAAGCGTATTGACCCCAAAGTTAAGCGAAACCACCCTCTGTTTTATGTCTTGTGATCATTATCCTTTGATGTGCCCTTTCTTGGGGGCATATTATTATTATAACGTGCTTGTCTTTTTGGGTGTATCCTACTTTAAAGCAATTTCTCCTGATAAGGCGTATGCAAGCTCTTTAACATGGTGGCATACACTTTGCTCAATGCTATCTCTCTTTTGCATATCTCGATACTTAAGTTACTTAGCGAACTTAGTCTTTTGCTTTGTAATTTTGGTATTTATTTTCATGACTCATAGTAAGAGAGGTTCCTTACTAGTTTGTAGGCACGACTCTTTCTTTCTCTTTCTCTCATGATGTCCCTTTTATCTTGTCATCAAAGTTGTAAGATCCTAAAGTCCACTGGAGGTTTTGTGTATCTTGCCTTCTTGGTGACTTGGTGAAAGTTTTTCAATATGAAACCTTGTACTTTACAGAGAATATGATTGACTTCATACTCCTACTAAAGTAGGGGTTAAATGTAGTGTCCTGAAATTGCATGCCTATATAATTTGACAGCATTTGGGTCCCTACCTTAGCATTTGCACCCCTAGGCCTATTTGGAACCTAATTCTGCTCATATCACTGAAGTGTGACTGCATTTTTTACTTTTACACCAACACGACACCTTGTCCTAGCCCTAATTTGGGGTAGGACTAGAGCTCCACGCTTTGGTCCTCCCTAATTGGGCCCCTTTTCAAATTTGAGTGGGAAACCCAACTCTATGTCGGCTCATGTCAAAAAATTGATAAGTTTTTTGTCGGGCAAGTATAAAAGGAAGCTTTTCCCTCTTGAAAGGACACACACACAATACATAGGCAAGAATACATTATATGTACACGTGAGATCAAGCATTCAAGCAATTGGGCAAGTAAACAGTCTTCTTTCAAGTCTTGGAGTAGCAACAAAGTTAAGATTCGAGCATTAAAGTGGAGATTTACCTCTTATTTTGTCAAAGACTTCATGAATTCCTAATCCCGCGTGGAGACAAACAAAGATTCACAAAGAGGTATATCATTTGGTTTTCAGTCATTATTCGACATCTCTCTCAAAAGGAGAATCTTCAATTACAATAGTTCAATTATCTTTTATCTCTATTTCATGGTTAATTCCAAAATGGGGGTTTGACTTAGGCAAGTCCCTATTCCCAACCTATTTCCCCTTCTTTATGTGTGTAGGAAATAGGTACGGAGTTGCAATCTTCAAAATTGGCATTATTTGCATAGACGAATCAACCCCTTTTGGTGTGGAAAAATTCTGAAGGACCAGGATGAATTTTGGTGGTCCCAACATTTTTGGAGCTTTTTCGGGGATCAAATCAAAATCTTCTTATATTCCTCAAATTCAGGTGTGTGTCTCAATCCGACATCTGTAGCTTGTTGTTTTCATGTTTCTACCTTCATTTCCAACACTTTACCCTAATTTCCACAATTCAACTCACAAAAGAGGGTAAACAAATCCACCCCTTGAATCCAATTAGTATTTTTAGTCCTTATGATTGCTGGTTTGTGACTAAATCCATTGGATTCAAACCTCTTTTGAATGTAATAGGTCACTAAAAAAAATAGCAATTTTCATCCTTCTTGTGGTGGAAACCCTAATTTTTCACCCATTACAATCCACAAATTGATATTAGACATATTTTTATAGTGAAGATCTATAGAAATGTTATGTTTCATTTAGAAAAATGATACTCCATTATAGAAAAATGTGATAAGGATCAATTACCCCTAAATTAAATGATTTGATCATTAGTTGGCCTCATAATTAGGCACATCATCTTCTCTAGTGTCTTTCTCTTAAATCTTAGAATTGATGTGGTTGTGGTGGTGCCCTTTGCAACTATAGAAGCTTTTGCAATCTTCCCTTTAACTTTGTAAACTTGTGCCCATACTAAAAGAGTTATTTTGGAGATAAGGTAGTGCCTAATTTTCTTGATATTTGATTTAATGGGTGTATTAAGGTTGATATAATATTTGTGCAAAGTGAGCCCTAGGATCTAATGAAGGTTTTATCTATAAAGGTGACTATTGTTTATGGTATGTGTTACTTGAGTGTTTTTTAATTTTATTTCCATTTAACCTTTATTTATTAAGCTTATTTGGTTGTTAGTGATTGTTTAAGTGCGGGCTACAATTTTGCATGTAAAAACTACTATTAAACTAGAACTAAACAAGAAAATATAAGTTTTCAAGAGGATTTTGTCTAGTTAACAAGACAATGGATGCAACGAAAGAAAGGTGACAATTAAAATATGAATAATCATACATATATGATTTTTTTTAATTTCTAGTGTAAGATGTGCGTATATAAATAATTTTTACATCAAATGACCATGATTGATATAATCTTACTTAATAAGCATTACTACTATCCATACATGTATGCATGCATACATACATACATTTTAAAATTAATATGAAAAAATTATATATAATAAACTATGAGAAAAAAAATAAAAATTGTTCTAGAATCATATACATCCATAATTATTGTAACATTAATTACTAGATTGTTTATTTAAGCATGGACCAATAATTGATTAATAAATCAATAAAGTAAATATGTGATATGGATGAGCTCTTAGTTATAATGGTAGAACCAATTCCAATTTTGGCTACACGGACCATTCTAATAATTGTACCCATATCAATTCATTCCTCGAACTCCACATTTTGTCTTCATTATATCATAATTTTGAAAGGTGATTGTGCTATCATTGTATTGTGATCTTTATGTTAATCCAATGTAGATCTTTCATGATATGTGTGCCATAAGCAATTTCATTAATATTTGATGTGATATGTTTAAGTACTATTTTATTTAAATAATTTTTTAATTTAATGGGTGAATAATTTATAATAATTCTTTCTTTTTTAAAAAAATAATTATTTGATTTTTTATTAATCAAATTTTATGTTTGATTATTAAAATAGGTAACATTATAAAAATATTTTTATAAAAGAATTATTCAAGAATTATTCTTGAAGAATCATTTTTTCAAATGGGATGCTTTATATGCTCTCTAAACTCTTTAAAATGTATTCAAATTTTGTGAAATAAAATTGAATCTTATGAGTCAAGCTTATTACAATTTTGCATTATTCTAACTCATTCAAAACATTAGAAAGGTAAATTTAAATCAATAGATTCTTTATCAACAACAAGTACTTATGTCTTTGTTCAAAAAGGCTATTCTTAAATATCACACAATTCAATAGTCAAAGACAAATTTTGGCTGATATAAAGTACTACAATTATTTATAATTTTTTATATAAATAAAGTTTCAAACTACTATTGATTGTTGGATCATTGATCATTTAATTCTTGAAAACTAAAATTTAAATAGAACCACAAACAAAAACACAAAAATACCCATTCATTTTAAGGACGCGTCTATTTTGGCTTCAAAACAACAGTATGTATTTTGGCATAACATACTTGCTATTCCATGGCCTGAAACTAATCAGACAAATGAGTTGGGAAGAGGGTTAATGTTCCTTGTTGGGGCAAACTGAAATGATTCTCCTGCAGGGGTCAAGGAAAAGCAGGCAGGTTGACAGAAAACATTACCCTGCAGGTTGACAGCAAACATTATCATGGAAGACAAATCTGTAAAGGCTCAGTTTTTGCTAGATAACACAAAATAATTGTCCCTCTACCAAAGAGAATTGCAGAGTCTGTCAGCTGAGCTTAACACCACACACATTTGCAGTCCAATATAGTAATGTATTCTCATCCTATCCATTATAACAATGTATTCTCATCCTATGAATCTGTTTAATTTTTAAAACAAGTGTTGTAAGGATAAATCATATAGAAATGATTAAGACAGAAATCATAAATCATAACACCACTACATATAAGCAGATGCATGGTTGCCTTTTTGTACTAGTCCACAGTTGTCTTTTTGTACTGATCTATAGTTAAAAACACTTTTGACCAACAAAAGTGCTTGACAGATGGTAGCTGACTGCATTCACACAAAAACAGGCTTAATTACTAAGTAATTAACAGGCAGGCTTTGTATTTGAGATGGGTTTCCAAAACACAGTTCACTAAACAGAAATTCTGTATGTAAGATTTCAGTGTCATAAAATTTGAGATGGGTTTCCAAACCACAGTTCACTATACTGAAATTCTGTATGTAAGATTTCAGTGTCATAAAATTTTGCATCTCTAAGATTACTCTTTAGAATAATATCTATACCAAACCATTAGAGTAATCTTTAGAATAATATCTATATCAAACCATTATATCAAACCATTAGAACATGCAGAATGTTTAATTTGTGTTAATCAGTTTCTTTAGTTGATAAGTAAGAGGTATTTCTTACAGTGCTATATTGATATCAATATTCAACTGCATAAATTCTGAATAGTGCTAATTTATAATATTAACATCAAGATTCAATCGTATAGTTTTTTTGTTTTTGAGTCAAATTTCTTAACCTACTTACTAAAAGTAGGAGGTATTTCCTACATTGTCTTAAGTTATGATATTAGTATAGAATTTAATTCTGTAATCTTTTGAGTAGTGCTAACTTATGATATTAGTATCACGATTTAACACTGATTTTTTGAGTCAAATTTCTTAACTTATATTTTCATGAATTTGATTAAAAAAACTATGCAGTTGACTCTTGATATTAATAACTTAATTCACTATAAAAAATACTTCTTAAATATCAACCAAACAAACTAATTAGAAATAACTACACAGTTGAATCTCAATATTAATATCATAGCTTAAGACTTGATATAACATACCTCCTACTTATCTACTAAACAAACTGATTAAACAAATATTCATAAAAATCTTTAAGCCACTGACCTGGACCTTAAAAACCAGGTCTAGTAACTAACTAAAAGAATAGAGCAGTAATGGAGAAAATAAACAATAACTTGCAGATCATATGAAATATAAGAATGTAGAGTCTAAATTTCTGGGAAACTTGTCTATTAAGTAGAGATTTGAGTACAAACTACATAAAATTTGCTGATTGACTGGAATGCAGTCTGCTGACAGACTGTTGAATGACAATGCAACCTACTGACAGACTAACTAGACTTAACAGAAAAGAAAGTTGTGCAATGAGCATTACACTTTCACCAAGTACTGTATCATCTTAAAACTGAAGGGATAACAGCCCATACAAGAACCCCGAATTTTCTTGGACTTCTTACCTGTCTTCTTCTTCACTGATCTCAACTTTGTTTTCCCCTGTGAACTCCCAAAGGAGGGAGGAGGGTTGAGAGGCAGAACATTAAAAGGATCTTCCACGTTATCAGTCTTGGGCTTCCCTGGTTGTGTTTCCCATTCAAATGGAACTCCTCCATCCTCATTCACATTGGATCTGTAATACACTCTAGAGGAGTAGCCATTGGGATCTTCTCTCAGAAGATTACTGCGAAAGGAGGATCTGTTCTCCAAGTCCAAGGTGCTCGTATTGTCCATAGCAGTCCCAGATGAAGATGAAATCTACTTTGAGCTCTGAACTGAGGTTCCCCACCTTACTGCACAGCTCTCTATTGATTCTTCTCTATCCAGGAAAGTCCCCACAGATATGCTATGACCCCTCTGGCAAAAATATAGTGAGAAACTTTCATAATGTGGGAATCATATAGGGCCCAGTGATTGGACACTTAGTGAAAGGACATGGGTCTTTTTACTCATTAAGGTTTTAATGGGTGGGTGATGGTAAAGCTTAGAGAACTGTTATCTGAAACATTTAAATATGTTATAAAATTAATTATTTTGATTGAAGGATAAATATGTATGTATTGAATGAGATTTGATTGTTGAAAGTTTTTTTGGATGTGTACTGGTTTGATAATTATAAACATTTTTATTAATAAATAGGATGGTTATTTGTATATGAGTAAGACTGTGGATATAAGTTTTAAGTGTTATTTTTAGGAGTTTCTAAAGTTATTGTTGACTGTTTGACCAGTTAATTATATTTTAGTATTTCTAAAAGTTTTATTGACTATTTGACCAGTAAAGTAAGTGTGGTATGAAGTGGAACTCTTTTATGAACTAATCAACTTTACCTTCATAAATCAAAATGTATTATTTATAAATGAAAATAATATTTCCTTAAAGTTACATCATCTATTCCAATAAGATGCATACAAATAAGCATGGATCAACCTAGGTGGATACTTGTTAGCTCATTGTTGGTAATTTGTAATAATTGGATGCAAGAAATGTATATATAAAAAAAAATGTACTTGGCTTGATAGTGGAAGACAACTTTAAAATTGATATGGATTTGAATCTAATGTATCTCAACATCAAGAATAGTGGCTAATAGACAAATAATTTGCTAAGAATAGTGGCTAATAGACTAATAATTTGCTTAAGGATTAGAACATACTATTGTGACTATATAGAGTCAAGCTTAATTCTTAGGGATGAATCCATGACTGCAATTTTGTCCTATATCTACAAATTTGACTTGTATAATTTGTAAATTATTCTCTTTTCTTCACTCAAGGTACCTTGCAGGTATTTTTATGGGTTGGTGGTATTGATTAATGCATTTGTTAGGTGATTATTGTGCAAACGAGTTATGAGGGCATTACTCCTTGATCAATCTACTGAAATTGAATAATATTGAAAACAACATTATTTAGTCATGTAAATGCCTCTAGAAAGGTTGTGCATACCTAAATTCCTTGTATCAATGTACAAATACATCTCTTAATCCATTTTTTGAAAAACTAGATAAAACTAAAGTCATATTTGATTTCAATGGCATCCTTGTCTAACTCCTAACCTTTGTACCTTATCTGGCTTTAGAGAGATCCAATGTCAAGTTATAATGCATTGCTTAAGACACAATTAATTATTTTCATTCAATCATTTTTTTTGAAAATATCTTATTTAAAAACTAATTGAATTGTTCTGTAAACTCCCTTATAGGTTTTTTTTTCTTCTAAATTTGGAAAATTAAGATAATAGTGCATATATCAACTATAGATTTAAATCTTGCAAGAAAATTCCCTTTCAAGTTGTTGCAATTTGTAATGCATCCATCCTTTAAGCTTTGAAACCATTCTATAGCATATCCAACGAGGTTTTCAACAAACAACTACATGAACACATCTTCTTCACAGTATCCTAAAATTTCACAAGTGATAGTAAATGCTTGAATATGACTATTAGGATCTTGAGAGTTCTCTCCAATAAAATTGAAAAAAATAATCCTTGATCTTATAGGTGTTCCAGAATTGAGATTACATCTATACAAAGACTAAAGGGAATATATTTCACTTAAATGTTGGTGGTAAAATTTGTTTGATTGCTCAAATTAATGAAAGTTGGTTGTGGCATAGAATGATGTGTCATGTAAATTTTGATTGCATGGTTAAGATAAGTTCTACTCAAGCAGTGAGAGATCATTCTAAGTTAGTAAAGCCTACTAATCTAGTATGCAAGGAATGTCAATTAGGGAAGGAGACATGAGTTAATTTCAAAAGAAAATAGTATAATACTAATGGATTATTGGACCTTGTGCATACTGATTTGTGTTCTAGATTGAGAATCTTGCAGGGAGACATAAATTTCATGTCCCTGATTGATGACTATTCAAGGATGATGTGGGTTACTTTCTTAAGGGAGAAGTCTAAAGCATTGAAGAAGTTCAATATTTTCAAAGAAATGGTTGAGACTAAGACAAGATTGAAACTGAAGTGTCTGAGATCTCACAAAGGTGGTGAATTCACTTTCAGTGAGTTCAATGCATTTTGTGAAGAATATGGAGTGAAGAGACAGTTATCCGTGCCTAGAACCCCTCATTAGAATGATGTTGTGGAGAGAAAGAATAGGACAATTCAGGAAGCTGCTAGAACTATGATTATTGAAGGAAATATTTTGCATATCTATTGGAGAGAAGTTGTGAGTATTGTTGTATACACTCTTAATTGGGTGCATATAAAAGGTGATACCAGTAAGACTCCTTATGATTTATGGTATGGTCATGTTCCTACAGTTAGATATTTCAGAATTTTTGGAAGTAAATGCTATATCAAAAGAGATGAAGATCTAGGAAAATTTGATACTAGATGTGATGAAGGAATTTTTCTTGGTTATTATACTAAGAGCAAGGCATACTGGTATTATAACAAGAGATTGAGAAAGATAGTTGAGAGTGCTAATATAAAAGTGGATGAAGGAAATGTGTATCAACCCAGATCTTGCAGATATGATTCAAATGATTAGGATGTTAGTTCAGATAAAGGAAAGCAAGTGCAGACCCATAACCAAATTCAGTGTTCTGGAAAAGCCTGAAACTCAAGGAGAAGGGATAAGTGCTAGTGTAGAAGAAAGAGCTCAAGAGTCTAAAAATCAAGTAAATCCTAAGACTACCAAGTATGTGAGGTTAAATCATTTAGAAAATCAGATCACAGGAGATAATAATAAAGGTGTGATGACCAGGAGAAGAATTGCTGAAGAATATTGCTTGATTTCTCAGATTGAACTTAAGGATGTTGATGAAGCATGTAAAGATGAAAATTGGGTTAAAGCAATGGAAGAAGAATTGAACCAGATTGAAAAGAATAATATATGGATTCTTGTTCCCAAACCTAAGGATAAAAATATAATTGGAACAAAATGGGTGTTTTAGAATAAATTGGATGAAAAAGGTGAAGTTGTTAGGAATAAAGCGAGATTTGTTTGTAAGGGATATTCTCAGATGGAAGGAATTGATTTTGAGGAGAATTTTGCTTTGGTATCTAGAATTGAAGTTGTTAGATTATTTCTTGCTTATGCTACTTACAAAGATTTTAAAGTTTATCATATGGATGTCAAGTCTATTAGACACAATGCACCACTAAGAGGGGGGTGAATCAGTGGTTCTCAAACTTTTCCCTTTAACCATCCTATGTGTGTATACTAGTTATTAGATCTAACTAGGAACAAACTTACCAATTAGTGAGGAGACCAATTCAAATGCAAATACACACAAGGGGCATCACATAACACTTAGCATGTATGAGGAAAACCCAAGATGGGAAAAACCTCAGTGAGCAATGTTGCTGGAGTCTACTACTCCAATCTAGCCTCACAACGAAAAAATTTGTTACAATGTTTAGGGCACCAACCCAAGGAGAAATAACCCTTGATTTTAGGGCACCAACCCAAGGAGCACCAACTCCTAACTTGTTTATGGGAAACAACCCTGTTGGTTCCCAAAAATGGACGATGGGTTTACACTGCTTACAGGGTAGAGACCAAGCTGGTTTCATTCAAATATCTATGGAGAGCCACCTCCAACAATCAATATTTGTCAGGTTCGGACCAACAATAACAAGGACAGAGGGCCCTCCTGCACTTTAGGCTCTGCAGGACTAGGGAGGGTGATCCCTTTAGTAAGAAATTCCTGCTCTCCACAAGGATATTCAAGAACCTACTAAAAACAAAGTAGATTATCTCATTAATAAAACTCAACAAAAAGGGAGAATTCTCAAGGATGGAAAATCCTTTAGTGATCCTCAACCTTAACCTAGAGTATGAGAGATGGTGAGACTATTTTCAGAAAATACATAAATCTTAGCAAATGATTGTTCAGATTGTTTATAAGATCCGTTCCGAGAGATCCCAAAGAAGATAAAATAGGAAAACTGATAACCTAATGAGATTTTCTAGCTAATACTGGTGCCTTATTCATTTGGGCTACAAAGTTGATGAAAAGTGTTGCTGAAAATCTAATAAAACTTCATCTAATAGTTGGTCTTGCCTAAAATAATATTGCCTTACAATATTAATTTGCTTATGATCCTTTATCTGAACTACTTATCAAATCCTATGGCGAGCCTTCTTTTCTCTGTAATCTTATTCAAGAATTTTAATTAACCCCTTGGATTAAAGAATTGAATAAAAGAGTACATACATCATAACAATGCAATAAACAAAATAAACCCTTAATCCCATTTGCTTAAAAGAAAATAAAATCGCACACTAGAGAGTAAAGATTAGGAAACTATATTTGCATTAATATTATGAGCTATCTTTTATCAGATGATAGCCAACAAATTCAAATACAAAGTGACCCATTTGAAAAGGGGAAACTACAACTATTCTATTACAATTTTGCTCTGCAAAATAACATTACAGTCCCTATTATTTCCTACGACTCTCTAGAAATATTTTGGACCTAACCCTGCAGAAATATCTATTTTACAAAGATCTTTCTCAGAAAAATTCAGACCCTAACTAATGGCCTTGAATTCCCTTTTATAAAAAATAAGGGAGCAACAAGCTTCAGGCCATTATACACTTGTCAACAGAACCAAGCCTTATAGGCTGTACACAATTCTTGTTACAAATCATTCCTTATCCGCATGTTGGTGCTCGTGATGAGGTGGAACCAAAATTTACAACTGATTATTAGTAGAAACAAAAATACTTGAGCCGTGTCGATATCACCCAGACACTCCTGGATGGAATTTGAGATGCTCATTCTATTCCATAGCATTTCTCTTCCTGAAAAGGAAAATAGATCTCAGCATGAAACAACACTTTCCCTTCAAATTAATGGAAAATATCCAGCCTTTATGCCTCAGATCAGAGAAAATGGAAAGAGGAACTTGGGGGTAAATAGGATTTGTTGAGAAGGCATTGCAACTTCCCTAATGCTGTAGAGATGACTGGCTTCCAGTCCTCACTTGAACAAATCCTTCTTTCAATTCCCCATGAGCTCCCTCTTGGAACACTCTGCCAACGAAATGCAGAGTAAGAGCGGGAAATAGGCCTGAGGTGACTTTTCTTAAAAAGAAAAGGATTTCACACCCCCTCTGGAAATCCCCTGAGCTTTCACATCCCCTCTAGCAATGAACAACGTCAAACTAGAGAAATATCATCCATCCAATGTCATATACTATACAACTACTCCATTCATAGTTCTGTTCAAACAACATCCTCTTACAGATGAAAAATTATTCTCAGAAAGATGAAAAAACTTATATTTGTTTCTACCCATTCTATCATCTGCCTAGTGAATTTATAATCATTAATTTCTTTCAAAATGGTGGTGCTAATCCATGTGAAGAATCATCACTTTGATATCTTCTACTCAACCTGTCAACTACATATTCTAGCAATTATGCCTATAACTCAAGTCACCACCATTTCCTAGGCCATCACTCCTTTTCTACTGGCATGTGTTCACCTTATGTGAATGATTTTATTCTGATCTTATTCCTCTTTTCAGTGTACAATCTCCTACTTCAAGATTTCTATCAATAAGTAAATCTCTAAATTCATCAGAGAACTTGTGATTCATCACACGTGAACTGGAAGATTATCCAAATCCTTTCACATCTCCGAGCTATCATCTTTGACTATCAAATCAATCTTGAATCAACAAGTCTGAATCCCATTCGTTTTGCCCTTTTCCCACGAGCTATAACTGGTTCCTCTTTCATGTTGGTCTAGATAGGATCATCGACCAAACACTCTACAAATTCCTCTTTCTTGTCGGTATACTAACCCTGTTGGCATCTCACATTCTACCAGTTCACTCATCATGTCTGCACTTGTTGAACTACCGGTGGAACTCCTTGACTGGTTGCCATACATGTCTATCCATAGCATGCTCATTCCCATCAAGTGGGAGGTCATCTTCTTCTATACCTTTTCCATATTACCAGTGAACATTCATACCAGTAAAACCTCTTGATGACATAAGTCATGAAGGACACATTCCTTTGTTTGCATTTGCTCAGCCTTTTCTCTATCTTCTTGATGAGCACTTCACTGATCTGCATGCAACAACACAATCTTCTTTTGTATCGGCATCTCAACACGCCTTCATTGTCAGTCTAGTGCATAACCCTTTTCTCATGCTCTTGAGGCATTCCTTTTGTTTCACTAGTGGATCCGGTGTGATCATTCAAGCACTTGCCTTTACCACTTCACTCTTATCTCGCCAAACTATAATGCACACAATGCATAATAGGAGATAAGACCCACTTACCCGTGGAGTGACACCTGTCTTCCACATCCTACAATGTACTCATGTGACTTTCCTGTTTGTGCAACATATCTTCAAATAGGCACATGTGATCTGGTGTGGGCACATTCACTGTCAGTTATCTCTTCATATGGTGATTGCATTCTTCATCTAGTGGGAGTCTTGTTGTTCTGCAACTTCACAACATTCTGATGACCTGTTCATTCTTCTCTTCCAGTGTTGATGTGATTCAGGTAACATTTTGCCTCTTCATCACAAACACCATCCAAGCATCCTACCCTTCCTCTATCAACACAACACTCATCAGTGGACATCCTTTCCTTGTCGGTGTTCTGCAACACACGATGATATCCAAGATATCACATCTTGTTCTCCTTGATAATAGTGTTGCACATACATCTCTTCTACCGGTAGTCATCCCATACTGGTTGACATCAATGAAAACACAATGCCAACAAAGTCATATTTTTTTTAATGGTGATCTGGAAGATAAAGTCTATATTGAGCAACTTGATGGATTTTAGTTAACAGATCAGGAAGATATGGTTTGCATATTGAAGAAAGCACTGTATGGACTGAAGCAAGCCCCTAGAGCTTGGTATGCCAAATTGGATAAGTATTTGATGAAGCTTGAATTCAATAAAGGTATTGCTGACAGTAATTTGTATTTCAAGATTGAGCATGATAACATTTTGATTGTTGAAGTTTTTGTTGATGACATTATTTTTGGAGGGAATGATAGTTTGTGCAAGAAGTTTGTTGATGAGATGCAAAATGAGTTTGAGATGTCTATGATTGGAGAGATGAAATTCTTTTTGGGATTGCAAATTTCAAAGTGAGATAAAGGTATTTTATTGGCAATTTAGAGTAATTGATTATGTGTTGCATTGATGTCAACACTAGTTGTTTTGTTGTCTACCGACTTACAGTACAGTGGTTGGTCTTTGATGTTGATCTAGAGATTTGTCTCTGGGTTTGGTCTGGCTATTGGAATTGGTTTGGGTTGGTTATTCATGTGTTCCGGATGTGTATTACATTCAGTTGGTTCCAGATTTGATGCTCTGGATGCTATCATATGTTCTAGTAAGCCTTTTGGTTACTGGTAAGGGTTTTACTGACAACGCTTTGATGAAGATCTTTTGATGAATCTGATAAGTGGTGTTGGTGCGGCTTCTAGAAGGTTATCAGGATGCTGATGGTTATCATGTTCGCATTCTAGTTTCATTTGTCTTATGGTGACCTATTTTGGGTCTGGTGGTTATTCTGTTAGGTTATAGACTGGTTTATGTAATGTGCTCGTTGATGCTCCTGATGCGTCACCGGTTCGATTTATTGTTTGGTTTATGTTGTTTGTTTTGGTCTTATTATCATTGGTTTGCAGGATTATGTAATGGATCTATTGTATTATCTTTTAGGTGGCTGACCTAATTGTTTAATTAGGTCTCAGGTTGGTATAAATATAATGTAAGCTCTCTTTGTTGATCATATATATGTGGTAGGAAAAGGTTATGGGATTATCTATGTGCGAATAAAGTTATAATCATATGCTGAGGTTTTGGTCAATCATAGGTGTTCAAATTGGGTTTGTAAAAGAGGTTTAAAAACTTTGATATTAAGCTTAACCAGAATTGTACTCAGGCATAGAAGATGCTATTCTTGCACTTCATTCATCTTTTCAAATTGTAGTCTGGATTTATTTTGTAGTTAGTGGGGCTCCTTTTGTGATGAGCAGTGCATTCTAGGTTGTTGGCCTTCCTGCATGTGCACCTCTTATTGTAATCACATACTTGCTGCATAAGTATTATCTGACTGTGGGTAGGCTTCCCACCATGATTTTTCCCTTTATCAAGTTTTCCATGTACAAATCATGGTAATATGTGTTATGGATGGTTGGTAATTGTTTTGTGATTTATGTCTATGCTTAATTGTTATTCTGCTATTCCGGTAAAAGGTTTTGTGTGCTTAAATTTGTATAATCTGTTGAGAACTGATTTGCCCGCCCCTCTCGGTTGTCCATCGGTTATCCTAACAATTGGTATCAGAGCTTTGTTCTCTTTGCAAAAGCTTAACCACTTGAGGAAGATCCTATGGCAACTAATAGTTCAACTGCATCTGTTTTCCAGAGAGAAACCCCTAAGCTTGATTCGACAAATTATAGGGTATGGAAGATTCAGATGGAAACTCATTTGAGATGTATTGGGAAAGAGATTTGGGAGGTCACAGAGAAAAGCTATACTCCTCACAATCCAACATTTGGAAATCCTCCTCCGATAACCTTGGATAAGGACATTGAGAATGATTGTAGAGCTAGAGAAGCACTCTTAAGTGCACTTTCTGATCAGCAAATTATGGGATTAACTAACCCATCATCTGTGAACGCTATATCAAATAAGTTGGAGGCTCTAAATGAAGGTGACCTTGCTGTTAAAATTGCTAAACTTGATAGTTACTGGGTGAGGTATGAGAATTTGAAGATGTAAGAAGATGAAAGGATTAATGCTTTTATGGAAAGAGTTAATGAATTTTTTATGGGAATCCAGTGTTGTGGTGGAACTCTGAGCGAAGATGAGATTGTTTCTAGAGTATTGAGAGCTTTTCCACCAGATTTCAAGATGAAGGCTACTATAATTAATGAGATGAGAACAATGGCTAACACTTCTATTAATAGGGATACTTTGGTTGGAAAATTATTTGCTTTTGAGATTGAAGAATTTGGTCCTCAAGAAGCTACAAAGACTGAATCTGGTTTTCATACATCTGCATCATCAACCGGCAAGAGTGATTGGAAAGCTTTATATGCAAAGGAACTGGAGGAAATGAAGAAAGAAGATGACAAGTTTGAGTAACTTGAAGCCCTATTTTCTAGAAGAGCACCTAAAGGTCCGATAGGAAGTAAGTATGAAAGAAAATCACCTTTTAAATGTTTTGCATGTAATAAGATAAGTCATTTTGCATCTAGATGTCTTGAAAGGAATTCAAGATTTGAAGAGAAAGATAGAAGATATTTTAGGCCTAACCATGATTATCAGAACAAGCATAAGTATAGGAGAAACAAAGACAAATCATGTTACTATGTGGATGAGGAAGGTGTGACTGATTCTGATGATGAACCGACACAAGATTCAACTAGTGGATCCGGTAGTGGAAAGGAATGGGTATTTTTGGCTATCAAGGAAGATGCTCTGTCACCTATTGTTCAAAATGAGGAAAAGGCCCTTGCTGCTAAAATTGAAGAAAAGGATGAATGGGTGATAGACAGTGGATTTTCACATCATATGGCTGGAGATAAAAGGAAGTTTTTATCTTTGCAAGAATTTGATGATGGATTGGTTAGATTTGGAGATGACAAAGCATGTATGACCAAAGGAAGAGGAACTATATCATTGGATGGTAAGTATAATACTGATAATGTTCAAGGGTGGAAAATCCAAAATCATTAACAGATCTTGGTTGGAGATTGCAACCGATACATAGACTAAAGGTAACATCTTTCATTTGAACTCTGGTGAGAAGACATGTTTGATTGCAAAAGTTGATGAGAGTTGGCTATGGCATAAGAGGTTGTGCCATGTGATTTTTGATTGCATTGTAAAGATCAGTTCAACTAAGGTTGTTAGAGATATACCTAAGATTGTGAAGCCCTATAATCTGGTATGTAAGGAATATCAAATGGGAAAGCAAGTAAGAACTTCTTTTAAGAGTATACAAGAAACTCTATTGATGTTCTTGATCTTATTCATATTGATTTGTGTGGTCCTGCTAGAATAAAGAGTTTTCAGGGTGATAGATATTTCATGCAAATCATTGATGACTATTCTAGAATGATGTGGGTTACTTTTCTAAGGGAGAAATTTGAATCTTTTGAAAAGTTTAAGATCTTTAAAGCTAAAGTTGAGATAGAGATAGGGTTGAAGATTAAATGCTTAAGGTCAGATCAGGGTGGTGAATTCACATCCGATGAATTTAATAGTTATTTTGAGAAGCATGGGATAAGGAGACAGTTGTCTACTCCTCGGACACCTCAACAAAATGGTGTTGTGGAAAGAAAGAAAAAAACTATCTTGGATGTGGCCAAAACTATGATGATGGAAGCTAATTTGCCTCATATCTATTGGAGAGAAGATGTGAGCACGGTGGTATACACATTTAACAAAGTTTATATCAAAGGAGACACTGGTAAGACACCTTATGAGTTATGGTTTGGTCATACACCTACAATTAAGTATTTCAGAGTCTTTGGTAGTAAATGCTATATCAAAAGAGATGATTCCATTGGAAATTTTGATCCTAGATGTGATGAAGGGATATTTATTGGTTATTCTAATGAAAGCAAAGCATATAGATGTTATAACAATAGAGTGCAGAGAATTATGGAAAGTGATAATGTCAAGGTGGATGAGTTGTACAAAGGTCAAATCAGAACTTATGAGAGAGAACCAAAAGTGAAGATGATCATAACTAAACCAATAGCACCTATACCGGAATAGAATGTTGAACCAGTTACCCTGACAGTATCAGAAAATTCAACAGTAACTGAAGATCAGAGCAGAGGAATAGAAAGTCAGAAGACTCCTAGGTATGTAAGGTTCAATCATTCAGTAGATCAGATCATTAGAGACAAGAACAAAGGAGTAATGACAAGAAGAAGGTTGGCAACTAATGAGGTATGTTTAATTTCTCAAGTTGAACCGTCATTAGTTATTGAAGCTTGTAAAGATGAATGTTAGATGAGAGCTATGGAAGAGGAATTAGATTAGATTGAGAATAACAACACATGAACTTTAGTTCCCCGGCCTAAAAATAAGAATGTTATTGGAACTAAATGGGTTTTTAGGAATAAATTGAATGAGGATGGACAATTTGTGAGGAATAAGGCTAGATTGGTATGTAAAGGATATTCTCATAGGGAAGGAATTGATTATGATGAGACTTTTGCTCTGGTAGCTAGGATTGAAGCTGTGAGATTATTTCTTGTTTATGCTTCCCATAAGAAATACAAGGTGTATCAGATGGATGTTAAGTGTGAATTTTTGAATGGAGATCTTGAAGAGAAAGTTTACACTGAGCAGGCTGATGGATTTTTACTTTCAGATGATAAAATTATGGTTTGCAGGTTAAGGAAAGCTTTATATGGATTGAAACAAGCCCCTAGAGCTTGGTATGCTAGATTGGACAAATATCTTTTGAAGCTTGGTTTCACTAAAGGTAATGCTGATAGTAACTTATATTATAACATTACTGATGATGACATATCGATTTTTGAAGTCTTTGTTGATGATATAATATTTGGAGGTGAGGATAAGTTATGTATGGAATTCTCTAAAAATATGAAGAATGAATTTGAGATGTCTATGATTGGGGAGATGAAATTTTTCTCAGGTTTGCAGATTACTCAGAATGATAAAGGTATTTTCATCTATCAAACTAAGTATTCTAGAGAGTTGTTGAAGAAATTTGGTATGGAAAATTCCAAACCAGTTGGTACCCCTATGGTTACAAGTGAGAAATTGACAAAGAATGATGCATCAACTCCAGTAAATCTTACAAGGTATAAATCTATGCTTGGAGGTTTACTATATTTGACTCGGACTAGACCGGATATAATGAATTCAGTTTGTATTGTATCAAGATATCAGAGTGATCGTAGAGAGAACCATGAGAGTGCGGTGAAAAGGATTTTTAGGTATTTGCAAGGAACAACTAAGTATGGTTTGTGGTATCCTAAAAATGATGACTTTACACTATGTGCATATACAAATGCTGACTAGGTTGGAGATGTTGATAACTAGAAGAGCACATCCAATGGAGATTTTTTTCTTGGAAAGAAACTTGTTTCATGGATCAACAAGAAACAATCATGTACTTCTTTATCTATTGTTGAATCTGAGTATGTTGTTGCCACTACTAACTATACACAAAGAAAAAATTGAAGGATATAAGGGTGGATTGCAATGAACCGGTAGTTATTCATTGTGATAGTTCTACTGCATTGAAATATCAAAGAATTTGGTATTTTATTCTAAGACTAAACACAATTCTATCAAGTATAATATTATGAAGGAGAAGGTGGAAGCGAACGAAGTCAGATTGGTTTATGTGAACACTAAAGAACATATTGCAGATATCTTCACTAAATCTTTGCCTAAGGAATCATTTGAGTACTTCAGAGATAGATTGGGAGTTTATGCCCCTCTGGTAGAGACTTGAGTGATGCACACTAGCATCAGTCCAACATGAATTATCAGAACTACCATTCATTCTAGATTGATGTGTTGGTGCTACTACTTACGGGGAGTAGTCAACTATGTTGTTCAGAGATTTGATGACTTTTCTTTGATGTTTATGTCAGATTTTTAGCATTGATTTAAAAGGGAGAGAGATATTTATGTGAAAAGCAGAGCTTAACAGGGATATCATTCACAAGGGGAGTTTGGTCTATTGGTTCAGAACTTCATTGTCATATCATTTTGGGGAGATTGTAGGATGTCTTCCTTTGGGGGAGACTTGTTTGGCACTTCTTGGCACTTGGATGTTTTTCACATCTAGTGTTGCCGTCAATGCCAAAGGGGGAGATTGTTGGCAATTTGGAGGAATTGATTATGTGTTTTATTGATGTTTTTCATTGATGTTAACACTACCTGTTTTGTTGTCTAGTGGTTTCTAGTAGAGTGGTTGGTCTTTGATGTTGATCTGGAGATTTGTCTCTGGGTTTGGTCTAGCTATTGGAATTGCTTTGGATTGGTTATTCATGTGTTCCTGATGTGTATCACATTAAGTTGGTTTAGGATTTGATGATCTGAATGCTATCATATGTTATAGTAAGCCTTTTGGTTACCAGTAAGGGTTTTACTGGCAACGCTTTGATGAAGATCTTTTGATGAATCTGATAAGTGGTGTTGGTGCAACTTCTAGAAGGTTATCAGGATGTTGATGGTTATCATGTTCATGTTCCAATTTCATTTGGCTTATGGCGACCTATTTTGGGTCTGGTGGTTATTTTGTTAGGTTATGGACCGGTTTATGTAACGTGTTGGTTGATGCTCCTAATGCATCACCGATTGATTTTATTGTTTGGTTTATGTTGTTTCGATCTTAGGCCAACTTGGTTTATCATTGGTTTGTGGGATTATGCAACAGATCTATTGTATTATCTTTTAGGTGGCCACCCTAATTGTTTAGGTCTTGGGTTGGTAGAAATATAATGTAAGATCTCTTTGTTGATCATAGATATGTGGTAGGAAAAGGTTATGGGATTATCTGTGTGCTAATAAAGTTGTAATCATATGCAGAAGTTTTGGTTGATCATAGGTGATCGAATTGGGTTTGTAAAAGAGGTTTAAGACCTCTGGTATTGAGCTTAACCACAACTGTACTCAAGCATAGGAGATGCTATTCTTGCAGTTTATTCATCTTTCCAAATTATAATTTGGATTTATTTTGTTGTTAGTGACGCTCCTTTTGTGATGAGCAGTGCGCTCTAGGCTATTGTCCTTCTTGCATGTGTAGGCCCCTCTTATTATAATCACATACTTGCTGCAGAAGTATTATCTAACTATGGATAGGCTTCCCACCATGGTTTTTCCATTTATCAGGTTTTCCACGTACAAATCATGGTGTTATGTGTTATGGATGGTTGGTAATTTGTTTGTGGTTTATGTTTATGCTTAATTGTTATATCTGCTATTACGGTATTTGGTTTATGAATTCCGGTAAAAGGTTTTGTGTTCTTAAAGTTGTATAATTTGTTGACAACCAATTCATCCCCCCTCTCAGTTGTCCACTAGTTATCCTAACAATTTTTATATCTCAGTCCAAGTATGTGAAGGAATTGTTGAAGAAATTTGGTTTAGAAGACTCAAATCCATTTGGTACTCCTATGGTGACCAGATGTAAGATGACAAAAGATGATGATTCTTTGAAAGCAAATTATACTAGATACAGATCTATGATTGGTGGATTGTTATATTTAATTTAGACTAGACTAGATATAATGAATGTTGTATGTCTTGTTGCTAGATTTCAAGCTGATCCTAAGGAATCTCACGTTGTAGTTGTGAAAAGAATTTTCAGATATTTGAAAGGGATTGTTGGTTTTGGTTTGTGGTATCCTAAAGATGATGATTTTACTTTGAGTGCTTTTACAGATGTTGATTGGGTAGGTGATGTGGATGGCCGGAAGAGTACTAGTGGTAGTGCATTTTTCTTGAGAAAGAGATAGGTTTCATGGATGAGTAAGAACCAGAATGCAATTTATTTGTGTACTGTAGAGGCCGAGTATATTGATGCCGCTAGAAATTGTACATTATTATGGATGCAGTAGATGTTGAAGGATATCAGTTATTTATGATGTGCCTATTTCTATATATTGTGATAATTCAAGTGCTATCAACATTTCTAAGAATCCGGTATTGCATTCAAAGACTAAGCATATATCAATCAAGTTTCATTTCTTGATAGAGAAGGTGAATGAGAAGGAAGTTAGATTGGAGTATGTATCCATAAAGGAATAGATTGTAGATATATTTATTAATATTTTGCCTAAGGATACTTTTGAGTATCTTAGAGCGAATCTAGGGGTGATTGTTCCTCCAGATAAGAACTAAGATGCATGGATTTGCATCAGTCTGGTGGATTTCACAGTCATATCTTGTGATCTGGATTGATGAGCGCTGGTTGCTACTCAGGGGGAGTAGTCAGTGTTGTGGTTTAGATGTTCAGATTTGAGGGAGATGTTCAGTTTTGTGACTTAGTTCAAAGTGGAGAGAATCAAGATTGCAAATATGTGTTTCTGCATTGATGTCAAAGGGGGAGAGAATTATGTGAAGAACCATGTAAAAATCTAAGGGGGAGATTGTTGATTGTTGAGACACATTTTTCTTTGTCATTGATTATTTTTCATGTCATATGTTGCCATCAATACCAAAGGGGGAGATTGTTGGGATAATATGCAAATATATGTTTGGATTGATTGAGTGGCGTGTTGTCATTGTTGTCAACATATTCCTCTGTGTGTTCCAATGTTGCAGTCAGATTAAGTAAGTTGGTTTGGCTAGCATGTTGCAAATGAGTTGTTGCAGATTAAAGGGTTTTGAGATAACTATCTCTAGTTGATTCAACTAAAGTTTCTAGGGTCCGCATGGAGATTTAATCGAGTTATGCGATCCGGTATTGCGACTGGTTTTATAGTTGTTCAGTGTTCTGGATTTTGCTCTGCATTGCAATATTTTGGTTTGCAAATTTGGTAGTGTTTGGGACATTTTGGTTAGTCCTTAATTCATATGATTCATGATTTGGGGGTCTGCAAGTGAATTTTTCAGTTTGACAGTCAGTTCAGTGGGTGTTCTTGAAGTTCGGTTTAATGATGATGGTGATTCTAGTAAGTGGTGATGGTGCAGTTGTTTTTGTGGTAATTCAGATTACTTGTGGATGTTTCTAGATCATGTCCTATTTGTGTTGGTTGTCTACATTGATCATTGTGTGTGTTATTGATAATTTTCCTTGATCATGTGGTGTTCTTCTTGTTCTTGGTCGACATGATCCTTGTAGCGTGTTGCAGATGTTCAAGGCATAATTCTTGGAGGTGTTTCATATTTGAGGTGTTGATTTGGGTCCATACTATGTCTTAGCCAACATTGTTTTGGTCCACATATGTTTTTGATTAAGGGTAAACAGGTTTTGAGGGGACCAAAAACCCCGTACAATAGGTTTTGAGGGGACCTGAAACCCCACAGATTTTGAAGGGACCCAAAACCCTCAGATTTTACCAGGATTTGGAACCCATAGCACAATGCTACTAAAAAAAAGAACATCAGCATACCAGTAACCACACCATAAATTGGACATAAAATCATCCCTAACACATAAAAAAGGGTTTTACAAGCTCCCTTAACCTACAGATGTTTCCATGGGTGTATACAGGAACCCATCACCTTCAACAACACTAGATTACAATAGATCAACATATACAAACACAATCTGGACTGATGGGGTTTTGAAAGGCTCCCCTAACCTTCATTATGAGTTTTAAACTGGCTCTCAAAAGCAACAAACAAGGGTTTTCCTAGGCTCCCTTAATCTATAACAAAGTATTCATCCTACCAACAACACAACAAACCCTTAACCAAAAACCACAACTAGCCAGACTGGGCCTTTTAAAATTGCTAGCATCCAGCTTGCATGTGGGAAGACGAAGGCTCCCACAACTAGAACACACAGAAAAGAAAAAAAGCCTGAAAGCACTAGCATCAAACAACCTACTTATGGGTTTTACCAGGCTCCCACAACCTAAAACCGAAAAACCAGCTAACTGATTCCAAACAGAACCAAGAAGGATTTGAAAGGGTCCCTCAACCCACAAAAAAATTTGGGTACTAGGGACACAGAGGACCCATACCCATGAAGAAACACATGAGAAAAATGAAAGGAAAATTTTAGCATGTGTGGTTATATATTTGTAATTTGTGATGTGTTTTGAGCCGACCTTGAAAGATAGGTTGATGATATGTATAAATAAATGTAATAATCATGTGAGAGAGGGATTTGTGTGTGAGAATAATGCTTTAATCTTTTAGAAGCAATGAAGTAGTGCGAAGAAGTGTGAAGAAGTGCGAAAGAGCAGATTAAGTGTTTTGTTCTTAACAGAAACTATAACTAGGCATGAGGATATGCTATCCTATCAGTTCATGATCTTTTTGATGTAATCCAAATCTTTTTGTAAGACAGTTAGTCTTCCAAAGGGTTGTAGCCATCTTTGTTATTTTGTTTGAGCAGTGAGCTCTAGGTAGTGTTCCTGAATGCATGTGCATTCCCCATTGTAATATTTCATATACTTCTAAAAGTGTATCATCATATTGTGGGTAGCTTTCCACCGTGGTTTTTCCCTTAACTAGGTTTTCCACATCAAAATTTTTGGTGCTATGTGTGTTATTGATGTGGTGCTTATTTGATCTTTCACTGTTAATTATCAAATCTAAATTTGTGTTTGAGTTAAGTAAAGTTTTTGAGAAAACTGATTCACCCTCCCGCCCTCTGATTTTTTTGCCTTGTTTCCAACATTAGTGAAAATGCATAGACCCATTATCAAAAATTAGACCCAACTATCAAGGAATAGATGATAGGGAGGATAGTGTTGGGTAGTTGTTAAGCGGCTAGTATGTTTGCTAGTCAAAAGTTCCTTACTGTTTTCAAGGTGTAAACACCAAGGTCAGAGTGAAAATAGTTCAAAGGCAGTCTGACAACTCACCTTGCTCCACCTCCCTATGTCAAACTCTTCTTGGCTATTCAAAAGCTCCAACTCCCTAGTTGTTGACATCCTTTCAAGTGCTCAAAAACCAACTTAAGAAGCCAAATTCACCAAATAGGTTGGATTCATGTTAGGCTGACCTGTTTCAACTTGTTTTGTTGGAATTCATGCTTTTCTACCTTCATTGGCATACCCGATTTGTCACAAATTTGGTTTTAGGCCTAAAACGGGCTACTAGGCAATTAGCCCTCCATTAGGGGTTTTGTGCTCACCCTGTTCAAACGATGGACTTCCAAAACAAAAGCTTTATAGTTTTGGATACCCTTTTGGGAGAACTTGAAGATTCATAAAGTTTTAGGGTCTCTTAGGCCTTCTCCATGACTGTCCCAAAAATGGGTGAAAAAGGAGGGTTTTGAAGGGTTTTGATGGTGAAAAACCAAGATTCAACCTATAAACCTCCAATATGGAAAAGAGACCTTAGTGCCATCATAGTGCTGACTAATTAAGCCACAAATAAGAATATTTACACTTCCAAGTTTAAAGAACAAGTTTTTACAAAAAGTTGCTTATGAGGAAAATGCAACATTTTACAACTTTTCCAATTTTGCCTCTTTCAAACACATCATTTGCAACCAAAACCAATTACATTCAACATGTAAGCATGCCTATCATTTAGAAACAAAGAGAATCTTGTTAGCTCTGCATACAAACATTAGGCAATTACAAAATGGAATTAATTCACTGTTAAGCTGATTGTTGCTGCCCTTTGTCTTTCGTTGTTTTTGTAGTTCACTGTGACCTGCACTTTTAGTATTAGAACTCCTCACAAAAAGTCTGTTTAGTGCTCCTTAACAAGGCTCAATATTTTCTGACTTATTGTCCTTCATACCTATCATTTGGGAGGAGAAGAATACATGTATAACTTCAAGAAAAAAAGTAAAACTCAATCCTAATTGACTGTGACAGCAATTAGGCATTCCAAAATCTTGCCTCAAAGATCATTGATTGATCTTGGAAACTTAAAACTCATAGATGACATGAAGAACACTCCTTGTTCTTGTTGCAAGCAATTAGAAGGAGGTACAACAACCTTACAAGCTCCAATGCATGATGGAGAGTAGGCTAATGCAAGAAAATTGACTCTAAAATAGTGACTCACTATTTTTTACAATATTTTCCAAAACTAAATATGAAACATTCTCCTCATGGCTTAGAAAGCCTCTTTGCCTTGGCATACAAACTTATTCATCAAGGCAAGTCTGTTCAACTTTTAAATGCACTTGCTATAGTAGAGCAAAGCATTAAATTCCTTCAAGACCCTAGCCAAATGGCACACTTGCCTAGGGCTTAATGGCCACAAAAACTCCTTACACCTGCATTCTTGAAAACAAAACATGTATTTACATAGTCTAAAAGTTGACCAATTGGTTCTTGGGAAGCCATGATTATTTTAGGACTCCAAGAAGCCAAGTTGGTCAAGCATCCTTGCCAATTCCTAGACAAGGCAGTGAAACTGTCAAATCAAACTAATTTTTCCACAAACTCAAAACTTGATAAAATCAAATGCCACCAAAGGGAAAAGTTTAAGAAAACATATTAGAATTATAAAATGCAAGAACAGTACGGCCAAGTACAGCTGGTGTACGGACTGCTGTTCACATGGAGCCAAAAACTAGAGAAAAACCAAACAAAACTAGTGTAAATTTGCAAAATGCTTCTTCACTTTGAATGATCAACCATTACAATAGTTAAAATAGGAGATTAAATACCTCTCCAAGTTGGTTAACCTCCTTTATGGATAGGTACATGTCCAAGGGCACTTAATTTTGACATTTTGATGCCTAAATGACAACTTTTGGTGCCTAGAAAATGCAAGATTGACCTCCAAAACTAACCATCACCTAAAAATACTTCTCATACCTTTAACCCAAGCATAAAACATGTCTAAAACCTTTTCAAAACAAAAACCACAAAAAAAACTCATTTTTCCATCATTTTGCCAAGCAACACCAAACTGGCAACTTTGAGCAAAAAGATGAAAATAAGAAACCAAAACCCCATAATGAGTTCAAAGCTCATCAAAACAACCTAGAAAAACTTTAAAAACATCCTAAACAACCTTCCAACTTAAAACAACAAAAATCAAACCTGAGATGAAAATGAAGCTAAGAATGAAGCTAGGTGCTCCTGCACCATACTCCCCCGGTGACAAAGAAGTCATGTGACTCCTTTGGGCAGAATAGAGAGAGGAATACTAGCCTTGGTGAAGTCACATTTAGGTATCCAAGTGGCTTCAGAAGCTAGTTGATCTTTCCACTTGATCAAATGCTCAAGGTAGTTATGTCTTCTAGTCTTTTTGATGATCCTAGAATCAAGTACCTGTTCAGGAATGGGAGAAGAAGAAGAGGGGATAGATAGATCAGAAAGGGAAGTTGAAATGTTTGAAGTTCTCTGAGTCTCTTCTGGAAGCTGCCCCTTGAAAGGTACCAAATTTGCAACATTAAAGATAGGAGACAAAGAAACATCAGTAGGTAAATCAATTTTATAAGAATTTGGACCATACTTAGCCAAAATCCTGCAAGGTCCAATTCTTCTCATTTGTAACTTGGTAGGAACTCCCTTTTGCAATCTAGACTTGTTGAGATGTACCATCACAAAATCTCCAACTGTGAATTGGACATCCCTCTTTGAAGCATCCACCCTTTCCTTGACTCTTGTTGTGGTATCCTGCAAAGACTGCTTAACCTGTTCATGTATCTCTTTGAGAGATTGTGCCATATCTTCTGTTCTCCCACTAACATGTTGCAAGTTAGTCACATCATGTAACTCAAAAACACCTCTTGGATGCATACCATAAACAACCTAAAATGGACTCTTACCAGTGGATCTATTTACACTGTCATTGTAGGCAAACTCTGCCTATGGGATGAGCTGATCCCAGCTTTGTCCATACTCCTTGGTGAGACATCTGAGTAGATTACCCAATGTTCTATTCACCACCTTTGTTTGGCCATCTGTCTGTGGATGGTAAGCTGAGCCAAAAGATAAGTTAGTACCCAATTTCTTCCACAAAGTCTTCCAAAAATGACCCCAAAACTTAACATCTCTATCTGATACAATGCTAGATGGCAAACCATGTATTCTGACAACTTCTTTAAAGAAAAGAAAAGCAATATGACTAGCATCATTAGTAGTTTTGCAAGGTATAAAGTGAGCCATTTTACTAAATCTGTCCACAACCACAAAGATACTGTCATGCCCTATTTTTGTCCTTGGTAAACCTACAACAAAATCCATACTGATGCACTCCCATGACCTAGAAGGAATGGGAAGTGGCTGATATAAACCAACATTAGTGCTATGACCTTTTGCCTTCTGACATATCATGCACTGTTCAACATACCTTCGGACATCTCTTTGCATCTTAGGCCAGTAATAAAAGTGTTGAACCAACTCTAAGGTCTTATTGAGACCAAAATGGCCACTCAAACACCCATTGTGTTTCTCTTGAATGAGATTTTCTCTCATGGAACCTTTAGGAACACATAGCTGTCCTCCCCTGAATAACAAACCATTCTGCAATGTATAGTCAGCATACTCACTATGAAAATGATTCTCAAAAGCAAGACAAACTTTATAAGCAGCAACAAAATCATTATCATTAGGATATAAATCTTGAAAGCAATCAATCCCAATACTCTTTACTTGGATCTCCTGAATAGTTAACAATCTCCTACTTAAAGCATCAGCTACTTTGTTACATTGGCCTTTCTTGTGCTTAAGAGTAAATGTATATGCTTGTAGGTACTCTACCCATTTCACATGTCTATGGTTGAGTTTATCCTGAGAATTCAAGAAACTGACTGCTTGGTTGTCTGTATACACAACAAATTCCTTAGGAAGCAAATAATGCCTCCACTTCTTGAGTGCCTGCACCAATGCATATAACTCTAAATCATAAGATGAATACTTTTTCTTTGCATCATTCAGTTTTTCACTAAAGAAAGCAATTGGTCTATTATCTTCACTCAAGACTGCACCTACTGCAAGATGACTGGCATCACATTCTATTGTAAAGAGTTTATCAAAACTAGGAAGGATTAACATTGGCTGTGTAGCAACTCTAGTTTTGAGTAACTCAAACCCCTTATTGGCTGCTTCGATCCATTGAAACTTGACTTTATGACCACCTTTTATTGTATCTAACATGGGTGCACAAATTTCACTGAAACCTCTGATAAACTTCCTGTAAAACTGGGCTAGACCATGAAAACTCCTAACTTCATTGGCTGACTATGGGGTTGGCCAACTGGTTATGGCTGCAACTTTAGATTGATCCATCTTAAGATCTCCACTGGACACAACAAAACCAAGATAGACTAGCTCTTTCCGCATAAAATCACATTTTTCAAGATTTATGGTTAACTGCTCATCAGATAATCTCTTCAAAACAATAGCTAAGTGTTTCAAATGCTCCTCTTTAGTCTTACTAAAAATGAGTATATCATCTAAGCAGACTACCACAAACTTACTGAGAAAATCCTGCAATACTTCATTCATTAACCTCATAAAGGTACTGGGAGCATTAGAGAGTCCAAAAGGCATAACTAACCATTCATAAAGACCCTCAATTATTTTGAAAGCAGTTTTCCACTCATCACCCTCTTTTATTCTTATCTAATGGTAACCACTTTTTAAGTCTATTTTGGAGAAATACCTCGCACCCCCTAAACAATCCATCAAATCTTCTATCCTGGGAATAGGGAATCTGTATATTATTGTGATCTTGTTGATAGCTCTCGAGTTTGTGCATAGTCTCCATGTGCCCCCTTTCTTAGGTGCTAACACAGTGGGTACTACACAAGGACTTATAATCTTTCTTATTAATCGTTGATCCAATAACTCTTGAATCTGTCTAGCTACCTCTTTGTTCTACTCAGGAGTCATCTTGTATGCTACTTTGTTTGGCAAAGAAGCTCCTAGTTTAAAGTCAATTTGATGACTAATGGCTCTAGGAGGAGGTAATGTTGTTGGTTGTCCATCACTGATCATGCCCTTAAAGTTATCAAGAAGTTGCTGCACTTCTTGTGGGATCTCAACTTGTTTTTCTTTCTTATCCTCCTTAGGTTTCACTACAAGTGCATAACCAATCCCATCTCCCTCTTTCATGGTTTGGATGAACTCTTTTTCATTGACTAATAGCACTTTAGGTGCCTGTGGTTTGCTGTTCTCTGTCTCTTCACTAAGGGACTAAATTTTGTAGACAATGCCATTCTTTTGAAAGGAATATGTGTTTTTTTCACCATCATGGTGTGCCCTTCTGTCAAATTGCTAAGGTCTACCCAATAGTAGACGGCAAGCATCCATGGGAAGGATGTCACATAGTATCATATCCTTGTATCACCTATATTGAAGTCTACCCATGCTTGTTCATTCACTAGGACATGTTGCCCCTTGTTTAACCAGGTTACCTTTTAGGGTTCACTGTGCTTCATTCTAGGTAGGTTCAATTTGCTAACTGCCTCCTCTGAGATAATATTATCTGTGGAGCCTAAATCAATAACCACCTTACATACCTTGCCCAAGATTTTGCACTTGATCCTGAACAATGCTCTTCTCTGAGACACTTCACACTTATGAGGTTCATGCATCAATACTCTCCTCATCATTATACTTTCACCATCTTTGGGTGCTAGGTGCATTGCTGGAGTTCTTGTACTACTCCCTTCCTCCTGCACATAGTTCACTTTTTTTTCACCTCCATGGGAAGAACTAGGCTTTTCAAGACACCTATAAGCAGGATGACCCAATTTCTGACAGTTGTATCATTTCATTGTGGAGAAATAAGACCCTCTACCTAGGCCACTAGACCTACCCCTTCCTAGGTTGCTTGATCCCCTTCCCCTATAATTAGGTTTGCTCTGAGAATCTCTGCTTTGCTCTATAAGCTTAGATTCCCCCTGGGACCTTTGGTCAATGTGTCTTCCCCCAAAATTGCCTCAATGGCCTTGACCATCTCTACCTCTTCCTCTACCTCTGTTATGCTTCTCTTGCTTCTTCCTACTCCTTTCCTTTCCCTTGAGTGCAAGTTGATAGCACTTATGGACTGTTGTAGGGCACAACAAACTTAACTCTTCCTGTATGTTCCATCTCAAACCATTGAGATACCTAGCAACCTTGACATTCTCATCCTCTTGGATCTTTGACCTAAGGCATAGCTTCTGAAACTCCTTGGTGTAGGTGCTGACATCTAATTCTTTTTGCCTAAGGTTTTGCCTTCTCTTATGGAACTGTATTTCATAGTCCTTTGGAATGTAAGCCTCTCTGATCTTGGACAACATTCCCTTCCAAGTTGCTATGGGCCTTTTGCCCTCTTTCTCATGTTCATCCTGAATGAACTTCCACCATGTTAAGGCAGCTCCTCTCAACCTGGACTTAGCCACCTTCACTTTCTGGGCCTCTGTCACACCATCACACTCAAAATGGTTCTCAAGCCCCTCAATCCACTCCATGACCACTTCTGGGTCCATTTTACCACTGAATAGTGGGACTCCTTCTAGTGTTCTCCCACTCATAGCCTTCAAGGCTTTCAAAAAAGTTTCATTCTCTATCATAGGGTTTGGTATAGGGGTCTCAACCTCTATAGCTAATAGCTTACCCTTACCTTCTGTTCCCTCTATCTTATTGTTGGCTTCATCTGCCTTCACTTCTACTTCACCCAACTTTTGTTCTAAGAGGTCTAGCTTCACTTTGAGTAACCTATTTTCTTCTTCTTGGTCTTCCACTTTCTTTTCTAGCTCTGCATTTGTCACCATGGTTGCCAAATTGCTACTTCTTCCCAAGTGTAGTTGTGCTCTGATACCACTATGATAGGGAGGATAGTGCTGGGTGGTCGTTAAGCGGCTAGTATGTTTGCTAGTCAAAAGTTCCTTATTGTTTTCAAGGTGTAAACACCAAGGTCAGAGTCCAAATAGTTCAAAGGCAGTCTGACAACTCACCTTGCTCCACCTCCCTATTTTAAACTCTTCTTGGCTATTCAAAAGCTCGAACTCCCTAGTTTTGACATCCTTTCAAGTGCTCAAAAACCAACTTAAGAAGCCAAATTCACCAAATAGGTTGGATTCATGTTAGGCTAACCTGTTTCAACTTGTTTTTTTGGAATTCATGCTTTGCTACCTTCATTGGCATACCCGATTTGTCACAAATTTGGTTTTAGGCCTAAAACGGGCTACTAGGCAATTAGCCCTCCATTAGGGGTTTTGTGCTCACCCTGTTCAAATGATGGACTTCCAGAACAAAAGCTTTACATTTTTGGATACCCTTTTGGGAGAACTTGAAGATTCATAAAGTTTCAGGGTCTCTTAGGCCTTCTTCATGACTGTCCCAAAAATGGGTGAAAAAGGAGGGTTTTGAAGGGTTTTGATGGTGAAAAACCAAGATTCAACCTATAAACCTCCAATATGGAAAAGAGACCTTAGTGCCATCATAGTACTGACTAATTAAGCCACAAATAAGAATATTTATACTTCCAAGTTTAAAGAACAAGTTTTTACAAAAAGTTGCTTATGAGGAAAATGCAACATTTTACAACTTTTCCAATTTTGCCTCTTTCAAACACATCATTTGCAACCAAAACCAATTACATTCAACATGTAAGAATGCCTATCATTTAGAAACAAATAGAATCTTGTTAGCTCTGCATACAAACATTAGGCAATTACAAAATGGAATTAATTCACTGTTAAGCTGACTGTTGCTGCCCTTTGTCTTTCGTTGTTTTTGTAGTTCACTGTGACCTGCACTTTCAGTATTAAAACTCCTCACAAAAAGTCTGTTTAGTGCTCCTTAACAAGGCTCAATATTTTCTGACTTATTGTCCTTCATACCTATCATTTGGGAGGAGAAGAATACATGTATAACTTCAAGAAAAAAAGTAAAACTCAATCCTAATTGACTGTGACAGCAATTAGGCATTCCAAAATCTTGCCTCAAAGATCATTGATTGATCTCGGAAACTTAAAACTCATAGATGACATGAAAAACACTCCTTGTGCTTGTTGCAAGCAATTAGAAGGAGGTACAACAACCTTACAAGCTCCAATGCATGATGGAGAGTAGGCTAATGCAAGAAAATTGACTCTAAAATAGTGACTCACTGTTTTTTACAATATTTTCCAAAACTAAATATGAAACATTCTCCTCATGGCTTAGAAAGCCTCTTTTCCTTGGCATACAAAATTATTCATCAAGGAAAGTCTGTTCAACTTTTAAATGCACTTGCTATAGTAGAGCAAAGCATTAAATTCCTTCAAGACCCTAGCCAAATGGCACACTTGCCTAGGGCTTAATGGCCACAAAAACTCCTTACACCTGCATTATTGAAAACAAAACATGTATTTACATAGTCTACAAGTTGACCAACTGGTTCTTGGGAATCCATGAGCATTTTAGGACTCCAAGAAGCCAAGTTGGTCAAGCATCCTTGCCAATTCCTAGACAAGGCAGTGAAACTGTCAAATCAAACTAATTTTTCCACAAACTCAAAACTTGATAAAATCAAATGCCACCAAAGGGAAAAGTTTAAGAAAACATATTAGATTCAGAAAATGTAAGAACAGTATGACCAAGTATAGCTGGTGTACGGACTGTTGTTCACATGGAGCCAAAAACTAGAGAAAAACCAAACAAAACTAGTGTAAATTTGCAAAATGCTTCTTCACTTCGAATGATCAACCCTTAAAATAGTTAAAATAGGAGATTAAATACCTCTCCAAGTTGGTTAACCTCCTGTACTGATAGGTACATGTCCAAGGGCACTTAATTTTGACATTTTGATGCCTAAATGACAACTTTTGGTGCCTAGAAAATGCAAGATTGACCTCCAAAACTAACCATCACCTAAAAATACTTCTCATACCTTAAACCCAAGCATAAAACATGTCTAAAACCTTTTCAAAACAAAAACCACAAAAAAAACTCATTTTTCCATCATTTTGCCAAGCAACACCAAATTGGCAACTTTGAGCAAAAAGATGAAAACAAGAAACCAAAACCCCATAATGAGTTCAAAACTCATCAAAACAACCTAGAACAACTTCAAAAACATCCTAAACAACCTTCCAACTTAAAACAACAAAAAACAAACCTGAGATGAAAATGAAGTTGAGAATGAAGCTATGTGCTCCTGCACCATCAGAGCACCCAACACCCTGGTCCACAAGACCAAATTGCCTAGCACCCTATTCCCTCTTAATCAGGTGCAAATTTTGGTAGACAGGGCTCAAACCTCCTCAATTTGTAAATCAATATAGTCACTGTTAGATAATTGGTTAATCTCAAAGACACTGAGAGTGGGGGGGGGGGGGGGTGAATCAATGTCTGACTGGTAGATGAAAGATTTAAACTTATTTGCAATTCTGTAACTGAGATTAATATACCGGTAAACAAATAATAATGTAGTAAAGAGAAACAAAGGAATCAACATTAATGCACACCATAACACAAATATTTTGGCGAGGAAACCCAGTAAGGGAAAAGCCTCGGTGGGATTTGTGACCCACAATATTTATTCACTGGCCATATGAATAAATATTACTTAGTACAAAAGGGGCCTGCACATGCAGGAAGGCCAACTGCCTAGAGCTCACTGCTCAACAACAAAAGTGGAGTCTCACTAACTACAACATCACATTGATGTAAACATAAAATGAACTCTTACAACTTGCATCAAAATGCTGGATGAGTTCGTTGTTATGCTTTGTCTGATACTAGTTCTGCCTCTACCAAAAACCCTAGCTAGTATGTTGTCAAATGATTTTGCTTATACAAAATAGTCTTCGCTCAGCTCTACTTCTTATTCGCTCCAAAATAAACACGTCAAAATGCATATACCACTATTCGCTATCATATCACTATCCTATCTCATATCATCACTTTCATTAACTCTAAATGACCTACAAGAGCTCATAAATATATTAGTCTTTACAATACATGTAGGCCATACAATTATAATTTACATTACAATTAATTTCGCATAAACAATACTATTGCCAAGTCGGCCTGGAATGGTGGTATAATCTTCTGTCAGTGTAAACTGGATGCCGGTGTGAATAAGCCTTGTTGTATATGCTGGTGCTAGTAGGTGATGTCTATTGCCAATTGAACCTATGGAACCTTGTTGCCATCAATGAAAACATCCACCATTCTCATCTGAGTGTATAATTCCAACAATCTACCCCTTTGGCATTGATGGCAACACTCATGAGAAAAATCAAAATTATGAATCCAAAATGGTGAGTGCTCCCCCTGAGCAAATGATATGTTCATTGTACATTTTTCTCACTATACCACCCCCCCTTTGACATCAATGACAAAGGATGTCAATTTTTTTCCAAAACTTCAAAAATTTACTTACAACCCTGAAGACGGTTATGTACAACTTGAAAAATATTTGCCAGAACTAAGTTCAGACCTTGCATGAACTTCGTATTGTCAGCGATTAATGTTTCTGTTTGCCTGATCATTTTGGTAAGATAGTGCATTTGTTGTTCTGGTGATCTATCTTCTTGAATTGTAGCCATTGATAGTGCACTCTGGTGAATGATTAGATTGTCCAGTCTTGGACCAAGCTTATTCTTCAACTCCCTGGTTTTCATTTTCCATCTTGCCTTTTCTTTTTCAAGATTTTCAATCTTTTCCTCATATATAGCCATCTCCTGTTCTATGACTGATTTTAGTTATGAGGAACCAATTATGTTATCCACAATATCATCAATTTTCTTTTGAGTTTTTCTTATCTGATCATCAATATCTTATGTTAGTTGATGTGGTTTACAAGCTTCCTGGTATAATTCCTTATTCTCCAAAATGGTAGAATTTAATGCCGGTAGCAGTGTATCAATCTGCTGAGTACAATCCTTTATTGTTTTACCAAATAATTATTCCTTTTCTTTATCAACTTTTTCTTCAATAGTCTTCTCATTTACTTTGTCTAATGTCTGAATGTTAGCAGAAATGAATTTAGACAATGTGTCCAATTTACCTATCAAGCCAACAATATGATCTACCTTGCACCTCGGTGCAATCATCTACAAAATGGGTAGAGAATCATTGATAGCCTTAAATGCTAAGGCATTACACTCTATTATCTTCTTTATATAATCCAATAGTACTTCTGTGACAATTGTTGGTCTGAAATCCAAAGTTGAAGTACTGGGAGAAGTGCTAGGTTCTGCATTATCTTTCTTCTCTTCTCCTAATTTCTTTGTACCTTCCTCTATTTTCTATTCAGCAACCACTTCCTCTTCCTTATTCTCATTCTTATCCTTTTCTGGTTCAGATGTTGTCTTTTCTTGTGCTTTATCTTTCGGTATCTCAATATCCTGTTGAGTGTCAATTGCCTTGACCGGTGAGTCAGAGATCTCAACATTTACGTATTCTGATTTCTTTTCTTCAAAAATTTCTTTATCTACAACAATTTCTGAAATAGAGGTATTATCTATTGTAATGTTAATGTCTTGAGTGTCAACCTTCATTGTGAATAAAATGTTTGACTTGGGATCAACTGCATCAGTTCCTTTTTCTTCCTCTGATGTCTTTTCTGCGTGTTGATTCTGCACCTCTGTCTATGCCTCTGCTACTGTCGGTGGGGTGTCTTGAACCGGTGATGGTAATTTATCCTTTATTGTTAAGTCAGGAGCACTACCAACCTTATTCTTCCTTTTATCTCCCTTTTGATATACCTTAGTAGAAGATTTATCAACTTTTTGTCTTTCTTTTTCTTCTCTTTTCTCTTTCTCCACAAAGAAAATATCCCATTTGTCTGTTGTCTCTTCTGCTATTTCCTTTGTCCTACCGACCATGAGGCTTACTTGTCGGTGACCACTTACAAAAATAGTTTTGTTAGCTTCAATGATCAATTCATCTATTTCTTGTCTAGATTTAGCTGGATGAACAACCAACAGTGCTTCAACCTTCAATTTCTTGTCCAATTCCATAATAGACATTCTTTTTGCCTCAAGTCTTAGATATAAGTCATTGGGGAGAACATCAATGAATTCAATAATAATTTTCTTATTTATATCTGGTTACAAGATTATGCTTTCTTCAATAGTGTCCTTATCTGAATCATTAAAAGAATGATAAAACTTACTGACATTACTGAGATTACCATCCTGAGTTATTTCATTGATGAGCTCTACCGGGGAAAGAGTATCAAATTTATTTGGTGTCGGTTGCTTCTGTGCAATCTTCTTCTTCAGACCGCTAGGCTCTCTCACAACCTGTTCTTTCTTCCTAGGTGTCCTTGTCTTCTTATGTGATGGAGCAAGTGCCGATGAGGATGTTCTCTTCTTCCTATCCACCCTTTTAAATTCAGCAGCTTTGTCACTATCAGTTTTAGATGAGGTAACAACAGGGGAAACATGTGTTACTAGTTGCTGGTTGAATTTTATTTCTTCCATGCTTGCAGCAACACCACTCAATTGATCAAGTTTCAATAATCCATTTTTAACATCTTCGACAAATTTTGAAGGATCTTTTAATATTTTATCCCTTTTCTTTCTTTGCTTATGAATAGCAACATCTTTCTGGTTTCATCAGTGCCAAAGATCTTCTCAGTAGGTTTCAATGGGGCATCTAGAAGTATCTTGGCATAAGATTCCAGAATGTTGGTGTCCACTTCATATCCCATTTCTGTTTCCCAAACAGTTCCATGTTTGATAGCCTCTATCCATATTTCATCTCTCTTTATAACAAATCATATCAATTTGTCATACGTATCAATAATGCTTTGAGGGATTCTTTCCCTTTGCTTCATTCTTGCTTGAAAGTTTTTGAAGTATTCCTTTACCTGCTTGTTTCCTTCTGAGCCCATGCCAGAAATTGCCTCCTTAATCTATTTTCCAATAGAAATATCATAGGCAAAGTCTCTATGGCCTATGTTGGGAATCTCCTTTGAGAAGTATAGCATCAAACATACAAGTAAATTCCCAAATTTGAATGTTCCCTATTTATCACCCTTGATTTTGTCCAAGTTATCTATCAATTCATCTTTTAACCATTCACAAAGATCAATTTTTGCATTGTTCTTTACCATTTTATAAGCACTGTGAACGCGTAGACTGGAAACAAAATTCAACCTATTTGTATGTGCAACCTTGTAACCAATAACCATGCTGGCATATTTAACATTGTCACCAGTTATGTCACTTACCCTGAGTGATCTGCTATCAGATGTAGCGTCGGGTAGATCCATAACACCCTTGTTTGGAATTTTCTTCTTCTTTTCAAGCCTTGTGTTGGTAGAGGGTAAACCTGTAACAACTTTAATTGATTCCTTGGTGATTTTGAAGACGAAGTCAAGCCATAAGAATTCATCGTGAACTCTACTTAGAACATATCGAATAATTTCATCTTCAAATTTAGTCATATGAAGGATGTCTACCAACCCTAAATCTTCCACAATCTTATGTTCAGGTTTGATTATACCTTGGTTGTTTGTGATGACATTCATAAACATGTTCCTTATATCCTTAGACCCTAAATCTTCAATATTACAGTGAATGTATGCCCTAGGGTCTTCTGCGAATGCAAATCCCTTAGCTATCTTAGGAATTATCTTAAAAAATGGCCTAGGACGTTTGATATTCTCCACAATAGTAGGGTTTGCTATGAATTCAGGAACAAAAGATGAAGAAGCCATGATGCAAAATAAATACCTTTTACTGTCATATGCAAGTGAAAACCATGGATGCCCTAGAAAATCTATATTGCTTCGCTTCTTGAATGTTTTTGCTCTACTTCAGTTCTCTTCGAATACTTGGATGCTTGGTGAGTCAAAATGAGAAATTTCAATTCTTTATAGCCAAAAGGTTAACTAACAACCACATTAAATGCTTTGTTGGTTTAGTGAATTTCCATTGTAACTCAACATATATGTCGGTAAAGAAGGATTATGACTTCTTACCATCACCTGAGGGTAAAATGCATGATCTTCAGTTAGTTGCCTTACCCCTAAGGATTATTCCATAGTTAGATGAAGAATTTACTGCCAGTGTAGGATTGCTTTGTTCTACTAGTGCATTCATCATTTCTTTGATCTGTCTTCTTGACCCATTGTTTAGATAATTCTTGCTTGATTTCATTCACCTTTTCCTTGCCTTTGTCATTAGATCCTCTATTGTTTGCCTGTACATTCTTGCTTCTGCAAAATCTTGCAATATGCCCAATCTTGTTGCATGCATAACAAGTTACATTTTTTCTTTGAATAGCTTTTCCATAACCTTGCCCGGTTTGAGTTCTGCATTGATTAGATAGATGTCCAAATCTACCACAAGCATAGAATTTCACATTCATTCTACAATTATTTGAGTTATGATCATATTTATTGTATTTAGAACATTGACCAGTAGATGAGTTTGTATTTCGATTATTCCTATATCTGCATTGATTTGCTCTATGACCAAATTTGTTGCAATTAAAACATTTTCCATTGAATTTATAATCATTGGGTTGGCTTACCGGTTTGTTGTGATCATTATTATTTGCAGTTCCAAAACTTTCTCCATGTTCAAATCCAAGTCCAACTGTTTCTCCATCAAGTTTTTGACTTTTTAGCATATCATCAAGCTTGTCTGAGCTCTTTTTGAATTTATCTTTGTATTCATTTGTAGTGACCAACTCATTTTCTAGAGTGCTAACTTGTCTCATAAGTTCCTCTTTGTCATGTTGCATTTGAATCAACTTTGTTTTAAGCATATCATTTTCATGACTAAACCTTAGAGATTCATCTGATCTTTCTTTAAATTGTCTGGCCAAATCTTCCTGATTCTTCTTTCTATCTTCAATATCCTTACATAGTCTCATGGTTAATTCTTGCATCTCATTCTTCATGTTCCTATTTTCTTGTCTCAGTTTCTCTGCAATATCTCTAAGAGTTTCTTTTTCTTCATCATCTTGTTTTTGCAGTGACTCACGCAATTCTTTTCTCTTACTCTGTGCCATGACTAGGTTTTCTTGAAGTGCTTTGATGAATTCTCGAACAGATCTGAGTTCTTCTTCTAGGTTGATATTCTTTAATTTTTTTGCATCAAAATCTTCAAGAGCCCCTTCCAACTGTTGTCTCAAACTTTCTATCAGTACTGGTTTTAGAATCTTCCTCAAGCTGTTAGGCTTCTGCAAATAGAGGACCAAGCTCTGATACCAATTGTTAGATAATTGGTTAATCCCAAAGACACTGAGAGGGGAGGGTGAATTAGTGTCTGACCAGTAGATGAAAGATTTAAACTTATTTGCAATTCTGTAACTGAGATAAATATACCGGTAAACAAATAATAATGCAGTAAAGAGAAACAAAGGAATCAACATCAATGCACACCATAACACAAATATTTTGGTGAGGAAACCCGGTAAGGGAAAAACCTTGGTGGGATTTGTGACCCACAATATTTACTCATTGGCCATATGAATAAATATTACTTAGCACAAAAGGGGCCTGCACATGCAGGAAGGCCAACTGCCTAGATCTCACTGCTCAACAAAAAAAGTGGAGTCTCACTGACTACAACATCACATTGATGTAAACATAAAATGAACTCTTACAACTTGCATCAAAATGCTGGATGAGTTCACTGTTATGCTCTATCTGATACCGGTTCTTCCTCTGCCAAAAACCCTAGCCGGTATTCTGTCAAATGATTCTGCTTATACAAAATAGTCTTCGCTCAGCTCAGCTTCTTATTCACTCCTAAATAAACACATCAAAATGCATATACCACTATTCACTATCATATCACTATCCTATCTCATATCATTGCTTTCATTCATTCCAAATGACCTACAAGAGATCATAAATATATGAGTCTTTACAATACAACATGTCAGCCATACAATTATAATTTATATTACAATTCATTTCTCATAAACAATACTATTGCCAAGTTGGCCTGGAATGTCGGTATAATCTTCTGCCAGTGTAAAGTGGATGCCGGTGTGAATAAGCCTTGTTGTATCTATTGGTGCCGGTAGGTGAAGTCTATTTCTGGTTGAACCTATGGAACCTTGTTGCCATCAATGAAAACATCCACCATTCTCATTTGAGTGTATAATGCCAACAATCACTAGGACCAAAGTGCCCAATTCCCTGGTCTTTCCAATTCAAGCTCAATTTTTTATATCAGGTGCACATCAAAATTCCATTCTCAAATCTGTACTTGTTGTCTTAGTTTGGTTAAGTTATTTGTCTGTTATTATTGTTTTTCTAGTTACTTTCATTCATCTTATTAGCATAACTTTACATTCCCCTACATTTAGCTCATTCCCTTTCATATCAGTGAAGGAATAGAAATCCTAAAAGTATTCCTTGGATCTCTTTCACCAGAGTTAGTCAAAGTGAATCACTTCCTTAGGCTCTTTCATATTCCAATGTATAAATGAAGGTGGGATTAGGACCTAATATACCCGAGTCCATTTTCATCCATCATAGTAATACACTTTGAATCTTCCTTCTAAAGTAAAATATTTCATTAACATTAGACAAACCTTGCTCCATGGTTCTGTCAATTTGACATGAACAAATCCTACATGTAGGCTAACTAGTTCCTTCTTATCCTTGAATATTTGGGCTAGTCTTTCACTGTTCATAACCTGGCTTTGCTTCTTAAATTTTCTCACTCTAGTGGAGAGACCTGCCACTTTTCCAATGATTTCCTCACTGATCTCAAATGATACACCTCCCATAGTAATCCTCCTATCAACCCAAGACTTGGCAAACTAGATGGATAGGTTTTCATCGTAATCATTTATGCATTCAATACATTGGGCCACCCCTCCCTCCCTATATATATGCCATATATTAGGGTTCTCTTTAAACTGAGCATGGGTGTTGGGCTCAATTATTACCTTGTCCCCACCTATAGTGAAATTTGTCATAGTAACATAGAGAACCCAAACCAAAGACAACCCTTTCTTTTTTCAACAATCTAAAATTAATCAATAAAACAAACTTTTGAGCATTGAAATTAACTTTCTTAGTTAAATGCCTATCAACAATGATGTAATAATTGATAAGGAGTCACAATAAATGTCAAATGTGCCAACCCTTTCCCTCAGTACCAAGTGAAATATTACATTGGGATTTGCTATTATGGAAAATAGCAACACTTAAAACAATCATTAAAAAAGTGTTATTTTTCTCTTAATAGTCATTTCAATTGCCCGACTACATGAAAAATGATAGATTCTCAACTTCATTAAGTGGTCCTCTGGGGTGGGCACATGAGAAGCCCATGCATGGACCGACCATCTCATCATTACAACCCCTTCACTATAAAGGTGACCCCACCCTTTCATCCTACTTGGTCTGTAGTACCATGTGCTAGGCTTCCATGTCATCTCGATAGGCATCACCCCCCTAACATTTAGCTTATTGTACCCAAGGTGCCACCATTTCTTCCATGTGGGCTACCAACCCTAATAGAAGCCTCACTGTCACATCTAGTCATCAAGCAATTCAAATCCATCTCCTACCTAAATAATTTGAATTTTTTGTCATTACTTCCCATCTTCTATTTTAGAAAGAACGAGTAGAGAATGGCTCCTCGAAGACAAACCTCCCATTTTTCATCATTCTACATGCTGATTGGATTTGCACTCCTCTATAAGGAGTCTTTGAACATTGGTGGGTAGACACTCCCTTAATCTCCAACATCTAAAGTTTTCAATCCCTAGGCCCAAAGCAACCATTGTGTTCACAAGTTTGTTTCCTTCCCTAAATGCGTGTCTTATTTCAAAAGTATCAAGCCCTAGGAGTAGTTTGCAAATATCATTGATAATCTCATCGATGGTCCATCCTGCCATGTTATCACCTTTGATAGAATGTACAATGAGCTTTAAATCACCCTCAATATCTAAAAATCAGATGCTAATTGAGAGGGTAATATTTAACCCACATAGAAGTGCCATACCTTTTCCTAATTACTAGTACCCTCCTCCAGGATACCAATGTAATCTACCACCAAGGTAGCCATGGTGGATCGAATTTCTCCTCTAGTAGAAATTAAACCCTGCCTAGCTGCCCCATCAAAATTTAGTTTGTGCCACCCAGATTAAGGGGGGTGCTGGCAGGGTGATCCCATAATATTGGGTTACACTTTTTGATACATCCTCATTTTTATTGAAATCATACATTTTTTAGAAAATATAGTGATTTAAGGCTTGGGAGGTCCCATTTACAACAATTAGTTGAAGAGATTTAGATCAAAGCCTCTTAGATCAAAATCCCTTGGATATAACCTCTCTACTCTTAAATCATAGCTGAAATGGAGTCTCCTTTGCACCTATCAAAATGTTGATCTAAAAAACCACTTTTACGTTAGCTTTTGGGGGGTTAAATGAATCCATTTAGAACTTTTGTTTTTTAAGTATGTAGTCCTTATTATAAACTTTCTGAATAGTATAATTTTTAATATATTTAATTTAACTAATATATTTATGTTTTTTATTTTTTATGAATGTAGATTTTTCATCAAATATTAAGGATTGTATTTGACACGTGAAAAAATTGAAAAATACAGGATTTTTTTTTAAATATCTTTTCCCTAGACATTAATATCCTCATTTCAATAGAAAAAGAAGAAGTTAATTCAAATTCATACAAAAAAATTTATGCATTACATAATACACCTCTATCCAAATTACAATTACACTGACTTCAAAAATTAATTAAAAAAAATCTATGCAAAATTTTTTTATGAAAAAATATCCATGCACTAGATATTGGTGTGATAAATCTATATTTTAAAAATTAGAATTGCATTCTTGCTATACAAAATGTTATGCATTACACAATATATGTCACAACTGAAAAATGTTGATTACTGTAAATATTAAGTTATTAAAAGGTACATAAAAATATGGACAATTCATTTCTAATTATCTATATCTATATATATATATATGAAAAATCTCACAAATCAATAGTTTACTTCATCTTCAAATTCTTAATGGTTTAGTCGCTACAAGTGTTAACAAGTAAATATTTGGTGGAAAATGCTAATTTCAGTGTCAAGTTTGGCCAAAAAGTGTAACCCAGTATTATGGGATCACCCACCAACATGTATACACCATCTATCCTTTTTGGGTTGTTGAATTTGGCATAAGCGTTGGGTAGGTTCCAATTCTTGGTAGTTTTATCATCAAAAGTCAAGGTGGGGTAGGAGGGGCTGCCCATCTATAGAAAAATATATTGTCTTTCAAGAGTTTGTAAAGATGATAAGAACCTCTTCCATATTTCTTTCCTCCTCTCTAAAGATCCTATTATTCCTTTCCTTCGAGATACTCCATCATAGGAGTGGTCATATTTGTCTCCATAGTTCCCCCACCTGAGGATGATGAGATGGGCTTACCCAATACAAAGCAAGGGTTGGGGAAGCTATTTTCATAGACCAACACCCATCTAGATTTTGCAAAACCTAACACCACAGATCATGAGAAAATTGACATTGTAAAAGGATATGGGAGATGGATTCTTCCTTTTTCTTGCAAAGGATTCTCTCAAGTTTTTCAACAATAGATGCTTAGATTTTAAAGAGGGAGAGAAAGTAGATAGGGATCCCCTATACAAAGGTAACCAAGAGGTGTAATTTCTTTGTGCTACTTAATAGCTTACCTTTCCACCCCGCTAGCTTTTGTTGAAGTCTTTCCAATTTAGAGTTCCAAAATGAATGTGTTACCTCCTTGACAATCAGGGGTAGGCCCAAGTAGACCCCCAGGAGGGCTACACTTTGACACCCTAAAATATGTTTGTTTTTTCTCTAAATTTTGTTCCTTGTGTGAAAAAATTATATTTTTCTCTTCTCATAATTTATGTGTTGTCCCAAGACTTTGTCATATTCATTTAGAAACATTTTCCATCTTTTGGTCTCAACAATTGAGGATGAACCAGACAAGATGGTATCATCAACAAATTGCTACAAAATAGAGGGTGGGATAGTTGAAGCTACCTTAACACCCTGCAAAGTTCCATTTTAGGAAGTTCCTACCTAGAACTTCAACCACCATTATGAAAAGATAAGGGGAAAATGGGTCCCCTTGTCTAAGCCCTTTTTTAGCATTAAAGAAGCCCTTGGGGGCTCCATTGACCAAAATAAAAAAAAATCATAGTAGTTACACATTCCTTGATCATACCTATTAGATTGTCTTGGAACCCCATCTTTCTTAGGGCTTTTAAAATAAAATCCCATGTCGCCCTATCATAATCCTTGGAAATTTCAATCTTATGGACCATTCTAGGAAGGCAACTTCTATCTATTGAATGAATAATTTCATGCATTGAAATTGAAACATCAAGGATTTTTCTACTTTAGACAAACCCTTACTGACTCCTATTAATAATTCTATCAAGTATTGATTTGATTTTATTGACCAAGACTTTAGTTATAGACCATATATCACAAACTAACAGATTTAAAACTGAAAGTCTCAAGGGATCCAAGACTTTAGGAATCAAAGCAATATAGGAATCGTTCAATTTTTAAAAATCTTACTAGTGTAAAAGAAGTCCTTAGTTGCCATTGTTATTTCATACCCGAAAATATCCCAGAATTCTTAGAAGAAAGTTGGGGGAAAGCCATCCAATGTTGGTGCCTTAAAATAACCCATAGAGAATGTAGCAAACTTGACTTCCTGTTTAGTAACGGATGTCATAACTTGAGCATTATCAACCTAACTCAAAGTCATAGGCACATAGGTTTACAATTGAACTTCCAAAGCAGGGTCATGATCAATTCCACCATCTCTTTATGCATTATAAAATTAATTAGTAGCCATATCCCCTATTTGTAGGTCATCTATAATAGTATTATTCAACTCATCCATCAAGGATTGGATAGTGTTTCTCTTTCTATGTTTCAGAGTTGATCTATGCAAGAAGTCAGAGTTCATGTCACCTTCTTTCAACCATTGTACCTATGAATTTTGTTTCTAATAAATTCTTCCCTCTTCAAGGTCTCTTTCCATTGTCCTTTTAAAGCTTCCTCCTCCTTGTGTGAGGTTTCAAACCAATCACCATTAACAATTTGCATCTATATGACTGTTAATTTGGTGTATATCTCCTTTTTCTTTGTACAAACATCTCCGAATGTGAATTTTTTCCAACATTTAACTTTGTTTCTTATGATATTTAGTCTTTGGGACACCCTATACATAGCAGTCCCCTAGATATGGGTATTCCACTATCTTTGAATATAGTTTCTGAAGTCCGAGTGTGAGGACCAAATAGTTTCATAATGAAAGGGGATGGGTTCCCTTGCTGATTTGTCTACCCAATATAGAAGAAGAGATTTGTGATCAAAAACCATTCTAGGAAGGGTTGTGGGATGGAGTTGTATCCTAAATCCCAATTGGAGGAGGCTAGAAACTTGTCCAGCTTAACTTGGATGAGATTGTCCCCTTTCCTGTGGTTGAATTAGATGAAAACTTGGCCCTGTAATTCAATGTCAAGAAGGCCCGTTGTATTGATGAAATCAACCAAATCTGACATGCATTGCCAGAGTAATCAACTAGACCTCCTAATTTCTTTGAAGGAAAAGAGGGGTATTAAAGTATCCTACAATCATCCAGTGGTCTTTCGAGGCAACCAAAATTTGAGCAAAAATATCCCCCCAAATAGTTTTCCTTCCAGAGCGAGTGTTTGGAGCATAAATATTCACCAAACACCATGACACTTGAGGAGAAGTAATATTTATAGTCAAACTATTAGCAAAGTTGAAGATGAGACTTCCCCATAGATTTGGAGGGTCCCCCATAGTGACAACACCACCAGAGGTGCCAGTAACATCACTAGTGAAAAAGAAAGAGCTCGACCAAATATAGTTAACAACTTTTAAAAAAATAGCAATAGTCATTTTAACTTCCTGAAGTAACATAATGTTAATTTCCTTCTCTAGGAGGAAATTATGTAGGGAATACTATTTTTGAGGGCTATTGAGGCCCATCATATTCCAAGTGAGAAACTTTATTTATGAACTTTAGAGGCAGATTCTAGGGTTCCCTGCCTTCCATTGGCAATCTCCCTTGCAAGTTCCTTTTTCCTTGTGAATCTTTGGGATGGTTGACCAATTTTTGTTTCCATCCCCACATCAATATTCTTGTTTCTTGTTTGTGTTATCCATCCCTCCTCCTTAGGCTATGAACCTAAGTTATCAGCTAGCAACATCTGGCCACTAGAGGAGGCACCTGGTGAAAAATAGGCCTTTTGGGCCAAGGGAGAAATTGGAAGCTTTGGTGAGAGTGAATAATTCCCCTAAATACTAGGTTTGGAAGGAGTTGGGATTTATCCCTCTTCAAGGAGAACCTCACTAGCAGGAGTAAACATATTACAACCCTCTAGGGGTTTGACAACTTTTATTGGGGTCTCCATGATTTTTAGAATCCAATCCATGAAAGGATAGTCATTGCCTAAATCGTCCCCCTAGGGCTTATTAGCAAGATTCTCCACTCAGGGAGAAACCATTGCATCTTGAGTAGTTTCCCCCTAAGAAACACATTTTGCTTTCTATTTTTTTAGGCTTTTTAGGTGGGACTTTACATTTAGAGATCAGATGTCCAAACTTAGAACAATTCTGGTAGAAAATTGTAGCATTTTCATAAACTATAGCTTGAGTCCAACTTCCTAACATAGATTGCAAGGAAATGAAGTTAGGGAGAGTTTTATTAATATCCATATTCACACATAAGCATGCAAATACGAACCTAGTCTTATTCATTATCACCCCATTAGTAGCCACATAGTGTCCAAAAGTGTTGCCAATCCTTTGTAAGATCTATTAATCCCAAAATTCAAGAAGGAAGCTCGAGAGGGGCACCCACAGTAGCGCTATTTTATTTAGATCTGTAGCAAGGTCAAATCCTAATTTCGATCTATAGATTGACAAATGATGTTTTCCATAGGAACATGGTCCTAGAGTAAGAATCACAATGAGATCCTCTTTAGTTTTAAATTTGAAAAGAAAGAGACCACCCAACATGAAATTGCGGTCATGCTCCCCTTAAGATTCCATTTAGTAGCAACCCATCTGTGAAACATATCAATGGATAGATAGAAATAGAAAAATTGGCGTACCAGAGTGAAGTTCATGGTTGAGACGATGTGGTCCACTACAAAGTCAAGCAACATAATAGTTGTTCCTTCTTATGTTTGTAGATAACCCAAGGTTATATCAAGAATATTATGTAGCACAAAATCACCTATTAGCATATTTTTCCACCCCTTGGGTTTCATGATTCCCTTTGGAGTTGCATGCTCCAAATTCTAAATCATTGTAGGACTGTCATCATTCTCGGTCTTGAGTTGACCATCAAGCTGGGTGGCACTTCCATGTCCTTCCTTTTTAGATGGTGTAGGGGCATTTAGAGAATCCACCAACCCCAACAAGTACCACAAGAGCCTCTATAATAAGACCCTTAGAACATGACATGGGAGTTGATGAATACTAAGAGGGGGGGGGGGGGTGAATTAGTATACCAAAAATTATTGTACTCAAACACTTTATTAGTCTAGCGGTAAACTGGTATAACAATTTAACTAACAAATTGGTTAACACAAATGCAAACCAAACAACAAGTAAGGTATTCACCCACAGAAGTACAATCACCATAACACAAGAGATTTTGATGTGGAAACCCAAATGGGAAAAACCACGATGAGATGAAACTCACAAGTAACTATCTGCAGAATAGTAAGCAGACCGGTTAAGGTCATACAATGTTCTTTACTAGAACAGATACTGTTAGGAATCTCAATCTCTACTAGGAGATAAGTCCGATTAAAGACTACCTTCTAAGAGGATTTTGGATCCACAGATGTGAATCACCTTGTTAGAGGAATTACAAAGGCTTTTCTGGGCCTACCTGGTTAACGGTTTCTAACTTGTCGAAGATGTGAGTAATCAACAAGTGAACGATCTAGCAAATAACATAGTCTACTTTGTTAGATCCATGATAGCTCATTGCTAATGCATTTCAGAATTACTTCAGTCTTCAGTAAAATCCACACTCTGTTACAGTACACAAGCTTGATCTTTTCTATTAAGATCACACATACAAGAACTCATCAACCACTTCAAAGCCTAACACCTACACACATACTAAAACCCTAGACATGATGTCCTTAAAAGGAATCTGATTTCATGTCGGTCCAATAGGATTACATTGCAAGTTCCTAGGTTCATTGTATCTAGACGCATTTGGTAACATGGCACAAAATCACCATCAAAGTGTCGGTGGATGGTAACTCATCACAGAGTATTACCAGTTTATACAACTTTATCGATTACAAATTGGTAACTTAGAGTAATACCAGTTTAGCAGATTACCAGTTGACAGAAATGAAGACTGGGAAAATGATAATTGCCACTTCTAGTTCCTTTTCTCCGTTCTGCTTGAGATCTTCGAACCGCTTGAGGTCCTCATGCCACTTGAGATCGGTAAACACTTTCTGCAAGATACCGATAGTCTAAAGACTATAACATAATACCGGTTTGAAACAAATACCGGTTGAGCGTAGCTCATACATGCAAAAAGTGATCTCATAGCAAGTGTGTGTCCATTAATGACAATCACAACATAATCATCAAAAATGCCAACAATCTCCCCCTTTGGCATTGATGGCAACACTTAGGAAAAATTTTGATGTCTAAGTGTTTTTACAAAAGAAATATGCCATAATAAAAAATACTCCCCCTAAGCATATACACTATCCCTTTGCAGAAAAGAAAATGTATACTACTTCCTTACAGAGATAAACATGAGTATACATAGCATGCATCAAAATTTTAAATACCATAATACTTCTCCCCCTTTGCCAACAATGACAAAATATAGCTAAATAACCCCTGTTTCTATTAGCTGAATAAATGTTTATGACAATAAAGAGTGAAACTTGTCAAAAAATGATTTAAAGTCCTGCATAAATTGCTTCATGGATATGGACCATGACTCAAGTAATGAGGTAGCAAACTCACTCTCCATTTGCATCTAGGATACTTGTTCCTCCATGGCATCCAAAGTACTCATCTCTTGAGTAACCGTCAAGGCATCCAGATTGAGATAACACTTCTGAAGCATTTGCAGTCTTGGTAGTAGAACCAGTTGTAGTTCCTGCAAATCCTTGGTCTGGTTGCTGATCTCCAAATCAATTCTTGCAGCCTGAAGTTGAAACCGGTGAGCAGTTTGCCCATAAGCAGTAAAGGAGTCATATGGGGTTTTGAAGGTGCTTATGAATGTCTGCAAATCAGTTTGCAGTTTGTCTTTCTGGGCAAGCACATCATCACAGGATAGATGGGGTAGACATATCTTACTGAGCAACAATTTCCCCTCATCCATTGCATCTCTGATGTCCTTCTATGCCTTCTACAGATTAGATCGACGCTCATGTAACTTTTTCACCAAGGCAGTGTTCAAAGCCTTTTGATGCTCCTTCTTGGCATGCACTTCGGCAACCTGTTCCAGGGTTTTTACCTGGTCCTCCATAATTGTGCCTAAGAGTTTCAGTTGGGCAAGAGAGGAATCGGTATTGGGGAGGTTGGTACCGGGTATCAAACCGGTAAGAGTGTTCACTATAGCTTGGATCACATCTTGCTCCTTCTTCCTTCTTATAACCTCTAGGAGTTCTTGAGAAAGCTTAATGCTTTGTAGCAGCTCCGATTCATTAGCAAATTGGAGGTCAATGGGACAGGTAAAGTCAGCTGATTTGACTTGACTACCGGTTTCCTTTGGGGTCTTCACCTGTGTGCTCTGTGCCACTCCCTCCTTCTCTTTGGCTCTTAACTTAGCTTCTTCTGCCTTCTTTTGCTCCTCTGCTTCTTTCTTTCTTTTCTCTTCTTCCTTCTTCTTCTCTTCTTTTGTCCATTCCTTTTCTTCTTCTTCCTGCTTCTTCTTCTCCTCTTCCTGCTTCTTCTTCTCCTCTTCCTACTTCCTCTTCTCTTCTGCCTTTCTCTTCTCCTCTTCATGCTTCCTCTTCTCCTCTTCCTTTCTCTTTTCTTCTTCCTGTCATTTCTCTTCTTCTTTCTTTTTTTCTTCCTTCTTCTTCTTCTCTTCCTCTTGTTTCTTCTTCTCCTCTTCTTTTCTTTTGTTTTCCTCTTCTCCTCCTCTTTTTTCTTTTCTTCCTCTTTTCTCTTTTTCTCTTCTTCTACCTGTTTCTTCTTTTCAACTTCCTATTGCTTCTTCTCTTTTTCTGCTTGCTCCTTGGTAGCCTTTTCTTTGTCCTGTTTTTCCTATCTTGCTGCTTCTGATGGTGTACCTGGAGTGACATTTTTACCATTCAAGGCATCAACATCAGTAGGATCCATTTGATCAGTGACCTATTCTCCTTCACTGTCATATACCTCATCCAGTTTATTGGTTACCGGTTCTTTCTCAACTTTCTTGTTGGCTTCAACCACTTGATGCAACCTTAAAGCAGCTTGGATGTGAGAGTGGGTATCTTTTACCACTTTAGGAACTTTTCCTTCTAGCAACAAGAGTCTCCTCCTTCTCATGAAGAAGAGGCCCTTATATCTTTCCACTACTTCATAAAGTTCAGTTTTAGGCACATTAGGAAAGTATTGTGCAAATACTTCCTCTCTTATTTCCTGTTCCTTCTCTATGGCAATGCGCCACTTGTTATCTAAAGAATTATACAAAGAATCAGGTGTCTTAGATTTAATTTTTGATGGCCATCGGTCATTAATACATAAATAATTGATGACTTCCTGTTCAACTTCCTTCTTTTCATCATCATTAAAATCATCAAAGAACTCTTTCAAATCACCAAGGAATTTTTTTCTAATATTCTTAATAGTTCTTTGACAATGTGTCAAAGGTTTGTAGGAGGAAATATCAATATTTACCGGTGCAGATGTTGCCGGTTCATTCTTTGTCTTTTTCCTCGTTTGCCTAGTCTTCTTAGGTTGTTCTTCAGACACAGTGTCCTCTGAGTATGGTGTGGTGTCTTTTGTCTTCCGCTTTCTCTCAAAGACTTTGGTGGGTGCAGCTTCCAGTTTCTTCTTTGCTGGTGACCGCTTGGTCACTTTGGGACTTGCTGTGGTAGCCAATGTCGATACTGAAGGTACTATCTTTTCCTTCTTTACTGATGGTTCTTCAACTGGTGTAACCCTTTCCAAATAGGTGTTGGTTCTCTTTGCCTTTGGATCAAGGGGCAAGGCAAGTAGGGTAGAAGCATACCCATCTAGCATGTCATACATTACCTCATATCCCATCGGTTCCACTTCTTCCTGTCTAGGCTCAACCACCTCCATTATGCATTCATCAACTCTGATGGTGAAGCAGATGTCATTATCATATTTCTTGACAATATCACCTGATATTCTCACTCTTTGGCTCATCTTGCGTTTGAAGTCATCAAAGTATTTGTTCAGAACTTCCGGATAACCGGTTCCAACTGCTTGAAGGCTTTCCTTGATTTGCTTTGTAACCGGTTGGTCAGCAGACCACTGAATATCTCTGACTCCTAGGAAGTAACCTCGGAAGTAGAAGAACAACCCAACCAATAGTTGTCCAAACTTAAATCTCAAGGCATTGTCCTATTTAATTGAATTCAGGTTCACCAGAAGTTGTCTTTGCATATAAGTGCACAAATCAAATGATGCATCTTTCATGATCATCCGGTAGGCAGCATTTACCACTGCAGCAGAGATAGAGTTGATTCTGTTGGCGTGGAATGTCTAGTATCCTATCACCATACACGCATATTTGACCAGATCATCCTTGATGGAATTGATAATCATTCCCCATGAGTCACTCACTGAACTAGTGAGCTTGGTCATTTCCGTCTTGCTGATCTTCCTTAGGGCAAGCACTTCACCAACGTTACAGAAACCAGTGACGGCCTGAATTGCTTCCAGTGTGATGTCATGCATCCACTCTAAGTTCATTTTATCACCGTGCACTTTTCTCAGAATGATGTGGATGTGATCATCTGAAAACTCTTCAAGGAAATAGACTACATTGTGAAGCTTCTTCTTTTCTAGGATGCTAAATTTTGGTTTAATCTTCTTGTCCTTCCCGCAGAACAAACTCAACTAGGAATGGATTACAAGAGATCCCAAGTCTTCAATTTTATAGTCAATGTAATCGGAAATGCCTTCCTCCATTATAACACCAGTGGGTATCTGAGATAGGGCATTGTATTTTGCCTTCCATTGAATGAAGTCTATTGGATCAACGGGTGCACTAGGGCTAGAGTGTGATGCGGAAGCCATGATAAACAGAGAGATTTTGAGAAATACCTTCGTAATTCAAAATTTAGGGCTTGCAAATTACACTTTGTCACTCACTCCTTCGGTTGCTGAAATACCGCTTTGTGCTCTACACTTGATCGATTGATATTCGCTTTTGATTATTCTTCAAGATTTTGAGAATTCTTTGAATCGGAATCCAAATCACTTTTCATCGCTCAGTGCTTAAAAAAACTTCTTCGCTCAAGAACTGATAAGTGAAAAATGACTTGAAAAATCCTTTTAAACAAGTTCTCCACCTACCATAATAAATGCTCCACTATTAGGGCGTAAACCCTAATTTGCCTTTTACCATTTTCGATCTTCTGCCAGTTGATAGGTATCACTTACCGGTTAAGGTCTTTTACCGGTTTAAACTAGGGGGTTCGAGATATTTCACTATTTGCTCCCCCTAAGATTTTCTGATGCTTAGTTTGTCGGTTCAGTGACTTCCACACTAGGTGCAGAAACCGATTCTTCTTGAAACACTTCTTCTGACTTCTTCTTCTAGGTTTTCTTCATATCTGTTTGAACGGTTTTAACATCTATCTTTCCTTCCGGAGTTACCGGTATATCATCCGATATATTCTTTCTCATTCTGCAGAATCTTGTTGTATGACCCGGTTTGTTGCAATGATAGCAAATCATTCTAGGTGCTCTCCAAGGTCCATTGTTCATGTTTCCATTCTTCCTTCTGCATGTTGCAACAGTGTGACCATTACCATGACAGATCAAACAAGTTTCTCTCCATCCAGTTGCTGCTTGATAGCCATTGCTTCCTGACTGATAATTATAGGTATTAAACCGGTTTGGGTTCCGGTTCCCAGAGGGTTCAGAAAAAGCTCCTTTACTCCTTTGAGGATACCTTCTAGTGTTGTGCATGACAGACCTGCATTCATATGCTCTATGCCCAAACTTGTTGCATGCATAACAATTACCATTGAATCTATTGGGTCTAGGCTTATCATTTAGAAAATAAGAAAAGTTATTGTAAGCCTTACTTCTACATACATTAGCAGTGTGTCCTTCCTTGAGACAATTAAAGCAAACAGGTTTGAACTTTTGCTTACCTTTATCCTTTGGTGCCGGTTGTTTCTTTGATGCTCCATCTTTTGTTCCAGAGGTCTCACCTTCCTCATATTCAGAGAAACCAAGTCCATTGGTATTCTTTACCAGTTTAGCCGACTCAAGCTTCTGCTCTAGCTTGACAGTGCTCTTATTGAATTTGGTAAGTATTTCCTTTGACTCAGTAAGTTCTTTGGTGATAGCAGCATTGGATTCCTTCAAGGTTGCATTCTCAAAAACAACCATGTGTAGTTCACCTTGCATTTCTTCCTTTTCCATTTTATTTTCATGAAGATGAGCGGTAAGTGCACTGATCTCTTGCTTCAGCTTGGAGATCTCATGATCTTTGTCTTTTACTAGATCTTCAACTTTCCTCTGGTTCTCAAGTTCTTGACACATTCTAATAGTTAGTCCTTCAAGTTCCCTTCTTAGGTTGGCATTGGACTCATTCAGTTTTTCAACTTCTTGAACTAGGGCTTCCATGTCCGCTTCATCAGAAGAACTATTTTCAGTTAGCTCCATCAGTTTTTTAGCATGGTCTCTTCTTTTTGCCTGAGAGGTCTTATATTTGACTTTAAGTTCATCATAGGCTTTCCCAGTCTGAGTGAGCCGATGAGTAAGTTCCCTCACAGTGTATTCCCCCATATCTCTTTCCAAGTGGTTAGACTTATAGAAAGGTTGGCTCTGATACCAATTGATGAATACTAAGAGGGGGGGTGAATTAGTATACCAAAAATTACTGTACTCAAACACTTTATCAGTCTAGCGGTAAACTGGTATAACAGTTTAACTAACAAACTGGTTAACACAAATGCAAACCAAACAGCAAGTAAGACATTCACCCACAGAAGCACAATCACCATAACACAAGAGATTTTGATGTGGAAACCCAAATGGGAAAAACCACGGTGAGATGAAACTCACAAGTAACTATCTGCAGAATAGTAACCGGACCGGTTAAGGTCATACAATGTTCTTTGCCAGAACAGATCCTGTTAGGAATCTCAATCTCTGCTAGGAGATAAGTCCGATTAAAGACTACCTTGTAAGAGTATTTTAGATCCACAGATGTGAATCACCTTGTTAGAGGATTTACAAAGGCTTTTCTGGGCCTACTCGGTTAACGGTTTCTAACTTGTCAAAGATGTGAGTAATCAACAAGTGAATGATCTAGCAAATAGCACAGTCTGCTTTGTTAGATCCATGATAGCTCATTGCTAATGCATTTCAGCATTACTTCAGTCTTCAGTAAAATCCACACTCTGTTACAGTACACAGACTTGATCTTTTCTTATAAGATTGCACATACAAGAACTCATCAACCACTTCAAACCCTAACAGCTACACACATACTAAAACCATAGACATGATGTCCTTAAAAGGAATCTGATTTCATATCGGTCCAATAGGATTACATTGCAAGTTCCTAGGTTCATTGTATCTAGACATATTTGGTAACACGACACAAAATCACCATCAAAGTGTCAGTGGATGGTAACTCATCACAAAGATATACCGGTTGGTAACTCATCACAGAGTATTACCGGTTGACAAAAATGAAGATTGGGAAAATGATAATTGCCGCTTCTAGTTCCTTTGCTCCGTTCCGCTTGAGATCTTCGAACCGCTTGAGGTCCTCATGCCGCTTGAGATCGGTAAACACTTTCTGCAAGATACCGATAGTCTAAAGACTATAACATAATACCGGTTTGAAACAAATATCGGTTGAGGGTAGCTCATACATACAAAAAGTGATCTCATAGCAAGTGTGTGTCCATCAATGACAATCACAACATAATCATCAAAAATGCCAACAGGAGTATCATTGGAATTGAGAGGAGGAGAATGGATATGCCCCCCCCCCCCAAAGAAGGTTCCATGTGTAGAGAATTCAAAAGTTGCGTAGCAGGATCATGAGAGTATAAGGGAAAACATCTGTTAAGTGCATTTGAAATTCAACTTATGGATTTTGCCTTGGTTTTATGGCTTAAAATGTTATTCAACTTAGTATTGTGGATGTAATAGAATTTAACTTGATAAGGTAAGTGTCTAAACAATACTCTTTTTATATTTTACATAAAAGACCAACGCATGCATTTTAAAATGCGATGTATAATCAAAATAATAGAACCTTCTATAATGCTTAAAGAGAACAAATGAATATTTTTGGATTAAATAAGATATATATGCAAATTCAAAATTTTAAAGTTATATGTGTAAATTATAAGTATGTTATTAGCACATTCAAATATTTTCTACAAATCCCTTAGATCTCAAAGATAAGATCCTCTAGTTATAACCTCCTTAACTTTAATCATACAAAATGTATTCACCCTTAACTTTAATTGATACAAAATATATTAACACGAGTAATAGAAATAACTAATTTTCTTTAAATTAGATTTAGCGCCAATATATATTTAGATAGTATATCTTATAATCTTCTTAATTATGTTTAATGTAAGAAATGTATCAATAAATTATTAAATTTTGAGATTTGTATATCTATAAAAAAATCTACATCATTCAAATGATCTGAAAATTAATTTAACAAATTTATTCAATTAATACCTTGAAACACTCAAATATATCTCAATATATCATGTCTTCTATAAATATTATAATTCTATGCTAAGCTAATTGTATGCATGGTCTAAAAAGGAAGAAGATAGTGAAAGAAATAAATGATCAACATATTAGACCTAATGATACACATGTGAGACCTAATTCGTTGACCTTTTCCAATTTATAGCTCCAATCTAATTGTGAAAAGTATGTACGATCTTAATTTACTAGTCTTTTCCACTTCCAAAACAAGGACGCAAAGCGTCAAGTTCTTGCCATTAGTATGATTAGTTTATAGTAAATAAAAATAGAGATAATTTAATATATTGAAATTCTTTTTTAATATTTGAAAATGAATATTAGAAACTTTTAATTAAAATACTCTTGTAGTTGAAAAGATTTAATTTTAATTGTTTAAAATGAGTGTTACTAGATTATATAAATATTGTTGTTAATGAATATTAGTTTAAGATTAGCAATTACAATTAATTTATTACAATTAATTTTGAATGTCTTAAATTTTTATCTATAATTCAACTAAAATTAAAAATTCATTACAAAATTTATATAATACACAATTCAATGAAAATAAAAAATTTATTACATTCAACAAAACTTTAAAATTTATTACGAAATTTATATAACAATTCACAATTCAATAAAAATTGAAAAATTATTACAAAATATATATATTATGTGGATTGAGTTATGATGTCACTATATATATTAGATTATTTCTTAATGGATAAAAAAGTTAGAAGGTGGAAAACCTAAAACCATGAGATTTTTCTATTAACATTTTTCTAGGGTGATGTGTTTTAAATGAACCAATCACTTTACAAACAAAATTATCACCATTACAATAAATACTATAAAAAATCATTTGAATTATAAATAATAATATTTTTTATAAATCTAATTATTATTAATTTATAGAGAGAGGGGTGAAATCAAATAAGTGAATGAATTGCAAATTGGCTTTTTACTTTCAATAGATTTCATTTTTTCATTTTTTTTTAATTTAATTTTATTTGTATCTTTCAATATAATAGTTAAAATTTTAATTCTGTTTTAGAAAGTCAATTTATAATTTATTATAAAACTATATAAAAACATGAAAAAGATGTTATGCTAGTAATTTTGAAATAGTCTTGTAGGATTATTAAGATATGTCTTCCAACTCTAATATAATTTTAAAAATTAATTTACATTAATATACAGTAATATTTAAATTAAATTAATTAAAAGAATCTATTTACCATTTAAAAAGAATAATAACTAATTAAATTTTATTAATTACCATACTTGAAAAATACAATATTAATATAACAAAATTATACCTAATCTCTAATCTTTATTTTTTCATCTTTAACAATTGTAGTCAAGATATATAAATTAAATTAATTTATAAATTTATGTTTCAATGGTTTAAAAATATCTAATAATTCAAATTTGAAAATTTGAATATAATTTAATTTATTTTTATTCAAATGTAAACTAAAAATAATGACAAATTTCTAAATTTGGAAAACTATATTCCCATTAATATTGTGGGTAATTAAAAGTAAAACAAAAGTAAAAATAATAAAAAAAATCAAAATTATATAAAATATTGGTATGAATTTAATACAAATGCGTATTCATTTTTTTAATATTAACTCTTTTAGGTGAGTACATAGCGTGGAGGTTCAAGGGATAGCCGATAGGAGATTAAAACTCAAAATTTAAATGTACTCTAATATTACATTAGATGAAGTACTATATTGCAAATATTTTAAAAACATAAATGCATATTAAGTGAATTATTATATGACAATTAAATAATATTAGTTGTGATTTTTTTATATAAAATGATTTAATATTGTTTACTATGAAAAAATAATTACAAATTTGACCCCTCATGATTTAACTCTTTGTGAAACAATAATATTATTTGAAACTGAAACCTATTTGTCAAAAAATTTATCTAGGGTTTTAAAAAAATATCATTGCATTTCATCTATTGTAACATGGTAGACAAGAGTAAAAAAAAAACAAAACAATATTATTAAACATTATATTAATAATAAATAAAAACTTAATTCAACTTCTTTAAAAATAATAATAATAATGATTTAATACTATTTACTATGAAAAAATAGTTACAAATTTCACTTCTCATGATCTAACTCTTTGTGAAACAATAATACTTATCTAAAATTGAAACCTATTTGTCAAAAGTTTTATCAAAGACTTTAAAAAATTATTATTGTATTTCATCTATTGTAACATGGTAAACAAGAGTAAAAAATAAAAATAAAACAATATTATTAAACATTATATTAATAATAATTAAAAACTTAATTCAACTTCTTTAAAAATAATAATAATAACGATTTAATACTATTTACTATAAAAAAATAGTTTACAAATTTCACTCCTCATATCTATTTGTCAAAAGTTGTATCAAACCATGAAGCTGCATCTATAACCATAATTGCTAATTATTCAATTACAAATAAATTAGCAATTTAATTAAATTTTTAATTAACACCAAACAACTTGTTTATTACAAATAAAAATAATCATAAATTGGCTTCAATCTGGCATGTAAGTATTATTCATTTATTATTTTGAGTGGTTATATGGTATAGTAGCCAATTGTATTTCTTTCCGTATATCTCCTTCATTTGTCAAACGGTTTCACTTTGTCATGTGGTGGATACGATCGCACGTCCACGTCATTTGGTACATTAAAAATTTAATTGTCGCAGAGATACTGTGCTATAGACGGGATAAATGGATGGCAGTAAAAATGGCGGAAACTATCGAGAATGGGAAATCAAGATTTAACAGCGTCCTATCAGCTATTTAATTTAGTACAGTGTTGTACATGTGAAATAATTACTTTAACAGTAAATGATGTCATAGTAATAATTATACGAAAATTCTATATTTTTTTTATAGAAATTAAATTTTATGCCTACTAAAATTAATGTAGACCAATCAGATAAGAAATAAATCATGTTTTAAAATATTTTTTTGTTAAAAATTGTGCATGTCTACTTTTGAAAAAACAAAAAATTATTTTAATTTGAAAATTTTTAAATGCTGATTGATTGTCAAGTACAAAAACTAATTGCTATTTAACACCATGGTAAATGCATAAGTATTCCTGCAAGAACTAAAAATAGTAATGAATTTTTTTATAATTAAAGTATATGACAACATTAGTATCATCCTATAAATTTAAAAAAAATTGAGACTCAAAGCCTTTTCTAATTTCAAAGCTAAAAATGATGGAAATGTTTTATATATCCTTAAAAAGCTATGATTGGGCATGTGCATTAATATGTATAGAAATAAATACAAAATTATTTAAGAGATAAAAGTGTACAATTTTTAACATTTTTCTTATGATTCAAGTCTTTTAGTGTTGTTGATTTTAGCATATTTATGGTTTTTATATATTTATTTTGTTTTATTAATTTATTCGAAATACTTTGATATATTGTTAGATTATTTTAAAAAATAGGTTTTTTTAAAGTTAGAATTCTTTATTTTGAATATTATTATGATAAATTTAAAAATTAAGTTAAATTAGATAGGTAGGATTATAGAGAACTCAATGAAGATTTAGAAATATGATATTATAAAAAATGGTGTATTTTCATATATGATAATTTATGGTGATGTTTGGAGGGCAATTGTGGTGGTCTAGAATATCTAACAAAGATTTTGACGAAGTTGCAAATTGTGAAATTAAGTAGAAAAGTAAGAATGGTGAATTTTCTACTTTGTAAATGTAGAAAAAATTCATCTATCATATTGAATGACCATTTATATAATGCAAAATGCATAAAAAGTACAATTTTCTTGGACATATTGTAGCAAAAATGTATTCATTGATCTAGTAAAAGTCACAAAAAGAAAATTATTCGAATAAAGAATAGAATTTGAATGTTTTTGGCTCTTGAAGTAATTCATTTCATGTTTTGTTATTCTATTTTGGGGGCCATAGAAAGATAGAGGACTATTATATCTTGTGTAAACCTGAATTTAGAAGGGTTAGCACATTTTAGAGCCTTTCTTTCTTTTATTCTTTATGAGATTGAAATTGTAGGAGATATGTTATCGGAGTTCCAAGGGTTGCATAATAGTTGTGAGGGATATTTGTACATGTTATATGGACCCAATGGACCTATTTATTGATGTATCAATTATGCATTGACTAATATAGTGATATAATAACACAAATTTCCACTCTTGTTGGAGTTTTGACCCTTGTAGAATTTCTCAACGATCATTATTTTGTTCAATAATATCAATGTGTGTGTGTGTTTCCTCACTAGTCAATGCTCTTTTTAACATGTCTTTTATGTTTTATTATGGAAAATATATGTTTCTATTTTTTACATCTATATGAGGTGATAAATTACCATTTTTAAGGTTGTTTATTGAATTGGCATAATGATATCTACTAGGGGAAATATCTATGAGTCTTTCATAAGTGTTTCTATCTATAATTGTATCATTTTTTTCTTACTATTAGAAAATAAAAATTATGAACAAGTAAAATGTCACTTTTTCTAAATTCAATATTTATTCTAATGTATTATTATACATCTAGGTCCAAATCAACAAGTTTTCCCTAGAAGTGGCTTACTTCAAGTGCTACTTGACCATTGGGTAAATTCCCCATGTGTTGAGGCCCGAGTTCCCTATCTCCCTCCTCCTATTGGTGTTGCTCGCTTTCTTGAGGGCACTTGAGGAGTTAAGAGGCTTTTGACTCATGGTACCCCTACTACTCATTGCTTCTCCTCTAGCTGACAAGGGAGATCATGGATATTGGAGTGCATCATAAGATATTAGTTTATGCTTTACTATCCACCTCCTATGTTTGGAGCTCCTAAGTGACCCTTTTGGTAGTGGTTCTAACTAGTTTGTCTCTAGCAAGTTTTCTCAACTAGCTCTAGCCATCTATCTAGCCTATGATGATCAAGATTAAAAAAAAGATGATCAAGAGTGGGACCCTCACATGATTAGTCTACACCTCTCTAATTAATGAGGTAAGCCATATTATCAAGGCCCTCAACCTTCCACCTCTACTATGGTTATCTCTAGTCTCTTATGTACCATTTTTTTTGAATGTGTACTATTAATTTTTATAAATGATTAATGTAGACACTCGTTCATAAAAAAATTATGAAAAGGTATGCCATCCACTAGATAAAGTGGAAGTAGAACATTTATTCCATAGAAACACAATATTAGATCAAGGGAGTGGGCACCCTAAGGATGTGCTTTTCAAAATACATGAGGATAATGTTGCAAGGATACCAATATTTGTGGAGAAATTTGATATACTTGAGATGATGATATTGGATTCAATTGATAATCTTGGTATGACACTAATTGATGAAAAATATTAGGAATTAAAAAAGGTTAAGCTAGACCAAGTTAAAACTTCATGCATAGAGAATTCTTTAAAGATAAATATTCAAATAGAAATAGAATTGGCAGGTTTATTCAAATGAGAATTTTTAATGTATGGCGTGCAAGGAAACTTATGTGTTAGGAGATACTTCTAAGGAGGAATATGGACTCACCATTTTCTATTTTAGACAATTATATAAATCAAGTACAAAAATGAAGACACACTTTTTGATACATTCTAACAAGATAATTTAAATTCTTAGAAATCAATAGAATAATTGGGGACTTAAAAAAATATGGAGCATATACAAAATTATTCACTTAATTAGTTGAACGGATTGGATATTTTGGTGAAGTAAGAATGGGTTAATTCTAATTCCCTTCATGCGTAATCAACAACCTTGATATAGAATGTAACTCCCAATATGTAGGATCCTGCAGTTTAATCATCTAACTTGGGTAACACTATTTTAGCCCATCCAAAGATTCTCATATGTATCATAAAATCATGTGAGTGTAACCTCCTATTTGAATAGTCAATCGAGAAAAAATAGCACTCTGAATTGGATGTTTGATTCCCCTTCCAAGATGCTCTTGCACACTACCAAAATAGGTAGTACAAGAAAATTTTCAAGTATACTTTGTAACCCCCCTCTTACATGTTCTCTTACATAAACCATAACCACTTTGACAAGTGTTAGGCTATGTTATACATAGAGTATTCAAGATTCTTAATGTGGGGCACCCCAACATTACAATATATAGAATATTAAATAATTATAATTTTCATGGGATTGCACAAGGTGATATAATACCTAATCCAAATACAAGGGTTAGAGGTAGAAAGTTTACATGGGATACACACTAATAATTGAAATGGGTGATTTGGTAAGGTTTTTTATTTTTTATAGATCCTAAGGAATTGTTGGACCTAAGTATTCCATTGAGCATGAAATCCTAGTATTTTTGGATTATCATTTGCCTAATATAGTGTTGTACTGTGAGAGTTTAGTTTAATCAAATGAGGTAAAATATTGGTTGAATATATTATTGGAATAAAGGATCATTCATCCAAGTAAATCCCCTTGTGGTTCTCCCAAATTTATTTTATCAAATAAGGATGGAACATGACAAAAAGCATTGATTTATAGGCACTGAATATGATGTCTGATGCTCTGCGAAAAAAGACAATGTTAGTTAGGATAAACACAACACAAGAAACAAAAGAAATCAATTGTTAGATGTTAGTGTTAGAAATCACCAATTAAAAACTATCCTAAGCAAGCATATCAAGAAAGATACTACTAAACAAAAAGAAAGCTTAATGAATCTACAAAAAGTAACTAAACTTCTCCATATGCTCTCTACCATGCTGCTAGCTTCTCCTTCCTTGTTCCTCTCTTCTCCAAGTTCCACATTAGTGTAGCTCTCAACAGCTTTTTGCACTATGGATGCTTATGGAGGTTCAAGATTATAGATGATTACTCTAAATGTTATGCAAATGTGAATAAAAAGCTAATATTGGATGCTATGATGATAAAATGATTTATTTTAGGCCAAAATAACAAGATATTAATGATTTATGCTAAATGCTCTCTAAAATTCTCTATAACTTAGATGCATACAAGTTTTCAGGATCTGGATTATGAAGGAATGGACTCTATTTATAGGAAAAATGGAGCAATGGATGGTTGAGATTGAGTAATCTCAACAAGGGTCAGGATTGAATGATATTCAATCCATGTGAGGGCTTTCAACCCAATCCCAGGATGACAAGTGTCAATGTCAGATAGGTTGAGAGGAAAGGGAAGAAACATTAAATGTTTGACATGACCTGAGGGTTAACTTGGGAGGTAAGGTCAAGGTTAGGTTGAATGAATAAATTCTTTATTCAAAGAATAAAGCTTTTATCCAATGGATAAACTCTTGTGCAAAGGCAAAAGGGATAACCATGGTCAAAGCAATAAATGCTTGAGGAGACACATGAGTGCAAGTTGAATTAACCATAAATGGTTATGTAAGAGCCATTAATGGTCATGTAAGAGCCATTAGTGGTTTTGGAAGACTTTAGAGGTTAAATTGTTGAACACACAAAGCATTAAATGTTTTTCAAAGACTTTGAAGTCTTTGAGAAGTGACTCCAAGTTGCTTAGGAATGTGACAATAATTAGGGGATGGATTAGGCTAATTAGGAAGGGTTTAGAAGGATCTAGAAGGGGGTTTAGGAATGCAAGTGGATTTGGTGGATGAGGGAAAATAGGATTTTTATTTAAAATAAATTAATTTATTTCAATAAATGTGTGCAAGTTGCATTTGTAGGAAAATGCAAGTGGGGGGGATAAATGATTTAAATAAATATTTTATTTTATTTATTTAAAAGAGGAAAAAGGGGATTAAATGAAATAAATATGATTTATTCATTTAATTGCTTGTGAATTTGATTTAATGAATTAATTAAAATAAATTGAATAATTTATTTAATTAATAGAAGAATGTTTGAAGATGAATTAATTAAATATTAATTTAATTAACTGATGGCTTAGTGGATTTTTAATCAAATGAATAGCAAATATTCATTTAATTAAAACGGACAGATTTATGTGACTGCATTTGCCCCTCTTTGAGACGGTGCGGTTTATCGTGTTGTTTCAAAGAAAGAAAAATAGGTGTGAAGAAATATGCCCCATAAATGTTAATTTAGTGGGTGGTATGCCCCCTTGAGAGATGGGCCGATAAATTTCAAAAAATCGGGCGATCTCTCGAAAAAGAATGAAAATTGGCAGGGTGATAGAAGAGAAGAAGTTAGCAATGTTGGTGAAAAATAGAAGAAATCGGAGATAAAATGAAGAAATAGAAGGCTTGGGAAGTTCACAGGGACCACGGCAGTGAGCAGGGGAAAATTACGGTTACAGCGAAGGGTTTATATGGGGATAAAGGGGTGAAAACGAGCTCATTTGCATCCGTGATCATAGTGAAATTATAGCTTTGATAGTGACTTTTTGGAAGAAAAAGTAGCAGTCAGGATGCCGGTACTAGTAGCAGAGCATCGATTAGAGCGCGTCCGTTGATTCCAGCAGCCAGACGACTACGGACCAGCAATATGTAAATTTGAATTTTTGAATTTTCCGCATTTTTGATATGTTTTTAGCTAGGTCCAAGTTGAGTCAAGACAATAGTGCTAGAACTTTGTTTTGGCACTTTTGTTAAATGAATTAGCGCTTTTGTGTCGCAATGGTGCTTTTGCATAGTTATTTTAGTGCTTTTGTTAATAGTGGCACTATTGTATAGTTGTTTGAGCACTTCTACTAGTTTAGCGCTATTGAGTGGTTGATTGAGTGCTTTTGTTGAGATGTAGCGCTATTGTGTAGTTGATATAGTGCTATTATGGTTTGAGCACTTTTGAATAGTTGTTTAAGTGCTTTTGTTAGGGTAGTGGCACTATTGTTAGGAGATAGCGCTTTTATATGCAAAATAGCACTTTTGTGCAGAAAAATAGATGCCCCAGTGTTTGAACAAATAATCTCTAGATGCCAATGATGGATGGATGGAGATGTGAAGTGAGAGTTGTTTTGAACTATAGTAGCCCTGATGAGACTTAGGTCATTAGGATAAATGCCTGTTGAAGTCAAGGTGTGCCATGATTGCTTACCTGTTGAAACCCAAAGATACTTGATCAAAGTATCTGTTGATAGTCTAGGTTTAAACTTAAGAAAGTTTGAAATAAAACAACTGATGATGATGGTTGATCGCACTTGTGTAGGAGGATCTGTGTGTCTTACAGTTGCACGAGAGACATCCTGTCACACATGGGCTACATGATTGGCTAACAGAGGCTGAGGTGGATTGCATTGCAGTGATTGGGTTGTCCAATGTGATGCATATGTCCATGATTTAGATGAATCACGGTTTGATGACAACATTAACAGAGTGCTGGCATAGTGAGACATGTATGTTTCACTTGGTGCAGGGGGAGATGATTGTGACACTAGAGGATGTATGGTGCATCCTGCATATACCTATTCGAGGTGAGCTGGTTACATATGACAGAGCTTGGGGGACCCTATCAGTGTAGCGATTCTTTGATGAGGACATTTATATTGATGATGGTTCGATAAGTTGGGAGGATATCATTACATTGTATGAGCCACTACCAACAGTGTTGTCAGGGATCGTTGGGGGGCTACTGTGTCCAGATAGGTGATCACATGGTCTGACCATGGGTTGGGGGTAGGTGATCAAGCAGATGATGATAGAGGGGACCCGATTTGCCTGGGGACCGTGTGTGTTAGCGCACTTATATCAGAAGTTGCATGAGGTCGTATACCGAGGGAGGGGCTCTTTGGCAGTGGGAGTTACGCTGCTACATATTTGGGCGTGGGAGCACCTACCAGTTACCCGACTAGTTAGTGTCAGGTTTCAGGCAGTTGACCAACCATATATGTATATGTATAGTGGTATGATGAGTCAGCCCCATCTAGGGAAGTTAGAGTGGTGGCGGCGGGCACTGGATGATCTGGATGCAGTGATCTGGAGACCCTATATTAAGTGTGAGCCTTGGGAGGATGATGCGGAGGCACTACCGTATGTATTTATGACCCGATTCCTCATTGGGAGGACAACCTATCATGTGGAGAGACAGTTGCCAGGCAAAGTTATGAGACAGTTTAGACGACAACAGGGATTGCCTAGGGGATCAAGGGAGTATGCCAAGGTGGTACGAGAGAGGTATGCATGGGGGCCAATACTACCCTATGATAAGGCTTTAGTAGAGTTTCAGATGCTATAGGCAAGACCATGGGATATACGACCGATGGTAGTAGATGCAAGGGTGTCGAAGGAGTATACGCAGTATATGGTGGCTCATTCGATGCTTCGGATATCAGATGTGGCAGAGCCAATTCTCGATTTTGAGGAGGAGAGGAGACAAAGACGGAGGAGGAGAGGAGGTCGAGGACCTATAGTAGATGGAGGAGGTAGAGGGGATGGTGGTGATGGAGGAGGTGGTGATGGAGGAGGAGGGGGGGATGGTGGAGGTGGTGGATTCGAAGGTGGAGGTGTCGGTGGTGGTCGAGTTCAGCGGAGAGGGAGAGGTGGTTTGCCATTGCGGATATCACAGGGACCTCTGATGTAGGGAGGAGTTAGATTGGGTGGGAGAGGTATGGGGGAGAGAGAGGTACCGATGGATAGAGGGGAGGGAGCCACTAGAGAGGGAGCTATAGGTGAGGCACCTGTGGATATAAGGGAGGGAGCGACAGGGGGTGGTGATCTTCAGGATCATATGATATTACATTTGCAAACTCATCTTACAGCAGCCGAGACATAGGTGGAGGATCTGGAGGCAGAGGTTACAGCTAGAGATGTGCAGGTATTTACACAAGAGTCAGAGATGACTGTAGTGCTGCGGGAGAGGGATGGTGCGGTGGAGAGAGTGACTCAATTGCAGATGAGAGTGCGGGCCTTGGAGGAAGTACCAGGATAGGGGACGGCTGTGGAGGCTTTGGTGAGGGAGGTCTGGTGAGCACATGCCGAGATAGAGTATTGGCGGGGTTTATATGAGCAGGTGGTGACAGCTAGTTAGCGAGCACTGAACTATTCACAGATGCAACAGACCAGGTTAGAGCAGTCCTAGAGGATGCAGAGTAGTGGGGATGTGATGGGTCCTCTATGGAGAGATAGGTTAGGTGGCGCAGGAGTTAGTGGGGGTTTGATGGGGCCTCCACGGAGAGATAGATTGGATGGTGCAGGGACTAGTGGGTGAGCAGGTGGTGATGATGGTGCAACATCTGGTCAGAGTGGCATCTGAGAGAGCATTTTGCATGCATGTATTTATATTGTCATTTTGGACTATGTCTTGGATGGCTCGTGGTAGCCGATTTTGTAGACTTCATTGTACTCTGATACATGAGATGATATATATGAGGAGATCCCATAGTTTTGTGATGATATGCATTTTGATTATGTATGGAGTTTATGCTTAGATGGATATTTGTACTTTGCTATATGTATGCATTTATGAGATGATTCCTATATGTATGTTTTATGATGATTTATTTTTACATGATGTCTATATGCATGTTGTATGATGATGGATGCTAACATGTGGATGTAGGTTGATATACGTGTGTATTGATGTATGTAATGTCATGATGTTTATGTATGCATAATAAAATGTGGATGTATGATGATACAGATAGTAGTTTGTACTTTATACTAGCACAATGATGGGATAATGATATGCAATGATGTTAATGCAAATGTTTTTGAATGATTTATTTATGTATATGCATCTAGATGGTTAAAAATAAATGTAACATGGATAAACAAATGTTTAAATGATGATTTCTAAATGAATGCATATGCTATAATGTATGAACCAATGTTTGAGACAAATGATTTTATGATTCTAAATGCCCAAATATGATGAAGTAAAATGCTAATGTGATGATAATGCAACTCATGCTTAATAACCGTACCTTAAGGTAATTAAAAGGGATAATGAATGCAATCTAAATGAATCCTAAGTGAGGTAAAATGGATGAATGAATGCACTTTAACTAATGAATAGATAAATGAATGTATACAATTATGGAAACCTAAACAAATGTATGATATATAAGTGTGGAAATGATGATAAATGATGATCACTAACGGAGGTTAAAAATGAATGTGTAGTAATGAGTAATCATGGTAGGAAATGCAAAATAAGGATAATTATCTATGTAAGTGAATCTAAATGTTATGAGTGTAATAATGAAATGATACAATGATACTAATGTAAGTAAAATGAGAATGAACTATATGGGGTAAGTGCAACTAAATGATAATGAATGCACGCTAATAAATGGCTAAAGAATAATGCAAATGCAACTAAAATGTAATGAAATGATGGTGGGATGATGATAGATGATGTATCAGAGTGCTCTGTCGTGATTGTATCCAAAAACCAGCTCAATTTTCGCAGAACTGCTCATATTTAACTTTGTTCACACTGCATGCAAAATTATGTACATAAATGAGTAAATGGATGGACGGTATGCAACAGAATGCAATATAAACAGATGAGATGAAATGACGATCCATAGTGCTTTATTTTTCATCATCGAGCTTTAAAATGTTGTAAGAAAATACAAGCAACTTGACATAATGATTCAAGATGACCTGAGTATTCCTTACATATATTTTGATATAGCAAGTTAATACAAACAACTTGATATAATGGGCCAAGTTGACCTGAATATTGCTTGCGGAACAGACAAGGATCATCTCCTTTTATGCATGACTTGGATCGTCCTCCTTGATCTTAGGCTGATCATATCCTGAGACAAGTTCATACCGTAATAAGAGACAAAAACCTTTATCCAAATTGCATGAGGTAGGAGGAACCAAAGAAATGGTTCATGCTCATATGGTCGAGGTATACGTTATAGTTAGTAAGTCGTGGTGATCTATGACTGTATTTTGCCTATGATCACATAGCTTAGTGAACTTCCCACGTAGACACCATTAGGATATGCCCTAGTACTTCATTGGAATAATGCACCGAAGATACACAAACAATGTTGTAGGAACCTGATATGAATAAATAACCCACAAATCAACCAAGTATTTGATAGCTTTAAACAAAATTTTCTTGTCAAAGAAAATGTCATTTTGTCTTTGTTTTGGTAAGGAAGGATGCATCCTTGTTAAGACAGTTTGCGTGTTTGATGTTGATTGTTTGGTTGATTGGATAAGTGGTCATTATTTGGAGTATTTCACAATGTTTGTTTGGTATCTGCCTTGAAAAATGTACGTACAGTACGTTGCCATGTTTTTGATTGATTTGATGTTTTCTGATGTTTTTGGATTTTGTGAGATAGTTTTGAATGTTTTTGGATTTTGTGAGATAGTTTTGAACGTTTTTGGTATTTTGTGAGATAGTTTTGAATGTTTTTGGTATTTTGTGAGATAGTTTTGAATGTTTTTAGTATTTTGTGAGATAGTTTTGAATTAAGAACTCAATGAATCACAAAAAAAAATGTAGAATCCAATTTTATCAATAGGTTGAGGGCATTGCCCCCGGTTTAGATATGACTATGAAAAAGCGGGATGCAAGATGCATGAAGTACTTTCCTTAATTGCAGATCAATAACGAGCAATGGTTTTGGGTGGAGGGATGTGTGAATGTAGTGGATGTGATCGAAACAAGCCTGAAAGATAATGGAGCCATAGCCTTTACGAGTGGCGCCTGTTTGCCAGGTTTTCACCATCGTACTTACCCAGGGTGCCACTAGAGTGTTTGTTCACCGTTTGGATGCATGATTTCCCTTTACTATTTTGGTGTTTTTGTATTTTCTTTAGGTCATTTATCTGAATGTTTTTGGTGTTTTTCTAATATGTATGGGAGCCTGGTGCTCTATGCAACTTATGTATAAAACTTTTTAAGGTGCATGTTGTTGATCGGATCTGCTAGTGGTTCTACTTCTGATATAGCCAACTGATATGCCCCGGACCCAGATACAATAATGATTGTTGGCATTATGTGAACCGGTATGAGGACATAAAAATATTGTATATTGTCATTGATGTCAATATGTGATATGAAGAGAGAAACGACATATGTGAGAACCGGTATATATGCCAAAGTGAAGTGGTATATTTGTTCAAGGTGAACCGACATGTCAAGGTGAACCGGCATGTAGTCATGGGAACCGACACATGGAAGCATTGTATGACTACCGGTTGGGTAATTTCCACTTTAGGATTTTTGGTTGGAGTACCTCAAGCCTGTGTGACTCAATCAGTGATCTTTGTGTGATGAGTTAGCAGTATAACAAAGAACAGATCGTATTGCCACGTCAACCTTGTGCGCTTGAAGGATCTTGCATGAAGAAGACTATCCCTATCTACCTCGGGAATGTGTGAAGTCTGTAAAAGGTGATAACGTGTGATGGGTTATCAGCCGCCATGAAATCAGTGGAAAATGAACGATGGAGAATGTCTTGAGATTGGATCAAGACTGTTGCAATCAATATAGTATGATCAATGGTCAGGATTGAACCATTTGAATTCCTTAACCTAACAGGTCTAGGGTTTAGGGTTTATGCTACCGACCTGTCTGTTGTCCTATAAGGTCGATGTAGTGATTCTTTCAGAGTTTGTTGGCAAAAGTTGTGTGTGAGTATCCAAGAGTAGGGATACATGATTCTTGTCAGACCAAAGGAGAGAAGTAATACCTATAAAGCGGAAAAATTGAACCCTAGTCGTTCTCCCCTCCCCAACTCCGAGGAGAGAGAAGGGAGAGTCACTAGGGTTGATGGTTTTCACTTAGGAAAAACTTTGCATTCAAAAGAGGGGTTGAAACCCACAAGATCCAATCCCACGCAATGCAAGATTGGATTCTATATGAGTTTCAAGGGTTAAGACATCAAGGATACCCTCTTTTGTAAAGAATGTAGATAGAAAGATTGAACTAGGAATGCATGTAGAAGCAAGAAAGATTCACTTATAAATAGAGATAGGGATATGCTATGAAGCTGCGGACCTGGAATTAGCAGTAAAATGTCGAAACGGCGCTGTCCTGCAAATTTGAGCAAAAGTTGACGGGACGATGGCACCCGGCGTGCACACGGTCCTTCAAAAAATCCGCGAAATGAAGGGGGATCTGTTCGTCTCTGCACAAGGATTCCAGATCTTCAATTTCAGCCACGTACTTGCAACCTACACACAAAAAAGCAAAGACGATTGGGGGGTTAGGGATTAGGGGTTTGCCCTTAGGTCAAACCCCAGTTTTGGAATTAACCAAGAAATGAGAAATGCTGTAAATGTAATGTAAAACAAGTACTAATACCTTGTTGTAAGGATGTTTGTATCCTTATATGCGAAGGCATAGATGTTGTTGTTTGTTGTATGTTGTATGTTGTATGTTGTAATATGTGATCTCCTCTTCAATGGTTGAATCCTTGTCTTGAATGCAACACTTAGCCTTGAATGGAGACTTAGAATGATCAATTGCTTGAAGGAATGCTTGAATGCTTGAATGCTTGAATGTTTGAATATTGTTTTCACGCCTTGTACACATATGTCCTTCCCCTTTTTTCCACCTCCTCAAATGGGAGAGGAAATGTAGTTTATATAATTTGCCAATTAGGGTTAAAAGACTGATTTTCTCGACCTTAGGCCGACCAGGAAATGTTATTTTCCAAATTGCAAACAAAAAGGCCCGAAGTCCCATAGGAGACCGGGCCCAAAATAGGGCCAGGGACCAGGGTGCTGGGCGCCATGGTCCTGGGGGACCAGGGCGTTGGGCGCCCTAGTCCTAAAGGACCAGGGCGCTGGGCGCTCTGGTCCCACCTCCCGGGACAGCGGGGTACAAGGAGGGATCAGGCAGGGTGCTGGAAAAATGCAGTTTTTGGTGTCATGAACAAGTTTCGGGGTCTCCATTCAGGTTCAGTGTTGCATCGCCATCGTGAAGACCCAAATGCAGTCGAAATTGCAAGTGTCACAATTTTAGGACGCTACATTTAGCCCCCACTTTAGCGGGAGTATAAGCATACGCTGATACTTCCGGTAAAGTACAAGGAAACAACATTGAAAAACTTTCACCACGTCAAGGAGGCAAGATACACCAAGCCCCCAGTGGACTAAGGATCTTACGACTTCGATTGACAAAGTAAAAGGGAAGATCATGAGGGAGAACCATGACTATTAGTAGTAAGGTTCCCTCACTATGAGTCATGCAAGAAAGATATCAAAATTTTTTAAGGCAAAGCTAAATTTGTCAAGAAATTTTCAAGTATCTTGAAAAGATATGAACGGGATGTATGCCCCCCTACGTTAAAGCGATCGCACATGCCTCACCGGGGGTGATTGCTTTAAGGTAGTGATACATATAAGAAATGAGAAAGGAGCACGTTATCACAAGGATTTAGCCCCCAAGTGTGAGATAAGCCCAAGGATAATAGACACAAAACACAAAGCACAAGGTGACTTCGCTTTCCTCGGGGTCAGTATGCTGTATGATAATTCATGTATATCATATGTATGTATGCATAATTGTTCTTCATTCCCCAATCAAGGAAGGTCACCTAGAAGAAGGGAACACATGTGTCTTTTGAGTCAACATGAGAGAGACCAAAAGAGATCTCAATGTTTTGCATCGTCCTCAAGTAGACAACACTAAGGACAACAAATAGAAGAATGAGAGTAACATATAGAAGAAGTAACAAAAGAGAGGAGGAGAGAATCTGCTATGCTAATGAAACTAGTCTAGCACATCATCTACCCCCCGATCTTGCTGATCAATGTTTCGGGAAGGTAGGGAACACGCTAGAGGAGGAACATCCAACACAGCAGATGGAGCTATCACAAGATCCAAACAAGGGCTATGTTCATATCCCAAGCCGCTGTGTTCTTGTCTAGGAGCTAGGATAAGTGCTTTAGAAAATTCGTTAGATAAATGGTTATCAATATCAACAAGTTCATATTCACTATCAGAATGAACAGGAGTAACATTTGCATCATGAATAACATTTTCATCTATATCATCATCAAGATTTATGAAAATAGGATCTTTAACTCGCACAGGATCAAGACCATCATGCCTCTTATGTTTAGGAGATTTCGGCTCAATCGTCGGCTGAGGAGAAAATGGAATAATGCTTGTTGAAGGTGTTTTTGGGGATTGCAAAGTTTGAGAGGCAGCTGCCTGAGCTCTAAGACGATGCTTTCGTCGGAGTTCACGTGCAGAACGATTTCATCTAGTCTTAGTAGGAAGTTGAGAAGATTGAGGAGGAGGAATGTTCTCATCCTTATCACTTGGGTGTTTAGGTTGTGGTCTCTTAGGTTGAACAATAGGAGAAGAGGAAGGTCTCTTCTCTCCATAAGAGGAAGGAGGAGGAACTGCTCCATATAAGGGAGAAATATTTGGTTTAGGAAGGAGACCAAGTCCATCATGACGAGGAGGTATAGGTCTACTCTTAGGAGGTTTATTAGATATAGACATAGTCACATCCATAGGGATGGGTTGGGAATCTTCTTGAGGAAAAACATTAGTTTTATCTTTCAAAGGAAGAACTTCCTTCTCAAGAATGATAGGAATGTCAAGTTTGGGTGTTCTAGGTTCACTTAGAGATAGGATCATATCTGTTTTCCACTTTTGATAAGATTTGAAAAGATGATCACTTCGCGGAGGAAGAGATTGGAATTGTTTAGGCCAAAAATAATCAATAGGAACGCTAGAAGTTCTTTCAGTTGGTTTAAAGAGACTATGATTGACAGTAACAACTTCACCATTATGGGGAAATTTCAAACACTTGTGAATAGGAGAAGCAATAGCTTTCATGGAAGATAGCCAAGGATAGCCAAGCTTCACACGAAATTGTTCGGAAGATGGAATAATAGCAAAGTTCACATCAAGGGATTTGTTACGGACCTCAATAGGTAATGTAATAGAACCAATTGCAGGAGAAGAAAATGCATCAAATAGTTTCACAACCACATCTGTTTTGTCATAGATAACTTGATTCAATTGCAAAGTAAAAAGAAATTCTTCAGTAATGACATTAACCATACAAGAAGGATCAATAAGCACTCCACGGCAAGGTGTGTTCTTGACTTTTGCAACTATATATATAGGACCATCAGGTGCCCTGATAGTTTCATTGGAATCAAATGTGATGGAAGGTTCTTTAGGGATTTTCTGCTGCTCCACAAAATTAATCACATTCGGAGTCATAGACATGAGATCATCAGGTGAGACAGAGGAATCAGTAGTATCAATCGCATTAGAGGTATGAGAAGGCAATGGATCAGTAAAAATCTAAAGATTTTGGTTAGGAGGAGCTACAGATTTGTTGCCTTTATCATTCACACCAGAAACAGAGATAGTATTATTATCAATCAAATCTTGAATTTTCCGCTTTAAAGCAAAACATTTTTCAGTATCATGCCCAGGTTGACGATGAAATTGACAAAAAGATTTGTTATCAAAATAGGGTGAATTAATCTTTGCAGGATCAATTTTCCTTATAGGAGGAAGAGTAAGCACATTTTGTTCCAATAACTTATTCATAATACTATGCAATGATTCATTCAAAGGAGTAAACTTTCTTTCTTTCTTGAAAAACTTAGAAATAGGAGACACACCTGATGCTGCATTCACATTGTTGTTGATGATGTTTTCATTGAATTTAATGGACTCTCTGTTCGGTTTAAACTTCCCAAATGGTTGTTGACTACTATCACCCTTATCACTCGGAGCCATAGGATGTGATTGTTCCATTTGACTCACAGTCAGTTGATAATTGTGAAGAGTTGCGCACAACTGTTGGAAAGAAGTAAACTCAGAAAACAGGAGTTTTTCTCTAATGTCTTTTTGTAAATTAGAAATAAAGATTCTTTGAATATCATTGTCAGGCACTGGAAAAGAAATTTGAGCATACAAATGCTTATATCTACCAATGAAATCAGTCACTTTTTCTTTAACACCTTGTTTACAATGCATTAAATCAATCAAAGTAACTTTAGGACTTATATTGTTTTGAAATTGTTGAATGAAAGCATTTGCAAGTTGTTTGAAAGAAGTAATAGAATAGGAAGGCAACGAGCAATACCATTGTAGGGCTTTGTCTCTTAATGTTCTAGTAAACAGTTTTGCAAGCAACCTTTGGTCATAAGCAAAATCAGTACATATTGTTTGAAAGGTCTTAACATGTGTTAGAGGATCACCCTTACCATTATAAAGCTCCAAATGTGGAATTTCAACATGTTTAGGGGGAATAGCTCGGACAATGTCAAGAGAAAGTGGGCTCGCAACATCAAATTTGGGCACACTAAACTTGGATTGATTCATAGAGGCAATTTGTTGCTGTAAAGAAGAGACAGTTTGTGCAAGATTGTTAATGGTCGCTTCAGTCGAAGAGTTCATATTAGACGTGTTAGATTGTGATGGAGGTGTTATGTTATTGAAAGAAGGTAGAGAGTAAGGTGGTGGGACACTATGATAGTTAGTCATAGGAGATGATTGGACAGGAGGAACACTACAAGGAGGAATGGAATGGTTAAATGAATTGCCCCCTTGTGTCATGTTCATTTGTGGAGATGTAATAGGGACACTCATTGAAGGAATGAATGAAGAAGTTGGATTAAATGAAGGAAGAGGATTAATTGAAAAGGAAGGATTGCCCCCATGACTGGTGATCATAGGAGGAATGTCTTGTATAGAAGTAATCATTATGTTTGATGTAAAGGTAGGTATGCTAGCAATAGAAGTTGTCAAAGGAATAGAATGATTGACTTGAGTAGGAGGTTGTGTATAACCTAAATTTTCAGCACAACTCTTCATAGGCATCACATTTGAATCCACAATGTGTGCAATACCACGCAAAATATCAATTCCATTCTTATCACTTTGAAGCATACGTTTTAGACCCTCAATTAAAGGAAGAGCTTGACTATCAGGGTATTCTTGAGACATCCACTGTCGAAAATCATCAAATTGGTTATCCAATTTTGAAAGTTGTTCTACAGAAACCTCATGGAGAGCTTCTTCATCATTAAGAGGATTAGAGGAATTACCCATGTCCTCGTTAAAAAGACCATTCAAATTAGGTTCCATCTCCTCAGTAATTAAACCTTGGAAGGACTTAATTCTAAGGCTTCGTCTAACGGGAATAGTGTAAGTAGGGCTTATTGTTGTAAAACTCATGCACTAAAGAAAGAGAGAAGATTTTGAATTTTAGAGGTAGCAAATTTCAGTAAAACCAGCCAATCTTCTAGATTTAAGCTGTTAAATACAATCAGGACAATCTCCCGAAATTTCGGAAAAAATGTCCGGGACCGTGGCGCTCGGGGTGCACACGGTCCTCGCAACTTTTTTCAAAATTTGCAGGGATGAAAGTTATGATGATTTTACAGCTAACCTGAAAAAATTGAGTGATTTTACGATCTATAGATAGGCCAAATTAAAGTTGCAATTTCAAAATTGAACCCTACCAAGATTGTCGAAAAATGCAAAATTTGAATTTTGAAAAAGAGAGGGAAACTGAAATTTTGAATTTTATGATTTTAGAGGGAATACCAAAAGCAATGCAAGTTTTGAAATTTAAAGGTTGACTCAATTTCACGCAAAATTCAATTTTGAAAGCGGAAATCAAAGTTGTTGTAATTAAGCACTTAATTTCAAAAGTCACAAATTGCAAAAATTTGAATAAATCACTGAAATTTCGAATGAATGATAACACACTTTTCAGATTTAGGACTGTAAGAAACAGAATTTTGACATGAATTTCAGTTTCAACAATTTTTGAATGATTAGAAACCTCAATCCAAGCAATCGCTAGACCAACTTTGACTGTAATTTTGAAGGTGTTATAATTGATAAAATCAGCCAAAATTCTGGATTTTAGCAGAAAAATACAGTAAGATCTAGCTCCCGAAATTTCGGAAAAAATGTCAAGGACGATGGCACTCGGAGTGCACACGGTCCTCGCAACTTTTTTCCAAATTTTCAGGGATGAAAGATATTGTGATTTTATTGTGGAATCCAAAGTTACAGCTGATTTGGAAATGTTTTGATCAGTGAAATTGTCGGACAAAGGTTGAATCAAGAGGGTTTCAAAAATTAGGGTTTTGACACTTAACCACTTAATTTTCAAAATTAAAGCACAAATATGAATTGATAATTTGTAATAAAAGGGCAGATCTGAAACAAGCATTTAACAATTAAACATTTCACAAGTTTAATTACTTAAAAAGAAAATTTAGGGTTTTTATGCAATTAGCCTCTAAAATTTTGCAAGAGATCAAACATGGAAATGTAATCAAGGAATCCAATTTTCAGATCTAACTATGAATAATCAGAAAGGATGTTCATGTCATGTTCACCAAAATGTAAAGCGGAAAAATCGAACCCTAGTCGTTCTCCCCTCCCCAACTCCGAGGAGAGAGAAGGGAGAGTCACTAGGGTTGATGGTTTTCACTTAGGAGAAACTTTGCATCCAAAAGAGGGGTTGAAACCCACAAGATCCAATCCCACGCAATGCAAGATTGGATTCTATATGAGTTTCAAAGGTTAAGACATCAAGGATACCCTCTTTTGTAAAGAATGTAGATAGAAAGATTGAACTAGGAATGCATGTAGAAGCAAGAAAGATTCACTTATAAATAGAGATAGGGATATGATATGAAGCTGCGGACCTGGAATTAGCAGTAAAATGTCGAAACGGCGCTATCCTGCAAATTTGAGCAAAAGTTGACGGGACGATGGCGCCCGACGTGCACACGGTCCTCCGAAAAATCCGCGAAACGAAGGGGGATCTATTCGTCTCTGCACAAGGATTCCAGATCTTCAATTTCAGCCGCGTACCTGCAACCTACACACAGAAAAGCAAAGACGATTGGGGGGTTAGGGATTAGGGGTTTTCCCTTAGGTCAAACCCCGGTTTTGGAATTAACCAAGAAATGAGAAATGTTGTAAATGTAATGTAAAACAAGTACTAATACCTTGTTGTAAGGATGTTTGTATCCTTATATGCGAAGGCATAGATGTTGTTGTTTGTTGTATGTTGTATGTTGTATGTTGTAATATGTGATCTCCTCTTCAATGGTTGAATCCTTGTCTTGAATGCAACACTTAGCCTTGAATGGAGACTTAGAATGATCAATTGCTTGAAGGAATGCTTGAATGCTTGAATGTTTGAATATTGTTTTCACGCCTTGTACACATATGTCCTTCCCCTTTTTTCCACCTCCTCAAATGGGAGAGGAAATGTAGTTTATATAATTTGCCAATTAGGGTTAAAAGACTGATTTTCTCGACCTTAGGCCGACCAGGAAATGTTATTTTCCAAATTGCAAACAAAAAGGCCCGAAGTCCCATAGGAGACCGGGCCCAAAATAGGGCCAGGGACCAGGGCGCTAGGCGCCATGGTCCTGGGGGACCAGGGCGTTGGGCGCCCTAGTCCTGAAGGACCAGGGCGCTGGGCGCTCTGGTCCCACCTCCCGGGACAGCGGGGTGCAAGGAGGGATCAGGCAGGGTGCTGGAAAAATGCAGTTTTTGGTGTCATGAACAAGTTTTGGGGTCTCCATTCAGGTTCAGTGTTGCATCGCCATCGCGAAGACCCAAATGCGGTCGAAATTGCAAGTGTCACAATTTTAGGATGCTACAATACCTACAGAGTGTAAGTACAGAAGGTGAAGAGGAGCTTAAGCGGATTTGCATTGGCATTGAGGGTTGTTACTAGATCATTGTAATACCTGTTGATCTCTAACCACCTCAACAGTTGGAAAATCCCCTAACAGGGTAGCCTTAACCAACTTTCTATAAATCCCTTACCAGGGTAACTCAAAGTTATTGAGATCTGGAAAGCTAGAGAGCTCTGGAAATCCTTTAGCTATTGAGTTCTTGAAATCCTCTAACAAGGTAACCTGTAACAAGGTTTAACCCTTAACCGGGTATTGTAGCCATCCCTTAACCGGGCGATCCCTAGCAGGATCGGCTCCTAACAGAACCTATTGTATCTGTCTTTAACAAGACAAGGCTCCTAACAGAGCGGACATCCAAAGAGTTCAACAATAAGCTTGTGGGTATTCATCCCCACCGTGGTTTTTTCTAGTTGGGTTTCCACATGAAAAATATGTGTGTCATGTGTGATGCTTTGTTATTGCTTGTTAAGCATATGATGGTTCTGTGTTTTATGTCTGTCAATAAAACATGTTGAACTAGCTGTTGTGAAGATATGATGATAGATTACCTATTCATACATAAGGTTGAAATGGTAGTGTAGTTTTGAGTTGAGTGGAAAGCTAAGTGAGTAACCGGTTTATGATTGTTTTAGTTGTTCTGGGTTTTATTGGTTGCACTTTGTTTCAAACCGGTGTCACTGTTTGTTAGTCATATGGAGTAATTGTTGTTGAACCGGTTTAGGATTGTATTTTGTTTGTACTAATTCACCTCCCTCTCAGTACCGGTTTGGTACTATTCGTTCATCATTGAGTTATCAATTGGTATCAGAGCGTCCTCCAGGTCCTTTGTGTTATAAGCTTAACCGCTTGAGGTAAAGATCCTAGCCAAATGATGAAGAGGGAAGGTCCAAAGTTTAATAGGGAAAATTTTGGTATATGGAAAGATAGGATGAAGATATTCATCAGAAGCATGGGTGCTCAACACTAGACCTATGTTGAGAATGTCTATGTTGCCCCTACCGGTACTCTCACCGATGACCAAAAGAGAGAGATACAAGAAAATGGGCAAGTCATGGAAGCCCTCATTAGTAGGCTATCTGACATTGAGTTTATTGATGTTCGGGACAAGGCAAATCCCAAAGAGGTATGGGATGCTCTTGAAAATATCTATGGTGGTGATGAACATGTAAAACATGCTAAGGAAGAAAGCCTGAGAGGGAAGTTTGAAGATATGCGGATGGTTGAAGGTGAGACCATTCAACAGTATGGAATAAGAATCAAAACAGTTGTTGGAGATATCAAGAGTGTAGGTGGTAAAATAGAAGAATCCACTGTGGTAAGCAAAGTCCTGAGATCCCTATTGCCGGTCTATGCAATAAGGGTTGCTGCTATTCAGGAACTGAGATCAATAGACAAGACTAAGGTATCCTTGGACTCCATCATAGCCAAGTTGACAGCCTATGAGCTAAATAGTTTTGATGGCAGTGTTCAAAAGACTGAATCAGCATTTAAAGCCTCTGCTATACCATCCAGGAAAGGAAAAGAAGCTAGCACTAGTGGTGAACCTAGACAGAGCAGAGAAATGGATGATGAGGAGATTCTGATAGCATTTGAAGCTCTCCTTGCCAGGAAGCTTCTTAAAGAGCTTCTTAAAGGAACCGATAAATACAAAGGTAAGCTACCTTTGAAATTCTTTTCTTGTAACCGGATAGGACATATTGCTATAAACTATCCTGATGGCGATAACAAGGACAAACCAGAAAGGTTCAGGTAATTCAAAGGAGGAAACCAGAGAAACTGTTTTGTGGTAGTTGATGAAGGTGTCATAGATGAAGAATCAGAGGATGAAGAAAATGAAGATATTGTGTTTGTTGCTGTCAAAGAAGATGTGTCAGACAAGAAGGCTCTTGTCTCCCAGTTTGATAATTCCAATGAGTGGATCATTGATAGTGGCTGTTCTTACCATATGACTGGTGATTGGGCAAGTTTCTATCCTTGGAGGAGTATGATGGTGGTGTGGTTTGCTTTAGCAATGATGCACCGTGCATGGTCAAAGGCAGAGGGTCCATCTCTCTAAATGGAAAGAGTAGTGCTGACAATGTGTACTGGGTTGACGGTCTCAGACACAATCTTCTGAGTGTTGCCCAACTAAATGATAGTGGCCTCACTCTGGAATTCAAGAATGGAGTTTGTAGAATCAAAGGAAAAGATGGTGAATTGGTGGCCACCGACATGCAGACCAAAGGTAACCTATTTCATCTGAATGCAAATATAAGTACATGTCTTATGGCTAAGTTTGATGATAGCTGGATATGGCATAGGAGACTCTTCCATGTAAACTTTGATAACATTGTGAAGGCTACTAAGATCAAGGCAATTAGAGGGTTGTCGGTGCTAAGAAAACCAGATAATACCTTGTGTAGAGAGTGTTAATTGGGGAAAATGTCTTCCTCAACCTTTAAAGGTAAATCTTTCACTGCTGACAACTTGCTTGATCTTGTGCATACTGATTTGTGTGGTCCTATGAAAACTAGAAGTGTGCAGGGTGATAGGTACTTCATGATTCTCATTGATAACTGCTCAAAAATGATGTGGGTCACATTCTTGAAAGACAAGTCTGAAGCCTTTGTGAAGTTCAAATCTTTCAGAGCATTAGTGGAGAAGGAAAGCGGTAAAAGGATCAAGTGCCTCAGAACTGATCAAGGAGGGGAATTCACTTCCGGTGAATTCAACAAGTATTGTGAAGAATTTGGCATCAAGAGGCAACTGTCTGCCCCCTGGAATCCACAGCAGAATGGCCTAGCAGAGAGGAATAACCAGACTATGGTTGAAGCAGCTAGAACCATGTTGATTCAAGGAAAGGTAGCTCACACCTTTTGGAGAGAAGCGGTGAGCACTAGAGTCTACACAATGAATCGGGTACTCATCAAGAAAGGTAAGGATAAAACTCCTTATGAGTACTAGATTGGTAAGACACCTGTGGTTAGCTACTTTACAGTGTTTGGTAGCAAATGTTACATCAAGAGGAGTGAACACTAGAGAAAATTTGACGCAAAATAAGATGAGGGAATATTCCTAGGATATTCCACCAAGAGCAAAGCTCTCAAGTGTTTCAACAACATGACTCAGAGAATTGTGGAAAGCATCAATGTAAGAGTTGATGAAACCTCTGAGAAAACTGAGGAAACCGACAGTGTGCAAGTGGTAAGTGAACCGGTTGCAACCTTCTAGGAACTGGTTGTCAGTTAATCGAGTCCCAGCAATAGTGTTCCTACACCGGCAGATGTAGATACTAACACTGATGGAGATGAGTTTGAAGAAGAAAAGCAAGAGGAATATATCAAGACCATTCCTCGATATGTCAAGCTGAATCATGATCCTAAGCAAATCATAGGAGATAAGGATGTAGGAATCTTTACAAGAAGAAAAGTTAGAGAAAACTCATGTATGATCTCTGAATTCGAGCCTAAAACATTCAAAGAGGCACATAAGGATGAAGACTAGATCAAGGCAATGGAAGAGGAACTTGACCAGATAGAGAAAAATGGTACATGGTCCTTGGTACCTAGACTAGAGCACAAAAATGTCATTGGTACCACATGGGTCTTCAGAAATAAGTTGAATGAGGATGGCACAGTGATTAGAAATAAAACCAGATTGGTGTGCAAAGGATGTGCCCAAGAAGAAGGAGAAGACTATGGAGAAACCTTTGCTCTTGTAGCTAGATTGGAAGGAGTTCGTATGCTTCTTGCATATGCAGCTTTTAAAGGCTTCAAAGTATATCAAATGGATGTAAAATTTGCATTCCTAAATGGTGTACTTGAAGAGGAGGTGTATATTGAGCAACTAGATGGGTTTTCCCTATCTAAAGATAGTGACATGGTATGTAGGCTACAAATAAACCTTATATGGTCTAAAGCAAGCACCTAGGGCATGGTATGAGCGCCTACATTCCCATCTTGTGAAGATTGGATTTGAGAGAACAAGTGAAGATAGCAATGTCTACTTGAAGTCTGAAGGAGATCAGATCCTGATTTGTGAGATATTTGTTGATGACATTATCTTTGGTGGAGATGACAAGATGAGTCATGAGTTTGAGATGTCACTCATAGGGGAGATTAAGTTCTTCGTTGGACTATAGATCCAACAGATGAAAGATGGAATCTTTATCACTCAATCCAAATATGTCAAAGGGGTGTTGAAGACCTTTGGCATGGAAGATAGCAAACCGGTTGGTACACTGATGGTGACTGATTGCAAATTATCAAAAGAGGATGACTCAGCATTGGTGGATGAGAAGGAATAATGATCAATGATTAGTAAATTGCATTATGTAGTGCATAGCAGACCGAATATTGCACATGTAGTTGGCATTACTGCAAGGTTCTAGAAAAGTCCAAGAGAATCCCACTTGGTTGCAGTCAAGCGGATTCTTAGGTATCTAAAGGGAACTATTGACTATGGATTGTGGTATCCATATAGCAAGGACTTCAACTTGAAAGTGTTCACAGATGCTAATTGGGCTGGTAATGTAGATGATCGGAAGAGCACAACCAGTGGTGCATTCTTCCTTGGTGGTAGACTGGTCTCATGGATGAGTAAGAAGCAGAGTTGTATCTCTTAGTCTACATCAGAAGCGGAGTATGTTGCAGCTTTCATGAACTACACTCAGACAATTTGGATGAAGCATGTATTAAATGGCTTCAAAGTTCCTGTACCGATAAGTATATTCTGTGATAACACAAGTGCTATCAATATTTCAAAGAATCCGGTTTTACATTCTAGAACCAAGCACTTTGAGCTTAAGTATCATTTCTTGAGGGAAAAGGTTCAGAACAAAGATATTGCACTGGAGCATGTGTCCAGTAAGGAGCAGTTAGCAGACATATTCACCAAGCCTCTCCCAAAGACTACATTTACACACTTAAGAGGTGAATTAGGGGTACTGCCCCTTCAGGAGGTGAACTAAAGTTATATGCTCCACATCAGTCATTGATTGCATAATCAAATCTTTCTTTAGGATTGATGTGTTGAAGGATGCTACTCCTCAGGGGGAGCAACATAATGGAATAGGGATGTTTGTGCCTCCACTTTGGCATTGTTTTCAAAAGGGGAGAAGAAGTGTAGTGGAGAAGATATCTGCAGAAATTGGGGAGAAGATGAGTTTGCAAAAAGATATCTTTGTATATTGCCATCAATGCTAAAGGGGGAGATTGTTGGCATTATGTGAACCGGTATGAGGACATAATGATATTGTATGTTGTCATTGATGTCAATATGTGATATGAAGAGAGAACCAACATATGTGAGAATCGGTATATATGCCAAAGTGAAGCAGTATATTTGTTCAAGGTGAACTGGCATGTCAAGGTGAACCGGCATGTAGTCATGGGAATCGGCACATGGAAGCATTGTATGACTACCGGTTGGTAGGTAATTTCCACTTCAGGATTTTCGGTTGGAGTACCTCAAGCCTGTGTGACTCAATTGGTGATCTTTGTGTGATGAGTTAGTAGTATAACAAAGAACATATCATATTGCCATGTCAACCTTGTGCACGTGAAGGATCTTGCATGAAGAAGACTATCCCTATCTACCTCGGGAATGTGCGAAGTCTGTAAACAGTGATAACATGTGATGGGTTATCAGCTGCCATGAAATCGGTGGAAAATGAATGATGGAGAATGTCTTGAGATTGGATCAAGACTGTTGCATTCAATACAGTATGATCAACGGTCAGGATTGAACCATTTGAATTCCTTAACCTAATAGGTCTAGGGTTTAGGGTTTATGCTACCAATTTATCTGTTGTCCTATAAGGTCGATGTAGTGATTCTTTCAGAGTTTGTTGGCAAAAGTTGTGTGTGAGTATCCAAGAGTAGAGATACGTGATTCTTGTTAGACCAGAGGAGAGAAGTAATACCTGTAGAGTGTAAGTGCAGAAGGTGAAGAGGAGCTTAAGCGGATCTGCATTGGCATTGAGTGTTGTTACCAGATCATTGTAATACCTGATGATCTCTAACCACCTCAACAGTTGGAAAATCCCCTAATAGGGTAGCCTTAACTGGCTTTTTGTAAATCCCTTAACAGGGTAACTCAAAGTTATTGAGATCTGGAAAGCTAGAGAGCTCTAGAAATCCTTTAGCTATTGAGTTCTTGAAATCCTGTAACAAGGTAACCTGTAACAAGGTTTAACCCTTAACCAGGTGATCCCTAACAGGATCGGTTCCTAATAGAACCTATTGTATCTGTCTTTAACAGGACAAGGCTCCTAACTGAGTGGACTTCCAAAGAGTTCAACAACAAGCTTGTGGGTATTCATCCCCACCATGGTTTTTCCCAGTTGGGTTTCTGAGTGAAAAATATGTGTGTCATGTGTGATGCTTTTATCTTGTGATGCTTTGTTATTGCTTGTTAAGCATATGATGGTTCTGTGTTTTATGCCTGTCAATAAAACATGTTGAACTAGTTGTTGTGAATATATGATGATAGATTACTTGTTCATACATAAGGGTGAAATGGTAGTGTAGTTTTGAGTTGAGTGGAAAGCTAAGTGAGTAACTGGTTTATGATTGTTTTAGTTGTTTTGGGTTTTATCGGTTGCACTCTGTTTCAAACCGATGTCACTGTTTGCCAATCATTTGGAGTAATTGTTGTTGAACCAGTTTAGGACTGTATTTTGTCTGTATTGATTCACCCCCCCTCTCAGTACCGGTTTGGTACTATTCATTCATCATTGAGTTATCAGTGATAACATATGGACCTAGCCAGTTTGATTCAAACTTTCTCTGATGTTCGCGGTTGGGTTGGTTACGAGGATTTTCTCGAAGAACAAGATCACCTACCTCAAATGTACAAGGTCTAACTTGATGATTATAGCTTCTGCTCATGCGCTGCTGATAGGCCTTGAGGTGATTGTATGCAGCTTGTCACTTCTCATCAAGTAGCTCTAAGTCTTGGAGACGAGATACTCTATATGCTTCATCATCGATGAGATTATGTAGGGAAACTCATAGAGATGGTATCTCAACCTCAATAGGTAAGATAGCTTTTGCACCATAGACTAGTGAGTAGGGAGTTGCACCTATAGGGGTTCAAATGCTAGTTTGATATGCCCATAGTGCTGGATTTAATTGAACATGCCAATCACGGTCGGCATCATTGACTGTCTTCTTTAGGATTCTCAATATGTTCTTGTTTGATGCTTTGGCCTAACCATTTCCTTATGGGTAATAGGGAGTGGAAAAGCAGTGTTGGATGTGAAATTTCTCACAGAGTTCATGGACATCCCAATTTTTGAAAGGAAGACCATTATCTGTGATGATGGACATGGGTACACCATACCGACAGATGATGTAATTAAGGATGAATGAGGTGATCTGCTTGTCGGTGACTTGGGTAAGTGGAACAACTTTGATCCACTTTGTGAAGTATTTGGTGGCGGTAATAATGAATTTGTGGCCGTTGGATGAAGATGGATGGATTTTACCCACAAGGCCAAGTCCCCATTGACAAAAGGGCCATGGTGTTGTGATTGGTTGAAATTCCTATGTTGGTGCATGTATCAAGTCTCCATGAACTTGACATTTCTTGCACTTTCTGATAAAATATTAGGAGTCTTTTTCCATAGATGGCCAATAGTATCCAGTGCGTAGGAGTTTCTTGGCTAGTGACAGACCGCTTGTATGAGTTCCAAAAATTCTGTCATGTACCTCTTCCAAGGCCTTTGTTATCTCATCCTGTTCCAGACATCGAAGGATAGTACCATCAAGACTGCGTCAGTATAAGGTTTTAGTAATAATGGTATATCGAGCGATTTGGTGAATGAAGGTTTTACGTTGGTTATTCGATTGGTTAGGAGGAAGTGTGTGATCGTGGAGGTAGGTGTAGAATTCACCGTACCATGGGGATTCGGAACCGACAAGGTGACATATCATCTCAGATTCAGGGATATTATAAGTGGGGATCACAAGTTGTTCCACCAAGAACTCGTAGCGTGTTGAATTCTGTGGAAGATCTAGGAGAGATGCAATGGTAGCCATAGTGTCAACAACTCGATTCTGATCTCTTGGTATCTGCTCAAAGGTGATAGTAGTAAATGATATCTTTAGTCTGTCCACCATTTGTTTGTATGGCATGAGTTTGTCATCTTTAGTCTGATATTCATCAATTGCTTGTCGAATGACTAGTTGGGAGTCACCATATACTTGTAGTTCTTGTAATTTCGATTGTATGGATAGCCTGAGTTCTATAATCAAGGCCTCATACTCTGCTATGTTGTTTGTGCATGGAAAGGTGAGCCTATAAGATTTCAGGATGCTGTCACCTTGAGGTGTGATAAATAGGATGCCTACCCCTAAGCCATACCTAGTGTATGAACCATCAAAGTATAGTTTCCATGGTTGTGTTGTTGTGATCATGAATATCTCTTCATCTAGAAAATTGGAAATGAGAGGATGATTGCCTATGAGTGGTGCATCAGCCAACTGATCTGCAATGACTTGTCCTTTGACAGCTTTATGGTCCACATACTCGATATCAAATTCACTGAGAATCATCACCCATTTGGCCAAGCGACCTGTCAATGCTGCTTTGCTAAGTAAGTATTTGAGTGGATCAATCTTGGCAATGAGTTGTACCTTATGTGTCAATAGATAGTGCCTCAATTTAGTGGCTGCCAAGATTACTATTAGGAAAGCTCGCTCAATAGGTGTATAATTGAGTTCATAGCCAACCAGTGTGTGAGAGATTTAGTAAACAATGCACTCTTTCCCTTCTGCATTGTGTTGAGCCAGTAGCACTCCCAATGTTGTACTTGTTGCTGATATATAGAGTAACAGAGGTCTGCTTGGATATGGTGGGATCAGCAATGGTGTATTCATTAGATAGTCTTTAAGCATCTGGAATGCTTGCTGGCATCTAGTATCCCATTGAAAGTGGATGTTTTTGTGTAGTAGGTGTGTAAAGGGGTGACACTTATCTGTCAGTTGTGCAATGAAACTTTGGATGGATTGTAGTTGTCCTTGTAATGTCCTTAGCTGACTGATATTCTTGGGAGGTGGCATGTCCATGATTGCTTTGACCTTTGCTGGATCGACCTCAATGCCTTTACTTGAGACGATGTATCCTAGAAGCTTCCCTGAGGTTACTCCAAAGACACACTTCTTTGGGTTGAGCCGAACATGATATTGTTCTAGTCTGTCAAAGATTTTCGCCAATATGTGTAGATGTCCTTCTCTTGTGAGTGATTTTGCCAATAAGTCATCAACATAATCTTCCATTAGGGTATGCATCATATCATGGAAGATAGTGGTCATTGCTCGTTGATAGGTCACTCCTGTATTCTTTAGACCGAAAGGCATTACATTCCAGCAGTATGTTCCCCATGGACATGTGAAGGTTGTCTTATGTTGATCCTCTGGTGTGATCTTTATTTGATTGTATCCTGAAAAGCCATCCATGAGAGAAAGCATGGCATGTCCTACTGTTAGGTCCACTATTATGTCGATGTTTGGTAGGGGGAAGTCATCTTTAGGACATGCTTTGTTCAGATCTCTGAAGTCAATACAAATACGGATGCCCCCATTTGGTTTGCCGACAGGCACAATGTTGGATATCCAATCTGCATAATCAATTGGTTGAATGAAACCAACATCTAGGAGTTTCTTAAGTTCTGCTTTGACTAGTACTGCGATCTGGGGATGCATCTTGCGAAGTTTCTATTTAACAGGCTTGGCTCCTTCTGCTACGGTGAGGTGATGGATGACTAAATCAGGATCAATCCTAGGCATGTCTGCATATGACCATGCAAAGTTGATCTGACGCTTTTGGAAGAACTCTACAAACTTAGGTTGTTCCTCTGGAGTTAGAAGAGATGCCAGATGTATGTGGTGAGGAGTTTCAGGAGTCCCCATGTTGTATTCTTTTGTTTGCTCGATGAGAATCGTTGATCGTTCTTGTTGTGTACTAGCAGGGAGAATGTCAAACCTTTCATCCTCCGGCATCTCTGAGAGGTTTTAACCGTTGGATATGCTCTTTCTTTTTACTTTTGTTGGATCAAATAGTGCCACAGTGTGTTTTTCACTGGAAGATCCATGTTTTATTGTAATATTTTTGAAGTTGAAAGGTTTGGCATCTACCCCAAAGTATGTTGCGCTATTAAGTTCTATGGAAAATCCAGCTTTGTGATCCCCACTTGGTATGTTATCCCATAATTCCAAAAAGTCAATGATTGCCTCATCATTTTGGAAGTGGTCAAGGCATGGGGGATTAGGTTGGTTGCATTCGATGAGTTCAAGATGGATAGTGGGCATTACCTCATCGATTAGGTTAAGTTCATTAGATGTGTCAATGAGGGTTAAGACATTGTGGTCAAGGTCGTTGATGGTACTCTCCCTGTCAGAATCGGGTGTAGGATGTGACGTAGGGTCTGTGGAAGATGTTTCCAGTTCAGGAACCCAAGAGGTTTTAATCTGTGCTTCTCCATAAACAGGGATGTCTGTGCGGTGGAAGGGGTGATGTATCTTCCTCATCTGAAGTATTCAGATGTACTAAATCAAACTCCCACTCATGTGAGTCGATCTCTAAGTTGCTTTCCAGTATCCGATTGCTATACCATATTGGGATATCTTTTGAGTTAAACACTGCAGGTGTGATCGACTGATGTACCATTGTAGATGAAATGATCGGTGCTGCAGGAAGGATTATGGGGATCAGTGAATCCGATATGGGGAGCATCGGTGTTTTTGACTCTGCTACTTCTGCTGGAATTGCCAGTGTTGTTGATATTGCTGGGAATTCTGATATAGTTGCTGCTGCTAATGGTGCTTTTGATGTTATTGTTGCTGCTGATAGAGTTGCTGGATTGATTGGTGGAATGATGGGTGTTGGGGATGATTTTGCTGGGATTTTTAGCCTCAGTGGGGCAGTTGTGATGGTGTGTGGTGCTGCCGATATGATCAAAGGTGGCCTCGTTGTAGTAGATTGATATAGAGGTTTGTTGGGTTTCCCTTTGAATCGAAGCTTAGGCAAGATCTCCTTTTGAAAGCCTAGTCCTATGTTATCCCTAGGCTTTAATTCCGGCTGTAGAGGCTCATGTCATCCTTGCTTGTAAGGTCCCAAAGCACTCTGACCATTATAACCCATCCTTTGCATAATGAGAAGGCCCTTTCCATATTGATCTGTGGGAAGCTTAGCTTGTGCGATGTTCGTGGTGATAGGATCTTTATAGATCCATTCTGCTAAGTCCTCATCTTTGGTTTCCTCTTCTTGACTCTTTCCAAGGATAAAAGGTGTCAAAGTACATGCTAGTTTGACCAATGGTGATTGAAGTACCTGTTGAGGTTTTCCATGTGTTCTAGGAGAAGTGGGCATTTGTCCAACACAAAAGAGTTGGCTTAGATTGTACTCTCCAGGACCTTCTTCTGTTATTTTCATCTTGAGCTTCTCTTGCTTGGGTATAGTGGTGTTTGAACTGGAAAGAGAGGCTGGACTTATGTATGAGGTGGAGGAGATGGCTTCTCTATTGTTGGGAATGGTAATCTTTGGTTGATGACTTATATTATGACAATATGCAAAGAGATTTGCATCTCCCAAGATCGTGATTTCTACACCATTATGTGGGCACTTGATACATTGATGGTAGGTGGATGGAACGGCTTGCATTGCGTGTATCCAAGGTCTCCCCAACAACAAATTGTATGGCAGAGGAAGGTATTGAAAACTTGACATATGATGTGTTTCACCATGGGGCCCACTCAGATTGGTAGTACAACAGCTCCTTTGGATGAATGCTCTGCATCATCATAAGCTTTGATTGTGATCTTCTTGCGAGGATCCACTGATTCAATTGCATATCCCAATGCAGTGACTAATTGTAGTGTACAAATATTCAGGCCTGCTCCATTATCAATCAAGACTCGCTTGATCCTATGCTAGTTGATAAACCCTTCAATGTGGAGTGAGGCGTTATGAGGTTGTTGGAAGGATGTGTTGTCACTTTCAGAAAAAGTGAGACATGGTGATGACCTTAGATTTCCAACCATGGCCTGGAATTGATCTATATTTAGGTTTGCAGGGACTGACGCCTCTTGGAGAGCTTGATCCAAGATTATTTTATGAGATGGAGATAGGCGCAATCGCTCTAAGATAGATATCAGTGCGGGTGTTTTGTCTAACTGTTCCACAAGATTATACTGCTTTGGGATAGATGGGGTGCCTTGTGGAGCTGCTTTTATGGTAATCTTGCTATGACGTGTAACAACATTGCAAGTGGAGCTGGGATTTTTGATGGTTATAGTTGCAATTTGTTCACTGGCATCGTATAGGTGATTCACAGCATAATTATATGTGACTTGCGTATAATTGGTGGTATCTGTGTTTCTCCCTGAAGTGGAAGGACCCCTTTGATCTTGTGATGGAAGTGGATTTTTAAACATGAGATGATCATTGTTTGTTGTCTTTGGGTCATGTCCTTCGATTTTGATTTCACCTCGGTCAATAAGATCTTTGAATCTGTGACAATTGCTTTTCTTATGCCCTTTCCCTTGATGGAAATCGCAATGTTCAGTATCCCTCCACCATGAAGGTTTGACTTGAGGTTCATAATTTGATGTTTTAGGTAAGGTTACCAGATTTTGAGAAACCAGTTGATGTAATACTGTTTCGATGGGTTCCCCTAAGGGAGTGTATGTTCTCTTTGGTTTTTGTTGACGTGGTCTGGGTTCATCTTGAGATGTGATGCAACCTTTATTTGGAGGAGCAACTATGTTAGTTTGAGGTGGGGGATTTTGTCCTGCAAATCAAACTACAGGTTGTGCACTTTTGATAGCTCTTACATCCACAACCCCGTCATTGACGATATTTTTATTTTTGTTCCAGAAGCTTGGTTTGTCACTATTGAAGCGTGGGCGAGGGCCATCTTTTGGCTTATTATAGATTTTGATAAGTCCTTTATTGATGAGAGCCTGCTTACATTTTAAGCCTTTGGTGATCATGTCATTGAAAGAGTCTGTGTCTTTTACGTCAGGTGAAACTCCATTTCCTCATTTAAGTTGGAAATAAATATTTCCACTAGTTCTTGTTCAGGTAACGAAAGAGAATGTCTGCTAGACATTTGATGCCATCATTGTAGAAAGACTGAAAATAGTTCACCTGGTTTTTGTTTAGTGTTACATAGATCAGCCATGGTGATATCACATTCAATGTTGTGTGAGTAATGTGCCAAGAATTTCTGGACTAACACTTCAAATGTCCTAATGCCACCTAGTAATCGGGAAAACCATGATGTGGTTGTTCCTCCCAGGCTTTGGGGAAAAAGTTGCATTAGGTATGTATCCTCGTATGCCACTTCGAGGCAAGCTGAATGGAATTCTCGAACATGATCACGAGGATCTCCTTTTCCTCTATACTTTTCGAACTTGGGTGTTTCAAACCCTCGCAGAAAAGGTGGCATATGAAGATTCCTATCAAAGGGATAGGGACAAATGTCATTAAGTGAAAATTGATTGGTTTTTACACAACTATGAAGTTGTTGGGAGGAGATTTTCGACTTGTTGCCGCAACATTTCTATTTCATTTGGAGGAGGAGGAGGTGGGGGATTACCTTGATGAAAGTTGTATCTAATGTGCTCTTGACCTCTTTCATCCTCATTATGACTTTGAAGTTCTGATTTTTGTCTTAGTTGTGCAAGATCAAAGTCAGAGGGGAGTTTGGCTCCTTCTTGAGCAAGTTTTAAAAAGTGAGCATCAATATTACTCTTGAGTATCTCATCAAAAAGCCTATTGAAGAGAGGGTTGTGTTGTGCCCATTCTATTGCCGTAGGAGTAGGAATTCCTGGATTGTCATCATTTACATTTCCTCCAAGGGCTTCTTGGAACTCATTGATATTTTCCTCCTCTTCCTCTTCAATTTCTTGTTGTCTAGATTGTGACCTGGTATGAGCCATTTTGTTTATAAGTTTTTGTTGAAGTTGGGTGAAAATGATGATGAGTTGTTGATGAAATGAGAGATTTATGGTTGGTGTGGTGTGTTGCATATGAATCTCTAGCACTTAAAGGTAGATGTTACCAAAGTTTTCTTCTTGAATTGCTTGTTGTTTTTTATAAGGTTTGATGTGATAAGGTTTAGGGAAATCTGAGATGTGTTACAAACTTAACTACCTAGTAATGAGAGGATGCACTCATAGACTCTTTTTAACTTGCGTAGAAATGCCTCTTAGGATGAGTTTATCCTAGATGTAGAGACACTCTAAAAAGTGATGTGTTTTGTTTGATTCAAGCAATTTTGAAAATAGAATTTAGGACAAAAACCTCTTGATGTTTTGAGAGTTGGAATGGATTGATGATATATGGATATGATAATGGATGAAATGCGAACCTCAATAAAAGCTTCATGTTACATAAGGAACACACTCTTCTTCTTCCCTCTTGGGGGTTGGTGGTTCTTCCTGAGCTATGTTATATGTGATACAAATGTTATGAAAGAAATCAGGATTGATTTTGCCTCCCTTGTTTTTGTGATAACTCAGAGCTCAATATTGCATAAAAGCTCTGCGGTTTAATGACTCTTAGATCAAATTCATTTGATTTCCCTTGAAGATAAAGACGCATGTGACGTAAGAAGGCTCCATGAGAGACAAAGATTTGTCTATTAAGATAGAAGAATTTCCTCCTTTTGATAAGAGCCTTTGAGCTCAATGGTCTTTTCTTCAAGTTGATGTGTTGATGAAGATTCTTCTTTCTCAAGATGTGAAGAATGGTCATATAGTTTGATACTCTTTCTCTTTGTTTTTGATCTTTTGGTTTTTTGAAAAATGTTTGTGTTGGATGAATACTTGTTTTTAATTTTGGATTTTATGATGTTTCTTTGACAAGAAAACAAAGCAAGCACACAAACACAAGAATGTTGCCTCAAAAGGCACAAATAAGTATGGGTCTAGATCAACCCAATCCTTGGACTTTTTATGACCCTTTCCTTTAAATGTATTTTAGGTGTTTTCCAAAGCCCGAAGTTAGCTCAATTTGCACTGGTCTTGACTCAAATGAAAACACTTCAAACACTCTTTATCCCTAAGGTCAAATGGCTAGTTGCGATAAATTTAGCCTACATCTTGATATTTCTTCGACTTTGGTACTACATACCTTATGAATCCTACCGTGGCAAGTAAGGATGTGATATACTAAGTCTTGCACGAGCATAACAAATAGATGATCCCTATGATGGGAGAGTCATCACTTTCATCAAGCCACAAGTGACTTTTCAAAAAGCTATGTTTCTACTCAAGGAAATATGTATGGTGAGTATCTTGGGAGAAAAACCATCTATGCTCTTGCACTGAATTATATCACAAATATACTCAATCAATAGAACAGGTGGGCTACTACATAGAGGTGTTTAGTAATTTTTGATGTTTTTGGACATAAGTTCATTCTACAGTGACTCACTTAAGAGCCTTGTAATTTGTTGTGGGGCTCATTTGTCCTTTCGGCAAGTTACACTATAGGAACAACTATACCCAAGGCTACAACTTTTGCTCTCGCCTTATTTCTATAGCGGCTTGAAGGATATACCACGCGAGGTCATTCCAAAGAGTGATGTGTCTCTTGGTAGACCTCTCTTAAAAAGATAAAACTTGAGTGTTACTAACACTTTTTTCTTGCACTTAGGACCACGAAAGCCAAGGGAGAGGATAGTGTGTGTTAGAAGTAGGACCGCTTGACAAACTCTTTTGCAAAAGTGTGCCAAACACAAAATACACTTGTTCTTTTTAACCCATCATCGCAATGTGATTTAACTATTTGGAGATGTTGCTCCAACCGTCATGGTGTTTTTTTTAACTTCAAAGGCAAAATGTTTGAGTAAATTAGAATTTGAAATCCTGGTCAACTTAATTTGAAACACGTATGCATGAAGTAAATCGCTTTGCAAAATAAGACAAATGGATTGTTCCTTTTATTTGCACCAAAATTCGAAGTGTGGATTGTGAGTTTTACTTAAGTTTGATGCAATAAAATGAAATTTGTTTTTGTCTTGTTTTAAGCACCAAAAAGAGAGTGTATCCTAACTTGCAAGAAATGAATTTGTTCAATTTTAGAGCACCCAAAACAAATTTTATCCTAACTTGCAAGAAATGAAATGTTTGTTTTGTTCAATTTTTAGAGCACCAAATGCAAAATTTTCACTTTTTACACAATAAAAGAAGTTAGTTTAGACCTGCACAAGAAACGAATAGTTAGTAAAATCCAAACATAGGGAGGGCTTATACAAGCCTAAGAAAAATTACTTTTTCGGTTATATGGTCTTTTTTACAACGTTCTGTTACAATAGCGCTATTTAACACAAATGCGCTAATATGAAGACAAAAACGCTAAAAGTAAAACTTTGACAACAAACACAAAAGTGCCAAAATAAGCACAAATGCGCTATTTAAGCCACAAAAGCGCTAAATAATGGTCAATAGCGCTAAATTTGAGACAATAGCAATAGAATGTCAAATTGCAATAGCACTACAATGCAATGAAAAGCGCTACCTGTGTGTCAAGCTCAACATTCAAACAAGTTAGTTGTGTTTAAAAATAATTATTTTTGTGTGTTTGGATTCACGTTGGGTTCACCAAATGATGCTCTACAAAAAAGGACAATGTTAGTTAGGATAAACATAACACAAGAAACAAAAGAAATCAATTGTTAGATGTTAGTGTTAGAAATCACCAATTAAAAACTATCCTAAGCAAGCATATCAAGAAAGATACTACTAAACAAAAAGAAAGCTTAATGAATCTACAAAAAGTAACTAAACTTCTCCATATGCTCTCTACCATACTGGTAGCTTCTCCTTCCTTGTTCCTCTCTTCTCCAAGTTCCACATTAGTGTAGCTCTCAGCAACTTTTTGCAGTATGGATGCTTATGGAGGTTCAAGATTGTAGATGATTACTCTAAATGCTATGCAAATGTGAATAAAAAGCTAATATTGGATGCTATGATGCTAAAATGATTTATTTTAGGCCAAAATAACAAGATATTAGTGATTTATGCTAAATGCTCTCTAAAATTCTCTATAACTTAGATGCATACAAGTTTTTAGGATCTGGATTATGAAGGAATGGGCTCTATTTATAGGAAAAATAGAGCAATGGATTGTTGAGATTGAGTAATCTCAACAAGGGTCGGAATTGAATGATATTCAATCCATGTGAGGGCTGTCAACCCAATCCCAAGATGACAAGTGTCAATGTGAAATAGGTTGAGAGGAAAGGGAAGAAGCATTAAATGTTTGATATGACCTGAGGGTTAACTTGGGAGGTAAGGTCAAGGTTAGGTTGAATGAATAAATTCTTTATTCAAAGAATAAAGCTTTTATCCAATGGATAAACTCTTGTGCAAAGGCAAAAGGGATAACCATGGTCAAAGCAATAAATGCTTGAGGAGACACATGAGTGCAAGTTGAATTAACCATAAATGGTTATGTAAGAGCCATTAATGGTCATGTAAGAGCCATTAGTGGTTTTGGAAGACTTTAGAGGTTAAATTGTTGAACACACAAAGTATTAAATGCTTTTCAAAGACTTTGAAGTCTTTGAGAAGTGACTCCAAGTTGCTTAGGAATGTGACAATAATTAGGGGATGGATTAGGCTAATTAGGAAGGGTTTAGAAGGATCTACAAGGGGGTTTAGGAATGCAAGTGGATTTGGTGGATGAGGGAAAATAAGATTTTTATTTAAAATAAATTAATTTATTTCAATAAATGTGTGCAAGTTGCATTTCTAGGAAAATGCAAGTAGGGGGATAAATGATTTAAATAAATGTTTTATTTAATTTATTTAAAAGAGGAAAAGGGGATTAAATGAAATAAATATGATTTATTCATTTAATTGCCTGTGAATTTGATTTAATGAATTAATTAAAATATATTGAATAATTTATTTAATTAATAGAAGAATGTTTGAAGATGAATTAATTAAATATTAATTTAATTAACTAATGGCTTAGTGGATTTTTAATCAAATGAATAGAAAATATTCATTTAATTAAAATGGACAGATTTATGTGACTATAATGTCTATCAAGAGTTACTTGATAAACTTCAACATGCAAGGTATTTCACTAAGTTGGATTTAAATTTAAAGCATAAACAAGTTCACATAAAAGATTATATTTGGAATAAAAAATTCAAGATTGGTAAAAATTCTCTTAGTGGCTTGTTTTTTCATCTATTGTGTGCAACCATCTAGCCACTTTCACACACTTAATGAATGTGATGTTAAGGCCTATTATTAATCAACTTGGATTATTATATTAGATGATATATTGGTGTTTATAGAAATATGTTAAGAGAATATGTTTGAAATTTTGAGGGCTCAAAGAAGTTGTCGAATGAAAAGAAAGTGTAATTTAATAAATAATGATCC